>NC_136861.1:18102377-18702377 GCF_951799975.1 Gobius niger
AGAGCAGCTGCTCAGATAGCAGGATTCAGGAGGATTACTGAGAGCTGCGCGAATGAAGCCACAAACCACTCTGGGGGTGTTTTTGATAAGGAAATAGCATAACAACATGGCTAAAAGCTCCAAAAAGTCGCACCAGTCCCTCCTGCAGCATGATGCTGCCAACCCTCTATTTCACAGTTGGGATGGTGTGCTCAAGCTTGGAAGATTCCCCCTTTTTCTTCCAAACATGACGATGGTCATCATGGCCAAAATATTATTTTCATATTTTCGTCAGACTACAGGATATGTCTAAGTCTTTATCCTCTTTTTTATTTGCAAACCCAACCTGGCTTTTCTGTGTTTCCTTTGGAGTAAGAGCTTCTTCCTGGCCCCTCTCAGCCCATGTCGGAACAGAACTTGTTTCACTCTGGATACTGACAAACTCTTACCGGGTTCAGCATCTTAACCAGGTCTTTTGCATTTGTTCTGGGGTTGATATTCACATTTCAGACCACAGCACGTTCATCTCTGAGACACAGAACCTGCCTTCTTTCTGATCTGTATGATGACTGGACATTTCCATCATTGTTTTAACCAAAGAACGTGGAACCTCCAAGTGTTTTGAAATTGCACCCAAGGATGAACCAGACTTGTGCTGGGTCTCTATAGCATATCCATCCATGGGAGTGGATCTCTCCTTCTGTGGTTCTCCCCAAGGTTTCTCTTTTCTGCTGCTGGGTTTTTGAGTTTTTCCTTGCCGTGCTGGAGAGTCGAAGGACAGGGGACACCCGCGCCACTCCTCGCCACCTGCTGCCGACGCTCATTGGACATTATGTTTGCCTGGATACTTCATTCACCTGAACTTTACATTGTCATAATTATTGCTCTGTTTTATTTCCGTAATGTTCCGTGCAGCCCTGTGAGGCAACTTCTGTTGTGATATTGGGCTAAACAAAACCATAAAACTTGAATCTTGAAACTTCTGAAATTTAACAAATAGATATATTTTTTAAAATTCTACTAATAGTGGTTTCATGTCAGACAGTGAGAAAAATGTCTGTATTTATGAACTTTACATACGAGATGTGAGAATTAGTTTACAAGATCTGTAATATGTCATTCCTAATTCTGCCTATGCTATCTCTCATAGGCATGAATTAACAGGATTTATGAAAAAAAAAAAGGTGGATCAGAATCAGCATAATATTTAATACAAGTCTTGATATAGATTGGAATAAAATCAAATAGACATTTGCACAACAATGTTTTTTTCTGTGGGTCTCTCAGTGGCGTATGGGGCTCAGTGGCAGTGCTTATAGTCTGGTAATAGCTGGAAACTGCCTGTATTCATATAGGAGATTAATTTTAAACTCTATCTAATAAATCTTGCAGAGGATGCTTCATGTTGGCTTTGTGTGCAGCACAAATTTAGTCATACCGAGGAGCACAGCTGATCCCCGGAGACCACCGCCGCCTCTGTGCTGAGGAGACCAAAAGCTTTATCTAAGACTAGTCATGCATCAACAAAGACAGAAACGTGTGAGACTGTCAGTCATGGACACATGCAGCATAAACATGACATTTAGTTCAAGGAAGCCCATGCACGCACATATGCTGTGCTATGTGTCATGCAACTCGTTTTATTTATTTATTTGATATGGATATGGACAAAACAACAAGATCGAATGAACCAGATGATCTCATTTTCAACACCTGTCCATAAGGGGCTTTCAGGTTACAATAAATGAAACACATTTCCAACATAGAACAGCAAAAAGAAAAAAGATCAGGATTTTCTTGGAGCCTAGATAATGATTTAGTATCTTTATATTGCTTTAACGCTCTTAACTCTCACCTTAACCAAGTGCATTTTCTCCAGTTGGGCCGGCCTCACTCAAATTGCAAAGTTTCTTGACTCTCGAGAGCTATAGGCCAGTGTAGCTTCTCATTTGAAAGCTAAGATTCATCCCATTTTGACACGTTTTCCATTGCTCTTTTGTAGCTTTTTTTTAAATACATTTTTTTGACACATTTTCCATTGTTTTGTCGTCTTTTTATGTTCTTTTTGTGGCTTTTTTGTTGCTCTTTTTTGGCTTTTTTGTTGCATTTTTATCACATTATTGACACATTTTCCAATGCTTTTTGTCATTATTTTGTTGCTCTTTTTGTGGCTTTTTTGTCACATTTTCATCGCTTTTTTAATGTTATTTTTTGTTGCGCTTTCATCCTTGTTTTCATCTTGTTTTTTTGGTCGCTGTTTTGATGCAGTTTTCAAGCGGCTTTTTGATTTGGGTCATGACAAACGGGAGAAAACGTGCTCGGTTCAGATGGGGGTGAAGAGAGTAAATTAAAGCTGCAGTATCATCTGCTTCTGAAAGGTCACACTTCACTGTCACAGGTCAGATTGGCCCGTTACTCACTGAGAGCCTGAAGACACTGACCAGTATAGGAGGAGGAAAAAATGAACTCTTCAGCCCTCTCCAAGTCACTCCTCAAGAACTTTCTATGTGATTCTGCTTTTGATAACCTAAGTGACCCATGTGTCATTGAAACATAAGTAGCTCTCTTCCATGTTTGTTACACAAAAGCAGTTCTCAGGGTGGGAAAAATGTGGGTTACATCATCATGGATCCACTTTTAGTGCAATGACGTACATCTGGTACCAGAGAGCAGTATATAATCATAGGCATTATGTGTTCCTGGGAGATGGAAAGGCTTTTATCATCTCAACAATTTCTACCATGGATTGAACTAAAATTGTGGTGCGTATCTGGATCGAGTTAACCTTAGAGCAACTACCGCTTGGGTTTAACAACACACAAAGAGATCAAAATATAGAGTTACTTTGGCTTGTGCTGATGTTTTAGTATATTAGTTTATTTGAACTGACCAAAAGAGTATAGCTCAAGATCTGACAGGCCCCACTGCTATTTTATTGCTGTTACTCGCTGTTTGTGGGTTGATTTCAAAATTTTCTATAACAACTGACTTATATTTTTTCACTGTTCTTTATAATCCTCGAGGTTTCACTTTATTTTCCTGTAGAGTTTTTTTCAGTTTATCCCTGTGTAGAACAAGAGTCTAAGGAAAGGGGACGCCCCGGGACAAGCATCCACCTTCTGCTGGGTAACGCTGGAGGTCTTTGAGTGCGAGTGAAGCTGCAACCAAACAATGATGAAAAACAACTGCTGCTGTGCTCATACCTGCTCCAACAATCGAAAACAGAATCCGGAACTACAAATCACTGCACACGGGGATAACAAGAGCTTTTTTCCCAATAACTTTTCAAAGGTACAGATTTTTTAAGCTTTGGTTTTGTGCTTTTGTATTTAGAAGATTAATATAAGTCTCTTCATGACAGCTCACAACGCCATACTGTTTACATAAGCGACCCCCCAAGGCGCAGTGCATTCTGGTATTGCGCAAGTAGCCACAGCCAATCACTGCTCCCGAGGTAGAGGGCTAGAGAGAGGAAACACTGGAGCTTCTAAAAATGAAAGAAACAGAATTAAAACATGAACACATTTTTAAAAATAAATGAAAAGTAAAAAATGTGTAAGAAACTAGACATAGACAGATAAATATCAAAAATATTGTTAAATATAATAAGATCAACATCAAGATGAATAGATAGATGAATAATATTAAAAGCTTTGCCAAAAAGGTGGGTCTTGAGCCTACTTTTGCAAATATTAACGTTCTCTGCTCCTCCCCCTGTCTGTTAAAGGGACTAGATGCAAGTTGGTCATTTTATGCTCACTGCTGCCACCTCAGGTGTTATGCGTCGCGGGTCATTTTGACCTGCTGGTAATTTGGATGCAAGGTGACACAAGGGGGCGCCCGTACCTTCTCAGTGTAAATGTGAGTTGACTTTCTTCAGAGTGAGACTTTAGGTCAGACACCATGAGTGACAGTAACATGAGGCTAAATACAGTGAGCTCTTTGTTTCCAGTAAAAAGGCTGAGGCCTCATTGCTCTTCAGTCACAGACTGAGAAGTGAAGAAGGAAGTCATGGAGCTTCTGCTTTAGACAGAACTTCAGAGTTCTGCTGCATGTAAGAGTCATATCATATTCTGAAACTCAAATATGTAGTAAAAACATAATATATGGAAAATTATTATTACAATTTCAAAAAGAAAAATAGTTGAAAATCATGTATCTAATCAAAAAAATAGTTTTTTTTTTTAATTTACTCATTTACTCATTCTAAAAAATAAAAAAAAACCCAGGTCATCTGTATCTGCTGTAGAGTCATGTTTGACCCAGTTCCTCTGAGTCGTGGTGCAGCAGGACTGATGTGGACAGAAGAAGCTCCTGAGGTTCATTTCTTCAACAGTTTCTATAGTAACTATTTACTCCAAAGCAAAAGTAGATCTACCACAGTCCTGTCCACGTCTGTCATGGTCCACCATGACCCATCACGACTCAGAGGAACTGGGACAAACATGACTTTACAGCAGATACAAATGACCTGGGTTTGTTTGGGTTTTCTTTTTTAGAATGAGAGTAAATAAAAAATAAAAAACATTGGATTAGATACAGGATTTTCAAATATTTTTCTTTTTGTAATTGTAATAATAATTTTCCATATATTATGTTTTTACTACATATTTGCGTTTCTGAATATTTTCGTTCGTTCGTTATTTTATTTTGAACATGTGAGCAACACAACACCTTTACAAAATTTTAAACGTAAAGGCTGTTACAAATCAAAAAAGACAAAGCAAACTTGTCAGTTCCCTTGAAAAGCCAAATACAAATGCACATGTCCAAAAAGGAGTGAGGAGAAGTTAAACTTATTTAACCCCACCCCCTAGTTCAAAAACATATTGATAACATCATCATTTTCCTGTTCCTACATAGTTACTCAAAACTCAAAAGAAAATTGCTAAGTAGTAATAGTAACAAGGCACATACATGAGACGAATCACTTATAATCTGTAAGTTCTGTTGTCTCATATTTCAAAAAAATGTTTTCTTTATATTTCTTCTTAAACTGATTCATGCTTGAGCACAGTTTTAGATCTGAGCTTAAATCATTCCATAATTTTTTTTCATAGTTGATTTGAACGTTTGTATTGTAAATTTATGGTCATCAGTGCTCCTGAGGCTGTACACATTTTGTTGTGTGAGAAAATGTGTTTGTATGTTGTTTGGTAGAGTATTCTGCTGGACTCTGAACATTATTTGGGCTGTTTGATAATCTACAAGGTCAGTGAGTTTAATGACTTTTGATTCCAAGAACAATATGTTGGTATGATCAAGATAACCAGATTTGTTGATAATTCTCACGGCTCTTTTTTGTAGACGAGTTAGTGAAATCAGTGAACTTTCGTAATTATTTCCCCAAATCTCAGCACAATAGCTTAGATAGGGTAGTACCAGTGAACAATACAATATATGAAGTGATTTATGATCTAAAAGGTACTTTGACTTCTGCATTATAGAAATGTTTCTTGATATCTTGTTCCCAATATGTTCTATGTGACCTTTCCATCGAATTTCATCATCAATTATTACTCCAAGAAATTTGATTTTTTTTCACAATTTCAATAACTGATTGTTGTCAGAGTAATACGCAGTAGCCTTGCATGAATCCCCATGAGCAAACCGGAATATTTGTCTCTTATCACGGAGAAAAGAACTACGTGGGACGTCAGTCTTGTGGCATGACTAGAACTCCTTTTATTAACAGGCGCAGTGATACAACAACATCAAGTGCGAACAAACAGGAAGTAGAACCTTTCAAAGTAAAAGATGCACATAATTGAGAGCATATAATAAATATTAACACTCCCACTTGCTCTCACATTTATGGCTTCAATGCACAAATTAAACAAATAAACACTTTCAATCTTAGGGTATACACTGCTTCTAACATCCAAACATTAATCTTGAAAATTTAAACAATTTACCCTGTGATGTTGGCTTTGTCATAACATCTGCCAACATTTTCTCGGTTGGACAATATTGCAACACCACTTTTCCCTCATTTACAGTTGACCTTATAAAATGGTACTTTATATCAACATGCTTGCACCTTTGCCTGCTTACTGGGTTCTTTGCCAATGCTATGGCACCCTGGTTGTCCTCCCAAACTTTAGGTAGTGCATAGTCACCTGAGTCAATACCTCGTAGTAGCTGTGTCAAATATAAACATTCCTGGATTGTTGCAGCTAATGCCATGTATTCTGCCTCGCAAGTTGACAATGCTACAGTTGGCTGCTTTTTAGTCTTCCATGATACGACAGGCCCATTTTCATTTAGACATACACAATAACCAGTTGTGCTTCGTCTATCAGTGGCATCTGCCGCCCAATCGGCATCGCTGTAGGCTTGTATCGCCATTTTGTCAGTATCAGACTTTCGGTAACATAGTTCTTTGTCCATAGTCCCTTTCAAGTATCTCAGTACTTGTTTGGCAGTAGCCCAATGCTCCTCTGTAGGATTTGTAAAATATTGGGATAGCCTGCTCACAACAAAGCTCAAATCGGGCCGTGTACATGTAGAAAGGTAAATCAGGCTTCCTACTGCTTCTCTGTACTTTTTAACATCACTAAGTACATTTGCATCAACAGAATAGTTTAGTTTTTGTTCACATGGTGTTGTTCGGGGTTTGCAATCCTGCATATTAAACCTCACCAACAACTTTTCCACATATTTTCTTTGAGACATTTTTACACATTCATTTGTCTGTTCAAAATCAATACCCAGAAAATACTTGAGTTTTCCCAAATCTTTCATTTTAAACTTGGCTGTAAGCATCTCTTTTACTGTCTTCAGTGCTTTCTCATCACTTGCAGCTAGGATTAAGTCATCAACCCATATTATTATTATGACTTTGTCATTTGGGGTTTCTCTTGCATAAACACAATGGTCTGCTCCATTTTGAATGAAATGGTTATCAATCAAACATGAATGTAACATCTGATTCCAATTACGACCTGCCTGTTTGAGACCATAAAGTGACTTTTCAAGTCTAAACACCAACTTCTCCTTTGAATGTGACATTATCTCATACCCTTCTGGCTGTTCTACATAGAGCTCACAATCTATGGGTGCATGAAGATAGGCTGTTTTAACGTCCATTTGGTGCAAGAGCAAGTTCTCTTGAGCTGCTTTCTGCATTAACACTCTCACACTAGTCATATTTGCTGTTGGAGAGAAAGTTTCTTCATAATCTACTCCATACTTTTGACTATAGCCCTTCGCAACATAACGTGCTTTGTACTTGTCTGTACCATCTTCATTCTTTTTAATGGCGTACACCCATCTACCCCCCACTATACTCTTGCCTTGGGGTAAGTTTGTCAAGGTATATGTGTTGTTCTCTTTTAAGGATTGCATTTCATCGTCCATAGCTTTTGTCCAGCTGTTTGAGTCAGGTGAAGTCACAGCTTCTTTAAAAGTCTGTGGTATTCCACACGCCAGTCTATAACAATAGTCAACGTTAGTGAGCGCTTGGTCATCATTTTCATCAGTTTCATCAGTTACATACTCACTCAGATAATTTGGCTTCTTTCTGACTCTGGTTGGATATCTCTCATTATTAGTTTCACTTGTCTGTGCCTCACTGTTTGATACAGGGCTATTGACTTCTGGCTCAACCTGCATACTCTCTGAGGTCACATCTACTTCTAGAGTAGGTCTAGGATTAGTTCTGTTTGTGTCATAATCATCATCGTCTGAGCGTGGCACAGTCTGGGTTTGCTGCTCAGTAGTTTTCTTGGATGTAAACTTCAGTAATCTGTGTTTTTGTACTTTTTCACTCTCTGGATAATAGACTAAGTAAGCGGGGCTGTTTTTGTCATATCCGATGAACACTCCCTTCTCGCTTCTTGAATCTAGCTTCTTTTTGTCATGCTTGTAAGCGTAGCATACAGACCCAAATTTTCTCATTTTTGAAACATCTGGTTTCTTTTCCGTCAACATAAAGTAAGGTGTTTGCTTTGTGCGATTATTAAAGCACCTGTTTCTGACTACTGCTGCTGTCTGTACAGCGTAAGTCCACAATGTTTTGGGTTGGTTGCTTTCGATTAACATGCATCTGGCCATGTCAAACAACGTTCTCCAGTTTCTCTCCGCAGTACCGTTCTGATGCGGTGAGTACGGTGCTGATGTCTCGTGTCTAATGTTGTTTTTGTTCAGAAGTGACTGATATTCTTTTGACATAAACTCAGTACCGTTGTCAGATCTGATACACTTGATCTTCCCATAGGGGGCAGTGTCTGCAAGAAATTTCTCTGTGGCACACACTGTATCACTCTTGCTTTTAAGAAAATATACAAAAACTGCACTGGAAAAATCATCAGTGAATGACACTGCAAATCTATGACCATCTTTGGAAATGGGATCTATTGGCCCTGCGAGATCTGTATGTACCAAACTTAACACCTCTTTGGCACGTGCATCAGGCTCTCTGTTTCTAGACTGCACAAACTTTCCCTGAATACACACATCACATGGTGGCACAGGTTTCTCGATTTTACCCTTGATTGTCATACCTTCAACCACCTTTGGCAACTTTTGCACATCTTCGTGATTACAATGACCGAGTATTTCGTGCCATGTTTGTAAGTCAAAACACCCATTACATTTGTCATTACCTTCATCATTTGCTGTAGAGAGGTAGTAAAGTTTGTTATGCACATCAATAGGGAACACAGTACCATCAGTCATTTTGAGGATGTCCTGCCCTTCCTTGAAGATTACAGTTGCTCCACTTGCTGTGGCTGCCTTCACAGAAAAGATGTCCTGTGGGTAGGATGGGACTAACAATGCACTCCTCAGTGTTGCTGCATGATGATGGCCCTTGCTGTCGATCAGGGTCACCTCTGCATCTCCCCGTCGCTTGGCCACACCTTGGCACTTGGTACCATCAGCTAGCTCCACGCAGTGTGTCTCCGCTCTGAAGGTCTCATCGAAGCTCCTGAACATGGATTCATCCGTGACGATGTGAGAAGTAGCCCCGGCGTCCACCATCAGGCCTTTCTTCTTCACTCCGCGTCCAGGCTGGATGTCTCCGTCTTTGTCCTGAGTCAGGAAAGCATAGGACTTGTTGTTGCTTTCCTCTTCTGCAACTTGTCTTACGTTGTCCTGTTGTGATCTGCGTCGGCAGTTTGCATCTCTGTGTGTGGCACTTTTGCAAAAATTACACCACTGCTTTTTCTGACATGTCCTGGCCTTGTGCCCTTTAACGCCGCACTTAAAGCACACTATGTCCGCCATGCTTCTCTCTCGTTCTTGCACTCTTGTGGAAGCTTGATAGGCTTTACCTTTAATCTTCATCACATTGTCCTCTGTGGTCTGAGTGCACAGTTTCTCCGTGTCTTCAAATGAGCGTAACTTTGTTTTAAAGTCTGCAAACGTGATTTTGTCATCACTTTGGGTCACATGGACTGCAAATGGTTTGAACGACTCCGGTAGTCCTTTCAAGACCATGGCAATGAGCAAATCGTCACTCATCCTTTCCTCCGCGTTTCTTAGCGCTGTTATTATAACCTCTATTCGTATCACATAGTCCGTAACACTTTCTTTGCTTCCCTTTTGTAGATTGGTCAGTTCAGTGTAAAGGTTAATTATGCGTGGCTTTCCTGTACCTGCATAATATTTCCGCAGTATCTCCAAAGCTTTTCTTCCATTGTCGGGTGCTTCTCTCATAACCAAACTTAAACTTTTGTCGTCCAAAAACTGTATCAATTCGGCGTATGCCTCTTCATTTTTCTCATCGTCGGTTAAATCACCTTCTTCTGGCTCGTACAATATAGTGTCCTTGAGCCCTTGCAAACGTAAGTGCGCCAAAAATTTAGTCTCCCACAGTTCGTACCCTTTTTCATCTCCGTTGAAAACCAGGCGAGACCATCTGCTTGCACCACTTGACCGCTCCATTTCTGCAGCCCACGTGTAGTAGCACTCTAGCTAGCTGCTAACTGCTAAGCTAACTCTTCGCCGAGCTCGCAGTTCGTTGCTCTTCTCAGCGGCTTCAAATTTTCTTCAGTTCTGTCTCCGGGTATTCCTGGGCCCATAACCTGTTGTCAGAGTAATACGCAGTAGCCTTGCATGAATCCCCATGAGCAAACCGGAATATTTGTCTCTTATCACGGAGAAAAGAACTACGTGGGACGTCAGTCTTGTGGCATGACTAGAACTCCTTTTATTAACAGGCGCAGTGATACAACAACATCAAGTGCGAACAAACAGGAAGTAGAACCTTTCAAAGTAAAAGATGCACATAATTGAGAGCATATAATAAATATTAACACTGATCCATTTATTTGCAATTGTGCATTTAATTTCTTACGTCGCCGACCAAATATCATTAATTTAGTTTTACTTAAGTTTAGGGTGAGTTTGTTAGAATCAAACCACGATTTTATTTTTTTTAATTCTATGCTTATTACTTCTATTAGTTGATCAAGGTTATCACCAGAACAAAACATGTTGGTGTCATCTGCGAAGAGGACCATTTTCAAGCATTTTGAGACGTTACATAAATCATTTATGTACAAGTTAAACAGTTTAGGTCCCAACACTGACCCCTGGGGGACACCACAAGCAACGTTCAAGCGCGCAGATGTATGATTACCCATCTTCACAAACTGTTGACGATTACATAAATAACTTTTGATCCAATTTAAAGCAACTCCTCTGATACCGTATCTCTCCAATTTATTTACTAGAATATGATGATCTATAGTGTCAAAAGCTTTTGTCAAATCAATAAATAACCCGGCTACATGTTTTTTGGAGTCAATGGAATTTGTTATGTCTTCAACTGTATCAATTATTGCCAGGGATGTCGATCGTTTTTTCCTGAAACCATATTGATTGTCAGTAATTGTATTGTGCTTTTGTAGGAATGAGTCCAGTCTTGTGTCAAATATTTTTTCTATGATTTTTGAGAACTGTGGGAGGAGTGAGATGGGTCGGTAGTTTGTGAAGAGGTGTTTGTTACCATGTTTAAATATAGGAATAACCTTGGCTGTTTTCATGTTATTTGGAAATACACCAGATTCAAATGACAAGTTACAAATATAAGTTAAAGGTTTTGAAATTGCAGAAATAACCCATTTGAGTGTTTTCATATCTAAGTCATCACAATCAGTTGATACTTTTGTTTTACATTTCAAAACTGTATTAATGACCTCATTCTCATTTACACATGAGAGAAACATGGAACTCTGGTTTCTATTAATCAAGGTATAATCAGGAGTTTCAGGACAAGAGATTTTAGAGGCTAGCTGCGGACCAATGTTTACAAAGTACTCATTGAATTTATTTACGACATCATCCATGTCATCAAGACTTTCCTCGTTAACTTTGAAATACTGAGGTACATTTTTCGGACAGGTAGCCTGATTTTTTATTATATTATTTAAGATACCCCACATACTCTGTACATTATTTCTACTCTTTGCAAGTATTTTGTAGTAATGTTCTTTCTTAGCCGCCCGAATTATAAATGTTAATTTATTTTTGTATTTTTTATACCTGCTTTCGGCCTCCGTTGATCTTGTCCTTATGAAGTCACGATATAGCTTATTTTTTTTCTTACAAGCATTTTTTATTCCGTTAGTAATCCATGGATCATTTCTACGTTTTGCATTGTAAAAGGGCAATTTTTGTTGTAAAAAAAATTGAAGTAACTCAGAAATAAGTCATAAGCTGTATCAACATCATTGGTGCTATAAAGATCATTCCAGTTATGATTCAACAAGTCATCTTTGAGTGCATTTAAGGCAACAATTGTCTTAACTCTCTTCCAGTAAGAATTATTGTGTGATTTCCTACTTTGGCAATCTGCATTGTAAGTGGTAAATATGGGGAGATGATCACTGATGTCACTGACTAAAATTCCAGTTGCAGAGACGTAGTCTATATTGTTTGTAAATATATTGTCAATCAGAGTGGCACTCCCTGTTGTTATTCTTGTAGGTCTTGTAATATTTTTTTTTAATTTATTGGTTTATTTGGTCGGGACAGTGCATGTTAATGAACATACATGGGTCTCATGCATGTAAACAAGCCACACCGGATTGTAGCCTTGGGCTAATTTCCATCCGTCGTCCCCCATGCACACTCTCAAACACACTCCCATTCATCATGTACATGTTTTTAGTGGTAGGGGAAACCGGAGTACCCGGAGGAAACCTACGCAGACACGGGGAGAACATGCAAACTCCACACAGAAAGGCCCCGTCCCTGCTGGGAATCGAACCCGGACCTTCTAGCTGTGAAGCATGAGCGCAGATTTAGACAGTACATGGTTTGTAAGAAATCAGTGGTAGGTTTGTGACTGTTTGGGTTTAGGGGGTCAATGTTGAAGTCACCACAAATTAAAACTGACTTGTTAGCTACAAGCGAAAAAGTGGCTTCAATCCATGTGTTAAAAATATCAATACTAGATCCAGGTTTTCGATAAACACAGCTAATAATGGTGTTTTTCTGTTTCTGATGACAAATTTCAATGGAAATGCATTCCAAAACATTATCAATTACAAGAGACATGTTATCAATTACATTAAAATGGAGTGAAGAATCAATAAAGATTGCGACACCACCCCCTGTTTTGTTTTCTCTATTAATGTAATGAAGTTTATATCCTTCAAGGTAGAAATTTACTCCCCTATCGGCATTCAGCCATGTTTCTGTGATGGCGATTACATTGAAATGTTTTGGAAATTGGTGAAGGTACTCTTTCATATGGACAAAGTTAGCATACATGCTTCTACAGTTAAAATGCACAACGGACAATTTTCCTTCCATGTTAATTGTCTGATTGAACTGATCCACAGTATAGTAGTCACAGCTATAGTCTGCAGAGTAGTAATTATTGTCCGGATCTATAGATTGATCAAAGTCCTGATCTCTACAATCCCCAGAGTTGTTCAGTTCCAGCCTATGTTCAGTGTTCATGTTAACAGTTTGACTGCAAGGACTAGTCCTAGACGAGTAAGCCATGGTGTTGTCTGTTTTGTAGGTGAGTTACCTTACATGTTGTCAAACAGATGATCAGGCGTAGCTGTCAAGATCCTCCACCTTTTTTATGATTACAATTTTGGCTTCCTCTGGTGATCCGTTCAACTTGATAAATATCTTGCAGTTTGCGGTCCATGTGCTTTGAATTTTTCCTTGTTTCTTCAGAATCCGGGCTTTGCATGCAATTTCGGCATTGGGCTTTGTTAAATGCTCATTTATGAATACATTGGTTCCTTTAAGCTTTCTTCCTTGTTTGAGCAAGGCAACTTTGTGTTTTCTGTTGGTGAATCTCATTATCACGCTTTGTTTGGCCTCAGTCTTTCTTTTAGGCAGTAGGTGGCAAGCCTCAATGCTGTCACGGTTTATGGAGATGCCTTTGGACTCAAGGTAAGCAACTACCTGATGCTCGGTAGTGCTTGCCACTAGGTCTGTAAGCTCCCCTCCGCTCGCGTTGGTGGCCACGGCCTGGGCGTACGACCGGGGCTTGATGTTTAACCCTGTAACAATCACATCGTTCATCCTTGTGTATTGTTCAAGGTCCGCCACCCGGCTTTCTAGTTGCGAGATGCGTTTGTCCTTTTCCTCATTGGATAGCCGCAGCGCTTTGACGTCCGCGACCAACTCCAAAATCTCTTCCTGCTGCTTTTTTACAGCAGAAACCTCTGCAACGAGGCAATCAATAGACTTCTTTAAGTCTTCGATTTCTTCGGTGGCCGGGTTTCTTTTCGGCCCCATGTCGGCCAGCGCGTATCATCAGCTGCTAAGCGGCTGGTAGCAAAATCAGCTGTTAGCGCGGCAGTGGCTGACAGCGCTGTTTACATGGGCATAAGCAATTAAAAAAATACTTCAGTGGTCGGGTTTACGCGTACTTGCCAACACAATGTCCAGGACCAAAATTTGGCCAAAATATTCCACAGGATGGTTAAATCCAAGCAAAAGCGCACACAGAGACGCACAGAAACTCATCACACCCAACAGGAATATGATATGACTCTCCTATTGTGCATGTTTTTGGTTGATGGGGGAAATTGCGGCACCTATCCAGACACAGGGAGAGAAACATGCAGCGTCACGGTTTGGAAATTGGACCCGGGACCTGCTGTGAGGCAAGATGCTGACCACTCAGCCACCGTGCCAATTTGAAGTTATTATTTTGGGGGTCGTGCCCTGAAAAATGCAGGTATTCCTGATCTAATTGAAATGTATTATTATTATTACAGCACATACTCAAATGTAAAAGGCTAAAACTGAAAATGTTGTGATTTTTATCCCTACAAACCACACACTGCTTGATGTATAACTCATATTTTATGAATGAGACCACTGCTGCTGTCAGACTAGGGGGCTGAGCTCCAACCCCAGGAGGCTGATGAGTCAGACTGAAGTGAATGGAGCAGTATAGAGTCAGTGAGAGAAGTTTGCTTTAACTTTACATTCTCCTACTGTTTTTTTTTTTACTCCAAAATGATGCAGCGTTTATTTCAAAGGCCTAGATTTGTGTGGGCTGCACATTATTTTACAGCGAAGATAACAGTTCAAGAACTTTGGTTCACAAGACAAAAGAAGAAAAAAAAAACACAATTTAATAGGGCATTCACAGTTTCTAATCAGTCTTCTTAAATGGAAAGAAAAGGAAGCACCTTGATTATGTGGTATGGCCCAGTGCTCAAACATGCATCTCATTTATATTCCTATACAGACTTGCAATCTAAATCAAATTAATCATAGGGTAATCAGTCTGTCTGCAGAAATGCCCACCACCATCATCAACACACTTTAAAATGTCCATTATTTCTTCCTCTTCTCTGTCTTCTCTGCTCTTAGGTTGTGCAGCTATTAATGCTCGCTGATGCACTGTAATTTGTATGGAGATTGACTTCAGTGGTTCCCAACTTTGTTTTTTTTCCATTTTCTGTCGCCTTTCAAATAAAAAAAGCTGAAATGCCTAAATAAATCAGTCTCAAACCTTTTACTGCAAACCTTTTTTAAAGCCACACTGTGTAGAATTTTATTTTTATTTGAGATTTAAACAGGTTAGTTTCTCATCCAAATTCAGTCTTTTATTACACACTGCAGTAACAGCATTTTCTGTGTTGAGCTGGTCATTAGGAGCATGTTTTGTATATAGTCCAAAATGTATAGTCCAAAATGTTACGCAGTGTACCTTTAAATTAACTTTCCTTCTAATGAAACACTGGTCTAGTTGGACCTAGAGCTTTTGAGCTCAATACTGTAAAGCAAAGCAAGCTTATTTGTATAGCACCATTCATACAACAGGGGAAAAAACAGTTTTCAGCCAGGATTTGAAGATTGTCAGAATTGTACATTCTTCAGTCTCACATGCTGCACACACCATCTTCTTTGTCATCTTTTGCATCTTCTTATTTTATATTGAAGCTCAAAAGCACACAGCAAACAAACCCATTTCCTTGCAATTCAACAGGTTTTGAAGGTTGATTAGTATTTGCAATGCTAGTTATATATTATTTGGAGTAGACATATTGAACTTTGAGTCTATTTCTCCTTGGATGTGAGGAAGGTTATGTAAGATGTTTCTTTTTTTTTAAAGATCGACAATGTTAGTCACTTTTTCACTCCACACTGTCACAATTCCAGGGTGAAATGCTTTAAAAGGACACATCTGACCGCTCCAAGGCTGACACTGTGCAGTAGTTTAAGTGGTTATTTATCAGGAACATCAGACATTTTCCAGGATGAGGGGTAGTTACTGTGGCTGTATTGTTATTTTCCTACCAAAAAAGATTCCTTTTATATTGGATAGGAAGCTTTGTCGATTGATGTATAAAGTACTGTTTAGTCAAATAAATGTCATTAGAGAAAAACAAACGGTACGTCATTGCAAAAATGTCAGTGTGTTTCTGATGGTGGTCATTATAAAAGGAATCTTCAACTCAAACAGAAAGAAAGGCAAGAGCTCAGTTATGTAGCAGAGGACTTCATCTGGACTGCGGACACTTGAAGTCTAGGACGAGGTCAGTTTCTATCAATTCATGGTAAGTGGATATTTCTGTCAGAGCTGGAGTAAGAACGAAGCTGTACCAACGACTCGTGTTTCACAGCAGAGGATTGGAACAGAATATTCATAAAACAGAAAATCCAATTACAATGTTGTTGCTTATATCTTTACAAGTGTCCTTGACTTCCTACAGGAACTCCTTTCATCATCCCTTTTCACATTGTACTAAAGACGTTTTGCTGAATAATTTGGAAAACATGAAAATATGACAGGTACATTTCTTTCATGACATGAAGGTACAAACCATTTCGTCTCTTGTAAATTGGAAACTGTCAGCTGGAAGAGTGCAAGATATCTCATAGGAGACAGGAGTGTTTGCCAACCTTCCCCCCCCTTTCCTCTCTCATGGTTGTCGATTGTCATTTTGTAGCACATTTTAGTTTGTCTTTTTATATCTGTGTTATTGTCAAAATAAAATTAAAATATATTTAAAAAAAAGAGTGTCTCAAATGTTGAATTATTGGTGCTCGTCATATAATTAGAATATCATGAAAAAATGCATTAACTTCTGTGTTTCAACTTAAACTGTGAAACTAATATGTGATAGACTCAAGTGAGATATGTATAGCCTTTATTTGTTATCATTTTGATTATTATGGCTCAGCTTGTAAAAAAAAACAAATTAAAAATCTAAAAATGGACTGTAAGCCATAATCATCATCATCATCATCATCATCATCATCATCATCATCATCATCATCAAAATCATCATTATCATATATTAGTTTCACAGTTTAAGTTGAATAACAGAAGAAAATGCACTTTTTCCTGATATTCTAATTATATGTATAGATAAAAGTAGCTTATTTATACACATTCATTAAAGCAGTAAAGTGAACAGTATGTCCAACGATTGACTCTGAATGAATATTAGGGCTGGGACAAAATATCGGATCGGATTTGGATTGCAGTACTTTGTGCTGCAACACCAAGTATCAATACTTTTTCAAGTATCGCAATCCTGCACTCCTTTGTTTTCCAGTAACAGTTACACAGGACTTTGTTAAATTTTGTGTTAATGCACTTTCGATCTAACTTCAATAACTGTCAAATGGCATTGGGTTTATAAACTTTGGACACATGACAATTTTTTATTTTATTTTTTTACAAATTTTAAGGTAAACATATTACAAATGATAATTACTTACTTTATCAGACCATCCCTATGAAATATGATAAAATTGTTTTGTGAGATCTATCTTTAATAACTGCTGTAATCATTTCTATAAAGTTATTATGAAAAGGGTTGATATGTAAATATCATGTTACCAAGTTTAGTGAGAAAGTATTTTGATTTAAACCTGAATGATCTAAGTCTTTAATAGAAAATACATGGAGTAAGTAATACATGAGTAAAGTTGACATTTTGATATTATTGTTCTGGTTTTTATTTCCTATCATTCATACTTTTTTGCCTGTTTAAGCTTTTTTACTCATTGTACATCAGACACTATTTACTATTTAATTGTTTGCACATTTCCTGTCTGAGTGTTTCTTTAGAGCTGAAGTAACAAGTGAATTTCTCCAGTGTGAGCTCAATACTTATCTTATCTTAAAATCATTACTGCATTGTGTATTGCTGGCATCGCCTAGTGCAACAGCGCCATCATCTGACCAGAGTAAAACATGGCAACTCGGATGTAAATATTAACAGCAGCAATAATAATAATAAAAATATCCAAAAGTCAAAGATTGGTTTATTGCATGTTTTTATTATTGTCCAGTACCTTTCGATGGTAGCCATGCTCGTCTGTCGGCTGATTCAGGTCCAGTTTCTGAATGTGCTGGTTGATGATGACAATTCAAGTTATACATATTTACAAAAAAAAACACAGAAGAGCCTCAAACAGTTTGGAAAAACAAAACAGGAATGCAAAGTAAGGCTAAACCTTGTTTAAAAAAAATAATGTCATGAACGCAATAATAAAGGCACTCTTTTTATGTACAACACTGACCTTATAAAACTTGAGGACTTTCACGCAAATAATGAACATGATGGAAACAGGAATATAGGGTTGGGTTCAGGCTCCAGAATTTGATGGAGGACAGGCGCCAATTCACGGGTTTCAGACTCGTGGCTTTTATAAAGAAATGTTCAAACCGTAAACTCACAAATGTATTAGTGATTAGGTCCACAAACCTGACATTTTTATCTTATTGCAAATGACAATGATCAAGCTCATGTTTGTGCATAACCACTTATTTTAACACACTGAGGCGGCATTCAATTTTGTGCCAGTTTTGTTTCACACCAGTGTGCTCAATAGATAATTATTAACCAAAAATCAGTTCAAAATGTTTGCACTATAACAGTTACAAAGCAAAAACTGAAAAAAATATGATCTGCCCTCCATCTACATATCTGTAGTTCTGATAGCAAATTTGACAAATGCTTAAATAATTCAATACAAATTCAACATAAATATTAAAATAAAAAATAGCATTAGATGCAATATATTAAATCTATCAATGTGAATCAACAAATGCTGTAAATAAATAAATATCAAGAAGGTGCTCAGTCAAACAGGATTTCATAGTGAATACTCCAAGGTCCACTTGTTTTGTTCAGTTGGCGTTAAGCACAGGGAGTTTATTCATGTCCCCGACGGATTAAAGATTGCAGCCATCAATTGTGCCATTAAGGGCCATTGATGCTGTGCTTACTAGCATTAATAATACAGTGTTTTACAACAGGAAATCCAGAGGGAACATGGGACATTCTTCAACTGTGTGTTTACGTCTGAGCTGTTTGGCCTTCGCAAAATGCTTTTCATTTCACATATAGAAAGGTTTCATGACAGCGTGGATGTATGTAGGATCCACCATGTACAGAAAATATGGCATCCAATTAAAAATCAATGCTAGTACCAGCACTAACACCATAAAGCAATGGTTCTCAAACTTTTCACACTAAACTACCACCTTATCTTAAAAAAATGTGACCTTTCAGGTACCACCACTAGGCCGAGATCAAGATCAGATCAGGAGGAAAGCTACTAAAAATAGCCTAGAAAAGCCTAGAAAAATTACAAATAAAAAATGGACTAAATAATGTCTAAAGTGTCTGTAATAATATTGATATAATCTTCATTTAAAATAAATAGCAAATGAAAGTCTAAAACTGCGGATGCCACAGGTTGAGGACCACTGCCATAGAGCAAGGATATTTTCAATATCAAATTGCACTTCCTCTTATGATGTGGTGAAATATGTCAACTGTGCTGTGAGGCCGTCTGATTCAGATATGTTTCTGTATGTGGCCCAAAGGTTTGGGCAAGCCCGCCTTAGTGGTACTGCTGTGCGGTACCAAGACCCAAACACAGCAATGTTTCAGAGATACGCAGTCATGTTCTGTTGTTCTTAATTTGTGATTTAGTGACCTGAGGGGTAAACTACGAAGCTGGATTAGAGGGTGAGTTCTGGGTTAACCCTGGTTTTGCGTTTCTGCAAAGCTAGATAACTTTCTAGCAAGGTAGGTCTCCATGGTAACATGCCCCTAGCAGAAAACCTGCTCTGGACCAGGTTTAGTTCCAGCTTAGATAAGAAAACAGCTCTTTGACCAATCAGAGGAAAGAATCCTCCAATCGTCATCCAAACTCTGCGGTGACCGGAGGGAGCAGAGAGGGAAGAGGAGGAAGCGACTTGAGCAACGGCGAGAGAAGTCCTTTATTTGGATTGGCGCAGGGAACTTTTTAACTTTTACTACATACTATGTATGTGGCTGATGCAGATTTTAGATGACTACATCTTATTTCTTGTCCACATAATAGTGCGGGTGTTGCATTTCAGTTTTAATAAAGATTGTTAATGAGAACAAACTCCTTATGTGCTGCTTGGTTTAGGCACAAGCCGTTCATGACCCTGTATGATGTATAAGTGACGAGTTTAGTGATAGATTTTGATATTCAGATGAACTGCTTGGCGCTGCTTCCTCCTGTTTCACATGAACGCGCACACAAATCCTCAGAGAAACCCAGGCTTAACTAAACCAACTATTAACAGGCTTTGTAGAACTACTTAGCCAGAGGCTCCATGTCTGGATTTGTCTACCTGGGTTAGAGGAACTAATCCAGGACAAGTTCAACCAGCTTTGTAGTATAGCCCTCTGAACTCTTGGTTTAGGCTTTGTCATTTTGACCTACAACAACAACAAAAAAAGCATTCTAGCTGCATTGTAACATTTTAACTGGTTACAAAATGAGTAAAAGTACAAACCAAACTATATTCCTCTGTGACGGTCACCGCATTTCAGAGCGCTCTGTTTCATATCTTTGGTGTAATGCGATCTACTAAAACTGTCTGTACTTGACTCACTCGAGCTGGATTCGTGACCCGTGCAAAGATATAGAAGGCTACTGTATCATTAAGTGCCTGGCAACGGACAAACACACTTCAGTATCTTACATTGGACTGTAAACAGGATTGTCACATGTGAGAGTATAGCCCTCATTATCTCATAGATAAATGTGGAAGCTAAGCAATAGGGCACTTCACTTCAAGTATTAGCATTCAATTTGCGTTTTCAGGGTAGTAATAGAGAAGCTAAAGGCAACACACGATCTAATCGCATCAGTCAACTAAACATCAAAAGAAATCTGAATTGACACATGTGACCAAAACCCCAAAACAAATGCGTTATTAGAAGACGAATAATGCAGCTACAGTAACACAGTGTTTAGGTTGGGCAAACCATCAGGGAATAATTATACATAATCCACATTTTAGGTAAATTGAAGTCTTTACACTGGGCAGAACTCTACAAAAGACGTCACAACATAAGGAGTGGTGGCTGATCTTTTACAAGCAAAAAGCTACAATTGATTAAAGGGGGCTTTTGGGACAGTGGGCAGAGATAAAAACCCTAGAAATCATCTTCAGCAGAACAAGAATCCTACTTTAAAACAACAAAAAGCCTTTTAAATACTTAAATAGATATAAAATTTACTTTAAACAAGCTGTACACATCTGGTAACAATACACATACAAAGTGGTACTTGCTTAAGAAAGGACACCATCTGGTGCTTCATATAAAAATATGTCGCTCTTTTCATTTGACTACTAAACTGTACAATGCTACTCCACTTGAAAGAAATAGTCCAGTCTTTTCCGCAGTGCTTAATCAGCCACATCCAAACACCTCACCTGCTGCTTCCTTCATCTCAGTACTTCCTTCACCCTCAGCCTCGCGCAGAATCTCCTCTCATCAACTTACAGTAGAATAAATCTTCTCTACTTTCCCGATGATCTTTTCTTCAAAAATGGGCAAGACGGCGTCGTCCTCTCGCACCTCTTCAAACACCACTCCACAGTCGAACTCGTCACTGACTTTCTTAAAATAATACCTACAACACAAACATTATTATATCAGTCTTGCATCGTGGATGATAACGCAGGGGGGGCTAGAGTAGACAGTTTTCATTTACATCACTTTAGAGTGCCGTAACCATGGTGACACTCTGTAAAAGTGAATGTCACTAAATATCGGATGATAATTTACTCTGTGCCTAACTTCAAATCATAGCAATGCCACCCAAGAAGTGACTTCCTGTATCAATCCAGCACACCAAAATAAAAGCACTCATAGATTAATACAGCAGGTACTTACAACATTACAAGAATATAATTAAATACACCCATTTTAAGTGTTTTGTCTGTTAATAATTAGGCAGAAAGAAAGTTGAACTAATGAACTGCTGAACTAATGAATAAGATGGTGCTTTTATTTTGGTGTGCTGGATTGAAACAGGAAGTCACGTCTTGGGCGCTGTTGTTATGATTTGAAGTTATGCACAGAGTCAATTAGAGTTAACGTCTGCAGTTACTGCCAACACTAGCTTGGAAGTTTTGATTAATTTCTGAATTTTTTCATGCAAATCAACATCCCAGCTCCTACATGTTACAAACTATAGCTCCTCATGACTGACCTGTAGTTTCCTTTCTTCGTGAGCAGCTCCTTGAACTGTCCCAGCGTCACGACCCTCCCTCGCTCCACACTGGTCGTGTATGGGATTGGCTCTTCACACAAGTAATAGGCGACAGTCATTTTTTCACTCGGCTGCTTTTTACTGGCCTTGTGCCTTGAAGAAAAACAAAAAAGAAAAGCAAACGTTGGAAAACTAAAGGTACATGTACAAAGGAAAAGACAAAATAGCCCTTTTATATTACCTGTTTAAACATTTCAAAAAAGCAAAGGTGCCGGTTTGAAGATTGGGAATTTAAGAAGCTCATTTAAATGTGACAGAAATACTGCACAAATCCAATTAAGTACATAACAGATTTTTCTATTGGCAATATAAAAGCAAATAGAGCTAATTTAAGGTCAATTAAGCTTAAAAGTGCATATGACACATTAAAATAAGATAAGATAAGATAAACCTTTATTGATCTCACAAAGGAGAAATTCACTTGTTACAGTCGGCGTTCCAGAACATCACTCAGAGTTACTCAGAGCATTAGACCCAATTTTTGCAAAAACATAGTTAGCACAATTAGATTTAAGACTTTGCTAAAGATTGTACACAGCTTTCTTTAGTTTGGCCATTTTTGTGATGTTTATAGTTTCACTTACTTATTGGACACCGAAAGGACGCAACATACTGTAGATGAAGGACAACAATTTTAAAGTGTTGCCCTGCCAAGTCAATACGTTTGTTGAGTGTGACATCACACACAATAATAAGCTACTTTCGGCACCAAACTGTTGAGAGATCCACTGATAAACACAGCAAAAAACTCTTTATCTGAATCTCCTGCTGAAATAACAACAGGTATAAGGCCAACAACTGTTTTATACCTAATTCAAACAATATAGCTCACCATTTCTCCAGGTAAAATGAAGAAATTCTTAATGTATATAAATTAGCCTTCATTGTGTATAGAAAAAAACATTGATAAGTAATGCCAGATCCAGAATAAATGTAATAATTTGCAGTCACATGTTTCAAAAGAGCATTGTAGTCGGCTCTACTGCAGGTCAAAATCAGCTTAAGCCCATCATAGAGAATAGGGCTCCATAGGACCTGGAAGTGGAGCGATGACATCATCACTTAACAAATGTTTGGGAAATGAGTGAGTCAAACTGCTATGGAACTTTACCTCCATCTATGTCACTTCAGCAGCTTAAACATTCAAATAAAAATAACTTTTCTGGCCAACATTTCTTCATTAAGATGGCTGCTTCACTGAAATAAAATGATAATTATGCAGCTGATGTTATCCTTTTAAATAAGTCATATATTCAAAAGCATTAAAACCTGTCATATGCACTTTAAAAATGTGGTAATGGTAATGTTACACAACTATTTTAGACAATCTAGGGACAGACATACTTTATTGATCCACAAAGAAAAAAAAAGTTTTTTTCTTACAAGGTTGTAACAGCAAAGCATCAACATCTTCCAAGGCATTGCATATTGATTTGGCTTGGGGTTACTTAAGAAGCCTGTCCTGCCAGACTATACGCTTTTGCTTTTCTTACCCGAGTACAAAGACATGAAAAAGAACTAACACAAATCCCACAGACGACTGACAAACAGAATGATGATGATCTGAATGACACAGGATTTACAGTACACAAAAAGTCTTCCTTATTTGAGCGTTAAATATTTGAAGTAGCTGGCTGACCAGGCTAAAAGATGCCCATAATTCTGTGCAAATCGACATTAATTAGACATGTGACCCTTTGTGGCTGAATTTTCTGGAATCAGGAAACCACACTAGCAGAGATCAAGTTATCATCACCAACCAATGTGTATTTTTTTTCTTAGCTTATGTAAAATGACAAGAGGTTAATAATTAGCCATGATGAATGTGGAAATGTATCAAGCGTGGGTCATTACAGGTCTTCAAAGGGACAATCACGAGTAACCTGCCTTTCATCAACCTCTTGAGCTCTGGCCTAATGACAGTCAACATCAAACAAAACCTCATTCACCTCATTCATTTAGGAAATAAGCAATTCTGATAATGAGTTATTTTTGTCAGAATGCAAATGTGCTCTGGACTTACTCGGGCTCAGAAAGCTCGCTGTCTGAAACGGCCGGGACCACGTTCATGGGAGGGCACTGTGTTGGCCTGACCGCAGAGCGCCCCCTCTGGATCACCTCCATCACATACCTGCAAGACAACAAAAATTAAAACAATTCCCCTCATGGATCAGAAAAGTTAAGTCTAAGCTCACCTCTGCTTCGGCTGCACCACTCCAGACTTGATATTCTCCTCCTCCAGGCGCCGGCACACCTCCTCCAGCTGTGTGAGCGGGTTCGGGGCAGGGTTGGGAGGCATGGTGGGGTCCTGGATGAAAGGGTGGGACGGCTGGATGTTGTTCCGGGTCAGGTGGCCTGAGCTGGAGCGGTCCTTCGAGCACAGATGTAACCCTTCGTGTGCTGTGGTCTTTTTGCACCCAGAGATGCTCCTGCAAATGGAACAAGAAACATCAAATACTCCCTATTTTAAGTCTATAAGTAATACATAAAGGTATAATTTACAGCTGGGATCTCGAACTAATATAGTGTCATCTTGGCTACTGAGTATGTAAAAGTAGTACTACAGCTCACGAGATAAAAAGTTGGGTTAGTCCACATTAACGCTAATGAGGGCCACTACCCAATATATAGCCAGTGTCCAGACTCACCCGTATGGGCTCCTCTTGTGTCGAACCACCTCTTTCTGTCCGTCCATCAGCCACAGCAGGATCTTCTGGTTCTTCTCCACATCCTCTCCGGGGCTTGGCATGTCGAACGCACGCACTTCCTCTCCTTTCTTACAGCCTCTTTTACATGGACCTCCCCTACTACAGAGGTGGAAAAACAGTTAAAGAATATAGTAATAGGATATAATTGCATGATCTAGGCACGGGTAAAGCTAACAGCGGGCTAGCGCCATTTAAACAGTATTTACAGCCAAGTTTGAGTTTTAAAAAATTCCATTGTGTAATTGGATGTACAATATCGCTCTCTCCCTTTGTCTTTTCTGTCAGCGTAGTATTTACTCTCACGGACAATTAACGAGTAAAAAATGCAACACGACACCTGCATGGCCTCTACGGGCACGAGTTACTTCTGCTTTAGGATCTTTCATCTAGATTTGAGAGCTGTGATTTCTTTTATCTTAATTTAAGTGTAAATATCCTGCCCCATGGACAGATTTCTTGAAATCAGACTCTCAAATCAAGGACAAAAGTACTTATTCCAGGATAATGTGCTTATTTCAAGATTACTTTTTGCAGTGTAGTATAGCCTTATTCATTTTGTAAATGCATATTTTAATTGATTAAAACATCGCATAAATACCCTGGTCTTGTCACATCTGAAAACATTGGTTAATACAAATCAGAAAAGCTGATGTGTATTTTTTTTGTTTTGTAAATGTTCCTCATGTAATGTGTGTGTTGTGCACATACTAAATAAATGTAACAAATATTGTTCATCTCATTTTACTTTAATGATATTACCATATTAACAGATCATGATATGTTAAATATGCAAAAGACTACATTAGCTGTGGTAGGATATATTTTATAATTCTTTTTATTTAATATTCTATTTAATATTAAAGTGTGTCCCTATTTCTTAATACTACTTCTTTATTACTGTCAGTCTAAAATGTAACGGTGCTTGAGCGGTGTGACACGTACCTGTAGCCTGTGTGCTCCTGTGTAGTGCCGTAACCCGTACTGTCTGCATAGGTGCGAGGTTTGGATCCGTAATGTCCGTCTGAGCCCCAGTGGGGGTGCCCTCTCATGGCTGCCTCGGCCTCCTGCTGAGACTTCCCGCTGTAGCTGTGATGGATGTGGTGAGAGTGCTTCGCCGCGTGCCTCTGCGGATGTTTACCCTGCGCAGAGCACCCAGGTTGCCCCGTGTGCCTGCCTGATGATGGGAAGCCTGATGAGGGGAGGCCGTCCGGGGAGCGGGACTTGGGCGAGTGTCGTCCCGTGCCTGGAGACTGGCACCCGGGGGTCCTCATGACGCGCTGCACATGGTCATCCAGGATCAACTCGGGGTTCTCCTCATGAGCATCTCTTGCAAAAGGACTGCCGTAAACGTCTGCGTAGCGGGAGGTGTAACTCTGTAAGTGACCTCCAGGGGGAGGTCTATAACCAGACATGGAACAGCCAGGGTTTGGTTCATTTCCATCTTCCTCCTTCAAAAGAAAAGAATAATTAATAAACTAAGCAAACAAATTCAGCAAGGGACATCATTATATAGCTCGCTTTGTATCACTTATAATAATCATAATAATCAACATAATAAAATACAGCATTGCAATGGAGGGATTGGTACCGGTAGGTTATATTTACAATTGATTTAGTCGTTCTGTATTACTAATCATCAAAGACCGACAAACAAACATTCTTGAGCCTGTACCTAAGAAAGTAAATCAAATTGACAGTTGTGTCCAAACACATTCTTAACATTATTAATTTTCCTTACATACAGTTGTGCTCAAAAGTTTACATATTGTTCACTATTTTTCAAAGAATATGAAAGATAAGACAATTTTTTTTTTTTCACTCATAGTCAGTGGTTGTGTCAAGCCATGTATGGTGAAACAACAGATTTTGCTCTTTGTAAATCATAGTGATTTTTTTTTTTGTGCGTTATCTTTAATATTCTTTAAAAAAAAAAAAAAAGCGAAAATAAATCAAATTTTTCACAGGGATGAATTCATAAGCATGTTTCATTACTTTTCAGGGCCAAAGTCAAAGAAATGTGAACAAAACGTAGCCTACAAGTTCATGAAATTGACACAAATGCTTTATAATTAATGTATTTTTATCCCACAAATGTCTCAGTTTACATTAAACTGAAGGAGGACAAAACACAAGTTATTATGGTACTAGAAAAAAAATGAAATCGGGTATAGGGCTTTCAACAGCAACTCAACAACTCATTCCACTTCACACTATTAGCTTGGACGATATAGTTCTAATACATAGATATCATTATAAACCATAGATTAAGCAATAGCTATAAAATCTAATAAATCAAAGCAGCTGGATCTTCCTGACTCAAGAAAAGCAGACATTTCAAGACTAACCAAGTTACTAAACAAATTAAAACCGTGAGCCTGTAGGACTCCCGTTTGATCAAATATGTCAATGATGTTACAACTTTACGCATGTTCTGTTCTCCTACAACCAGCAGAGGGCGCATTCCAGTCTCTGTGTTACAGCAGCATTGGTTTGTATGTTCAATCCCTCACTGCAGAGGTTTGCAGATGAAAGTCTTCTGGGGATTCAGTGCATGCATAAATGTATGTTGTTTCTAATATTGACGAGTTAAACCTCAGAATGAGAGAAAAATCAATCATTTTCTGTCAGAGGCATCTTCAGGGGGAATGGTTAAGCGCGGCGTTGAAGACGAGTATTTATGTGACATGGCAGTTTCTTCACAAAAACACCATGGTTTGATCCCCGCTGTGGTGAAAGAAAGAGGTTTTATTTGCTCCAGGGTTGAACTTATACCGAGGGCAAAGCGGGGAGCAGAGATGAGAGGAAAGAGATCAAAAGGACTTTGTCAACTGCTGAACCTGTGCCTATGGACGACCTGTAAATACCACTGATCAGAGAGCAGTACCTTAAGCATCTGCCAGGATTGAAACTAACTAGTTGAAAACTAATAATGAAAAAAGAGATCAATCCTGAGCATAGTTGTGATATTTTTGAGTCGCAATCCAGTCATTTCTGAATCTATGTTTAGTTTAAGAATACATTTTAAGCAGTGTTAGTGAGAGAAGACCAAAGCTACACAGGAAACCACATGCCTTTTAAAGCTGGGTTAACCTAACCACTGTTCTTGTAAAGTAAGTACATTTCAACCATGGGGCACATTGTAAATGCAGAAATGTGTAAAATAAAAAAAACTGGCTGTGAGTCCGACCGGCTTCATTTCACTTTCTTCGCCATCATACTGAAAATCATTTTACATGAAGAGTTGTTTCAAATAACGTGAGAGCAAGAAAGGATTTGGGACTGGAAGTAACATTAAACTCCAAAAATCAGGTTCCCAGCTTTGAGCCATATGGATTCTGAGACTGTGACGAAACTGGCTGTTTTGTCTGGAGCAGAAAATGTAATGCTTAATAATGGCAGTCCTTCCCATCTGCAGTTTGTAACTAATTTCGTAATAATAGGGGAACACTCTTTGCAACAGCAGAAGTTTTATTTTCCTTTACAAAAATGCAACTATGTCTTTCCCTGGCACAACAGCCTGTATCCTCTTGCAACAATGGTGCACATGTTTGCTTTTCCACAAGCCTTCATTGTGCACTTAGATTTGATTCAGGCAGACAATGGACATCTTAATGAAACAGGCATTCAACGTGGAATTGCCTCAGCAGAAGGTTCGCGTGAGTGTTGTTTACATGTCGTGGTGAGAGACTGGGGTGGTGTAAATGCAGAAAGTATGATGCTGTATGACAGCGTTTAAATAATACATTTATGTTTAAAATTTAATGTTGTTTTAAGGAATATCAGGAAGGAGCCATGGCAAAATAATTTTATGAATTTTGACGTGGAGCCAATATACTGAGCAAGAACACATCCCCAGTCAGATTGACATGTGGTTTAGAAAAAAAAGTCAACTGTCTCAACTTACACAGCCTTTTTCCTCCACTGGGCACTTTTTCTTTCAAAAAATGTTTCGTTTTTCTTTTGAGTTGGAAAAGCGGCTCGTCACAGCAAATGTTTCAATGTTTAAATTCATTTTAGAATACGGAAAAATGTTCACATAATTCTGAAGATAGCATGTTTACCATGCTTCTCTGAGATGAATTAGTTGCTCTTTGTTCCATCAGCCCCTATGAAACTGGGGAAAAGAACATTTGCTTACTCTGCTGCTCTTTCTGTATGGAACAAGTTGAAAAAATAGTGTGAATAAACAGAGTTTATTTCTTTTAATATCTTTAAATCCAAACAGACAGCGCTTGAGACAACTTAAAGCCACGCCGCGTAAAATTTTACCCAATAAATAAAATTGAAGTACAAGCTTCAAAGTAACTTTCATCATAAATGCACAAAAAACACGTGCCTTTGCTGTGAACGGCTCAGCTCTCCTAAGACACGCCTGTAACGTTACTGGGAGTGGGTACGTCTTCAGCTCGTCTCCATGTACAGTACATGTGATTAAAGTCAGCAGAATTTGAGATTTAAACAGGTTAGGTCCTCATCCAAATCCATTCTTTTCTTATGCACTGCAGTAATAGCATTTTCAGTGTTGAGCTGGTCACTAGGAGCATGTTTTGTACTTATGTCAACAGTATAGACCAAAATGTTATGTAGTGTACCTTTAACTGTAAACTGTTAATTGTGCTTGTGTGCATATGTAGTAGCTCTGTAACTTTTGCTGCCTCTTAGCCAGCACTGCCTTCAAAAAGAGTTTTTAATCTCAAGGGAATTTACCTTGACAAGTAAATGTTAAATAAAAAACATGTTAAGTCTTGTGTATGGACAATTAGACTATATTTTGCTACAGAAAACCATAAAGGGAAGCTCACTTCTCACCCTCAAACAACCGCTTCCTTCGGGTTTAAAAGGACCTGCCGCCTCTTTATGTGGCCAAACACATGAAGTGTCTGCTTTGGGACCACAGACTTGGCCCGTGGTGCTGAGGGGTATTTCAGAAAGCTTTTAATCACCGCTAAAGGGACATCAAGCCGTGCGGCCCACTGATCCTGCCTCACAGAGGAGAGTGAGCAGGTGCACCATCTGATTTATGGACAAAGCCAGATCGAACACAGGCCAAGGACGCACCTCTCCAAGTCACTCATGGTTTTAATCACACACTTAAAGGCTGGCCTCATTATTTTCATAGAGGCCAAATCAATTCAAGTGTCCTTTGTTCGAGGAAACTTTCAGCCAAACAGCCAAAAACACAGCCCTATTTTGGTTCAAAAACTGCTCCACAAACAACACTCTGTTTTTAGTTGTTGCTGCTGTGAAATGTTCCTCATTTTGGGAAATTTGTTCTGATGACATGACCACTTAAAACAGATCTTACTTTCATGATGCGAGTAATAAGAGCCACAGCGTCCTCCCTCCCCTGTGTTTTGGCAATACTTTGCACAGATTGTTCTTAAGATGATTGTGTTCAGTGATGTTTGAAGAAATACTCTCCTCCGAAATCACTTTATGAAATAGATGGTGTCATATTTATAAAAAATAACAATAACATGTGTCCCATAAGACGGGAGTGTGTCTTGTGAGAGTTCCACTGATCACTGGAGGGCATTTTTCTGAAGCAGTAGCTAAACTGATAATCCCATGGACACATGACCGCTCACCCAACATTCACCAGGGACAACAAAGAAATTATCTTCACATTAGAAAAAGTAAATTCCATTGTGAAAGTTTGTACTCAAAGATTAAACACATAACGTCATTGCTGAAAGGACAGGACCATAGCCAGGTCTCAAGTTTCAGCTTCTTGTCACTGGGAGAAAAGACTTTAAAACTTCTCTGACATGTTGGTGCTGTATGAACCGGCTCGGGCTCTGAGGACCTGAGGGATTGGTCTCCCACTAGTGCCAAGAGTCAGGACTAAACACGGTGAGTTTTATGCAGCTATTATCTGGAACAGTCTTCCTTGATGTTAAACGGGCCTCAATTCTGACAGTGTTCATAACCAGGTAGAAAACAATTCTGTTTAATTGTGCATATGACAACTGCAAGTATTTTATTGTTGCCTTCTCTTTTAATTAGTATAATTTAAAAATATGAGTTTAATTGGTTTTATTTGCCTTATTATTGCAGATTGATTTGCTTTAAAGGGGCTAGATGCAAGTTAGTCATTTTATACTCACTACTGCCACCTCTGGTTTTATGCGTAACTGCACCTTCTATATTAAGCTCGTGCATGATGGCACTTTGGACCCGAATTAACACCTTTTTGAGTGACAGTGCAGGATTTTAGTGGCAGTTGTGGTAAACAGGTCAGAGCTCATTCTACACATTAGGACATGGCCGTATAGTCCCTTTAACACTCTGTGAAGCACTTTTAATTATTTTGTGTACAAATTGTGCTTTACAGATTAACTTGCCTTGCCTTACCAGTGTTCACCAATGCAGGAGCTGCATTGGAGTCCAATAGACAACTAGGGATGTCACGGTAACCGGTGTAGCGGTAAAACCCGGTAAAACTTTTGACGGTGAAAATGACAGTCTTGTTTTGTGTTTTTATTATTGTCTCGGTGAATAACCGCACCCGCGGTGTAGGCACGTTGAGCCTCACCAGCCACCGTCTCATCTGCTGCAGTGTCCGCGCATGCGCACTTTGTTGTTTGCAACCCAAACAAAACTTTCTCGAAGCTGGAATCATGTCCGACACGACAGCGCGCAGGATCTATCAGCCTTCAGAGTTCAGTTTGCGGAGCGTGCAGGAAAAAGTGTCTCCAAATGCAGCAATACTTCGAACCTCTTGACTCACCTGCGTGACCGTCTCCCACAGCTCTATAGCAGTAAGTTAACGTTGGCGTTTTAGCTGAAATGCTGATGTGGGACTTTGGGTTGAGGGAAAATGTAACGAGTCGCCTCATAGTGCGGCTGCAGCGCCACCGCCAGTACATAAGCCATGTCGCGGACACCTCCGCACGATGGCACAATGCGTTACGGGGCTCCCGGTGGGCGGTGGCAGATTGCAATAGATTCACTCTCGCCGCAGTTTTATGAATTTAATAATGATGGTATTTTCCCAAATCTGCAAAGTGAAAGCTCACTGGAAGGACAACAACAATTTTCCTGATATAGACGGTTTATCTTCGTTTCTGACTATAAATAGTCCATGTAATACCCTCGAAACGATCAACAACACATCGTTATAGTTCCTTTACTTTGATGTGAAAAGGCTTTGTTTGTATTTTTTTATGTAGCAAGCACAGTTAAACTTTTTTGAAACGATTTCAGTTTGTGTAGGACTATCAATGCTTTCTGAACATATTAACACACATTAAAAAAAATACCGCGATAATACCGAAAACCGTGATAATTTTGGTCACAATAACCGTGAGGTAAAATTTTCATACCGTGACAGCCCTATAGACAACACAAGTCAAATGAGTGTTTATGTATTTGCATACCTTAGTTTCCAACCTTATTAACTGCCTGACAGTTATGTTACTACATTCACATAGTCAGCACTGAGTTAACCTTACAAAGTGAGGCTCATTTAAATGCACATAACCCAGCAGCCCAGTCCACTAACCCCACTGTGCTCGTGCGTACACTGTACTGTACATACCAATCTCACTCTCTGGAGCCACTCGTCGAGCTTCTCCTCTGCCTCCCTCTCCTTCAGCACTGCCTCCAGTTTGCTGATGAGCTCTGCTGCAAACCGCTCCGGATCCACGTGGATATCCTTAGGAATCCGATTCGGGCGCTTAAGAAAAAAGAAACGGAAATAAACTTAAACTTAACAATAGAAAATCCACACAGTAAATGCCTGTTTTTATTGTCACTGCGACTTTCTGACACCTTTTGACCTGGGCCCCCCGGTGACGATACGAAGGGAATAAAACATGAGCGAATTTAATGAATTTAAATGAGCCTGCAACAAGATTTGTCTCCAGAATACAAATGAAGGCGGGTGACAAAATGATGGATCTAAATTGTGCTGGCATTACGATACAGTAAATATGAACCTATTAATCACTTTGGCCATCCCCCAGCATGTATACATTTAGCAGGATGTGTCAAGACTGGCACCTCAGAAATACACTGCATACCGGGAGAACCCGAACTTAGAAAACAAGAACTAAAATATCATCATCAAAAAAATGGGTAGATTTTATGAAGAATAAGCCCACTCGGAGACAAGACATTTTAAGGTTAAGATTAAAGGGATAGTTCAGGATTTTTGACATTTTATTCATGCAGTCCTTATGTTTGAGGAGTTTAGTGACACCAGGCTAGTGCTAGGCTAGTGCATGTCTATGGTAACTAGTAGCCTGCATTAAAAACAGTCGGACCCAAGCACAGTGCACCTGAGGCAAATCACTTATAACCCCAGACTACCGATATAAATGTCTGTGTTGACTGAATAATGTATGAAATATAACCATTTTGCATTTAAAATAACTTAAATTTGAGCAGCACCAGCTTCCTGGTTGTAAGCTACGCAGCAGCGGAGTGCTCTGCAAGGTTACCGGATCTACAGTAGTTTGTTTACCTGCGGCTGGCACTATTTCATGTGGAATTCAGAAAGGAGTTTTCTACAAATCAGATATGGCAACGTTTGGAGGACTACCCGATGATTTTGAAGAGGTTTTTAATGCAGGCTACTCGTTACCATAGACATGCGCTAGCCTAGCACTAGCCTAGCACCACTAAACTTCAAATATAATGACTGCATGAATTTAAAAAATATATATATCTCCAGAAATCAACAACACTTTGGATAACAAGGAAATGATGCCCCATGTCAAAAATCCATAAATATCCCTTTAAGGTTCATTATTTGTCATTAAACAGCAACTGCACAACAAAATTGGTCCTCTGCACTGATCCTTCGACGCCACTGGGACGACCCGTAAGGAGTAGTGGGGCTCCGTCCAGGTTGGAATTGAACCCGGGACCGCTTTTAAAATTCTGCTCACTGGGTCCATTTGTTCTGTAGCATGAAGACAATACTTCTCCAAACATGGTCAATACCGCTGACCCGTCATGATGAATGTGGAATCGCATGCATATACAGTACATGGGGGATTTGTGCTTCACCATATAGTCCATGCATTCTAATAGGACGCTACGTGTGGATTTTTTAATTTGACTTTTTACTCCAAGGCCTAATTAGGACTGGGGTTTTCTCAGCGAGAGACAGGGCTGAGCTGCAGCGGGAGGCATCGGGCTGTCACAGGGGAGGACTGGTGTCTGCTCAGTGCTCGGCTCTGGCACACACGCGGCTTATAGCGGAGACGCATCAAGCTACATTTAGACAAGCCTTCTCTTCACCAGCAGCTATTCTTATACGCCATCACAGCGCCGATGACACAACGCGGCGGCTTAAGTATGCACATCTCCAGAAAAAATGAGGCAGACAGACATGCAGTCAAATAGGAAAGGGGAGAGGGGGGGGGGGATGGTCAGGAATAGCTTACTGGGATATGAGGTAGTGGCACACAACCGTTCGCGTTGACACTCTCCTGCATCTTCCGCCGATGCTGCTTTCTGTATCTGTAGGGCGGGACGCCATCTCTGAAACACAAAGACCTTTTTAACCGAGAAATCCTCATAAATAAACATCAATTTGAATTTGAATAGCTTCTCGCAAATGTTATTCCGTGAACCTGCTAAGTGAACTTATAAACATAGTGGTTTTAATGTGGCCATGTTGGCGGTATACTGGCGAATTGTTTGTGTTTGGTCCCAGTTTAGGTTGAGGCCAAGATTAAAACAGGCTAGATCTGGTTAATCTTAGTGTTTCATTAATGTGTTTGTTCATGTGCTCTCTCTAATGTGGGCTTTTTTTTTTCTTTCTTTCTTTTTTTTTGATGAACTGGTGAATATTAATTGCCCCTAGAGGCTGAATAAACAAGTGAACCGTTGCTACTCTGTATTGATGTAGTGGCTGGGATAGGCTTCAGACAGACACCAGCAGCCTTTTGGGAAAAACCACAAGACGACAAAAAAAAAACTGTCTCACAAAGCGGCCTCTAAAATTACCATTACATGTTGCAGTGATGAGGCTCTCATTTCAATGTGGTACTGGTCATGCAGCGTTTCACAGTATTTTGTGTCAGTAGCTCTGGACCAATTAGCAGATAGCCGCCTCTAATCCATTTGGCAGTAAACACACTTCATGTCCAGTTGTGGTGCATTAGAATTCCCCAGTGCCATCTCTGCAACTACAAAAGTATTGGCTACATGTCGGGTTTGCTCAGGCAAAGGCGCTGGAAGTTGCATAGAAATTCTTAATTGTTGAAAAACCTGCATAAGGAAAAGACTATTCTGTTATTGGTTCACTCTATGCTCAATGGAGGGAGGCAATTACCGTATTTCCCAGGACTAGAAGTCACACTTTTTTTCATATTTTGCCTGGGGGTGCGACTTATACTCAGGTGCGACTTATACATCAAAATATATAATTTCACATGTTTGTTATTTTCACAGTGACAGTCGCTAGAGGGCGCTCTAGGCTTGTGTACCAGTATCTGCTACTCCTGTGCCACTGAAGATTTAAAAAACTGTAATCGAGCAGAAAGAACGTTTCGAGTGAGTGAGGGACTGGCGAAAAGCGTAGGTTATATAACTGGCCACAGCTAGCGGAACAAGTTTCCCAAATGAGAGCTTGAACGTGATGCCGGGAGAGGCTTGTCAACGGTGCAGTTACGCCTCCATGCCCAGGTAGTTGCCAAGGCTGGTGCAACTTATACTTCAGAGCGACTTAACTTATATATAAGTCGCTCCGAAGTATAAGTTGCATAAGTTGTAAGTTGTTTTTTCTTCTTCATTATGCATTTTTTGGCTGGTGCGACTTATAGTCCAGAAAATACGTGACCACAACCCTGGGGTAGTCTGACAGAAGTGAGGCTGCCAATCTTCCCCACTGTCCCCTCCAGCATTCACCAAGCATTGACTCACTCATCATGACATGTTTATACAGTATAAGCAAGGTGGGTAGAGTGTCTTTCCCAAGGACACAATGACAGCCTGCACCTATGGGATCCAGGACTCTAATCACCAACCTTCCAGTTATAAGATGACAGGCTTTATAATCTGTGCCTCTGTCACCCAAAACATGTACTTATTTACTTTATTTATTCTTTAAGCACTTCCATTTAATGCTTGTTATTGTATAATTTTACATGTTGATCATTTAAAGGGACTAGATGCAAGTTGGTCATTTTATGCTCAATACTGCCATCTCAGGTCTTACGTGTAACTGCAGCTTCTATATTAAGCTCGTGCATGACGGCACTTCGGACCCGAATTAACCCCCATTTTGAGTGATAGTGCAGGATTTTAGAGGCAGTTGTGGTGAATAGATCTGGGCTCATGCTACACATGAGGACATTGCTGGAACATGATGGGGGAGAAAAATACATAATTTTAACATTTTGAAACTCCGTATAGTCCCTTTAAGAAGCAAAAAGTATCGTTTGTCATATTAATTGATTCAGCATTCAGCATATCGGAATCATATTCAACCGAGTTTTTGAGTGAGTTTAGATCCTTACATTCCTTGATGGGGTTTATTCCATTCAAAGCTTTTTGCTGGTCAGTATTTCGTCTTTCCGCACAGTGCCCAGGTTTAAATACTACGCTGAGCTCACACCATGCAAACTATTACATGCATAATACAGTGCTTTTGTGGCAAAGCTCCTACTCACAGGCTGCTGTCGGTGAGTGAGAGAGTGTCTGCATCGCTGGATAGACTCTGCTGCTCGCTGTCGTTGGCGCTGGTGGCAGGATTCACATAGTACAGGTTCAGGACAGATTCAGGATCAGGCCTATGGTAACACAACGTGTTAGGGCACATTACATTTATTGTTGTTACAGGTTATGAGTGAGGACTGTGCTGGTCAGGATTTTCACAATTATTGTGAGAATTATTAGTGAACAACATGCTAGCAAATCAACAACGCCATAATGAACACACACACAGTGCTGCTATGGTTCATGTGAGCATTTTTGTGATTGACCAAAAACTGCTTATTTGTCCAATTTGTCTATTCATTTTAAAAGTTATATGTAGTGGGTGTTTCTCAAGGAACCCCAGAAAGTGTAGAGAGCCAGGCTGAAGAAAGTCACTCTGAATGTCATGTTGGTTTACCATGTATGGGACCTGGAGACATTGTAGATCGGGTTATACTGGCAAATACAGTATATCGTGATTTTCCTAATATGATTTAGCTGTATATCGCTATTTCGATTAGATTTGTGATTTGGGTTTCAGAAAAAAGAATAAAGATGCAGTTGACAGTGGACATTGTAACCTCTTACCCCCCGCCTGAAGCAAGTGTATTTTTTCCAGTTCGGTATTACCCAAATCTAAAAGCTAAGATTAAAAAGCTTAGATCTATAAAAGTGACTGTAACTTTGTTGTCACATTGTCGCTGCGTGGCTGTCCCATTTTGGGAGTGTTTTTGTCTGTTTTTTTTGGTTGCTTTTTCATTGCATTTTTTTGTCGCTTTTTGTTGTGTTTTCATTACGTTTTTGTGGTTTTATTGTTGGTTTTTCATAGCTTTATATCATTGCTTTTTTGTTGTGTTTTCGCCTTGTTTTTGTCACTTTTTCATTGCTATTTTGATGCACTTTTTAAAGCTTTTAGGTTTGGGGTCAATTCAAACTGAAGAAAATTTGCTCAGTTCAGGTAAATTGTTAAAGTAGCATTAACATTTTAAAAGAAGGCTGAAATTTGACCTACTAAGCTAATATAAAGCATGTTGTTAGCCACATAGCATAATTGCCTCACTCATATTTCACCGTTTTTGGAAAACATGAATAAACACAATTTTTAGGAACACAATATTCTACTATTGCTATTGTAACAATACAAAATGACTTGGCAATTATGCTATGTGGCAAACGCTGTGCATTTCAGAACATGTTTGTAGAGGAGTGAACTAAGAGGTAGCAGGTTTTTATACATGATGAATCCTGATGTAAAATGGGGACAGACTTAGGTTGGTAATTGCAGTCTTTGCAGTTTGCTAAGAGAAATCAATAAAATGGCAGTTTTGATTCATTGCATTTATTTGTGCTGCCATAATTACAGAGGATGTCATAGATTAGCAGAGTTCTTCACAGACAAATGTCAACAAAACAAAGAAAAGGAAGCCTTGGTTTGTGCTTAGATTGGAAAATTCATTAGTAATATCATCTAGTTACATGTCCTGTATATCTAACAGATTGTGTGCCTCGTCTCGGTTACACTGTAATAGCGCCGCTGTCCTAACGTCGCTCATCCTTGAGCGAGAGCCACCAGGAGGATTACAGACAGGCAGCAGGCTTCATTTGACACCATTTACATCCTCACAGAAAGACTTGGCTGAACACATTTCTTACAAGCCATTGTCCACATGAATTATAGATGCACGCAAAGGCATCAACTTTTTAATTCAAATTAGAATTCCCTGAGGCACATGCTTTACTGACTATTGGGAAAGGAAGCAGAATCTACCAAAGTTCAGCATTAACCTTTCTGACAAACACATTTCATTAGCATCTAAATTCAGCAGCAGTGCGTAATCTGCCGCGTGGAAAATGACTTGAGCTGTGGAAGCTGAAGGAGACAAAATGCCACAATAACTGCATCGTCTACAGTTTTAAGACTTCACTTTGGGGACCTTTAATGTCATGGCCGCTCAGCCCTCCCTGTGTGCTAATGAAGGAGTGGGATACGATGAGCGGGTGACAACGTTTATTTCTGAGTTCATTTAGCATATAAAAAGACAAATGAATACAAACATTTTAGAGAAAACCTTTCATTTGTGCATATGCCTGCATCACCAAGCACTCCTGTACCACTGCATTGTCGTTTTGTGGCCTGAATGGGGTTTTCTTTATACAACTGTCAACTTAAAATGACTAGTTGTGAAAAACAAAAACAAAAAACATTGAGTTGATGTTATAATAAATGTTTCTCTGTTTATGCATGTTCACAGTAAATAATATAAAAAATATTGAATTTATAAATAGCCCTTGTTAGCAAGAAAGATCTGTTGAAAATTGTCCTGAACCCCCCCCCCCCCCCCCATTTGGGCTCCGGTGCCCCAGTTGAGAATCATTGATCTAAATGACAATTAAAGTCTTTCATGGCATGTCTCTGCTGTATAGATGCCTCTAAAGATGATAAACTCAGCTTCAGTCAAACCACCACATGAGGGAATGACTAGAGACTCTTTCAAAATGAAGCCAGTCTTTCTGTAATATAATCCAAATGCTCGATTGCTGAAACAACGATAGAAATTTGAGCTCAAAGCGTTTCTGACTAATTAAGTCTCTCAGATGAAGGAGCACCGCGCTCATTCCTATATGGATTTACACAGAGATGACGTACAGGGGGTGTGTGAGGCTAAGTTTCACACAAAGATACTGTATTTCAAACAACAAGCCACAATCAATAGCCAGCTTAAGCGCCACTGGTGATGTTTGAAAAAGCAGTGCTTCACATATTTGGAGGAAACAAAGAGAAAGATATTAAGTGAATTAATCAGAGCAGACAGCTGATATCTTTTGGCTGTGCTTATGTGTCAACATCATCTGTATTGGAGAGACTTTAATGTGAGCAATTAACATCGTTTTAATGGCATGACTTGACCATTAATCTGTCCATTTTCCTCTAGTGTTTACTTTGTATGTTAAGAATCCAATGTGAAGCTCTGATACCAGTACTGGCCAAAAGCAAATTGTTCATCCATCCATTCATCCATTTTCTTCCCCTTTATCCGGGGCCAGGTCGCGGAGGCAGCAACTTCCTCCTCTCTAATCCTATTGTCTGACTAAAATAACATACACATCGAGGAACACTATCATTTGAGAAACACAAGAATGACGTGTATTACAGAACACGGTTGCAGAGATTGAAAGTACAGGGTTATTAAGACGTCCTGGAGACTGCAGATTTGGGTGTTTGCAGAGAATACTCATTTTGTACTACGAAAATAATGGCAGCCTTTTGCTTATTGTGGCCATTCAATTTGTGATTATTTGTATCACCTTACTGTGTATGAGCTAATGCCAGTAAGAAACACACATACTTAATTAAATGCTGCAAACCATGTATGTCCAAGCAATATCATTCCCTCAATTCAATAGTAGTGTGCACACTTTCATTTTTCAATCCACAGCTTTTTGTGCTGCCTATTGGTTGCCTCGTTTGTGGGAATTCTTTATGAGAGAGTCGTCCTGCTGTGTGGGATCAATACATTTCCTTTTATCCTTTCTTATAAATAAAAATCTGAGCCAACATACCGTATCTGCACGAGACACACAAAAAGCTACTATAGTTCTACAATCTTACTTTAAAACAGCAAATTGCTTTATAGTCTCACTATATGCCAACAATAAACTGCTGTGGCCTCAAATGAAAGGCCTCACTCACATTTTATGAGTCTATAAAGTGGATTATTGTAAAGCCAGGCTAAATAAAAGATAGAAATTCGCTGCTTGCACAAAGGTATCCCATGTTACATTACAATGCTGCAGTACCCTGCCAGATAAAAGTCGTTTAGCACAATACCTGCAACTCAAACCCCTTTAACTCCACCTTCAAACGGAAAGCAGAGCTGCTCCAAAAGCCGCTGACACTCCTCAACAACACAGGTGTAAACAGAGAAGCGCTTCACACAGACCCATTCCTTTTATCAGAGCGGTCTCCGGAGTCACGCATTCACTCTCTTTTCATTTCAAACTTTGTCGGCAGCACTCATGCCGGTTTGGGGGCTCTCAGGGTTATATCTAATTCAGCAGTTCACAGGGAAATCCTGTGGAGAGATACAGCTGAAGTGAGATTTACCTGCTCTCCTGTTCCTCTTGGGGTCCGGTAACACGCTGCGCTCCTGTCTCCTCCATTAGCAGCTTGTGGTCGCTGGACGGCTTTGGGCTCTCTCCACCGGTTCTAGTGTACTCCAAGTATATGTCCGATTTTAGGAATAAGGGGTAAGTGTTCTCCTCAATTATAGCCTGTATTTCGGTTTGGGCCTGGTCAAACATGGCAGGGTCAATGTGAAGCTTCAGGATACAGTCTCTGATAAAGGACTTTGTGGCTGGTTTAATCTGCCTAGAAACTATCCCATTGTTGTCTAATATGTATTTCTTATAAATTACTTTTGCCGTTTTAACTTTCTTTTCTTCATTCTTTTCTTTGTCCTTGCTGGTTTCAAGTTTATGGAAGCCGCTACATGCCAACCAGAAATCCAACATGTCCTCACACTCCTCCTTGCTAAGAAATATTCGAAACAGATCGATTCCATCTTTGTCGTCCAAGAGGGAGTGCAGCGACTCCGCCCACTTCAGGTACGGTGGCGTTGGCGAGGCACTGCCCTCTGGTTCGTAGCCCAAATCGAGGTCGGGGCGGCGCGGTGTCGCCACAGTCGCCTCGCACTTAAGGCTCTCGTTTTTGGCAGAGAAAACGAGGTTATTCTGCTGGCGGACATCGCTCCACACCAGCTCGCCCTCCTCTCCTGGGACTGGGGGTCTGGGAGCGTCCTCAGTGAAGCTGCTTCCGAGGTCCACTGAGTAGTCCCGCGAGTCGCTTATGCTCATAGTCACAGCATCCAAAAACCACGTCCCCTCTGGGCCACCTCAGTGTAACTACAGCGCCTCTTAGGCCACAGCAAAAACACACCTGCAAAGAAAGACACAAAGAAAAGAATTACTAATCACACTAATATGAATATTCACCCCATCTGACATCTAATATGGCAAAAGACATTGCATCACAATTCTCTTGAAACCATCATTATGATTTGTATGATCGACTCAAACACTTAAAGGTGCACTATGCAAGAAAATCTTAATATTTGCCCACATTTGACCTTTTAATGACTCAGTGGCTTTATGGATGCAGCATGGCACCTTTGTTTTCCCTCACAGTGGCCTCTATGATGCTCCAGGATCAAATGTTTTTAGGGGTTCGTACCAGAAACTGACCTGAAACCCCAAAACAATTGATTGTTGAGTGTCATAAAGGCCACTGTGAGGGAAAGCAAAGGTGTCATGCTGCACCCATAAAGCCACTGAGTCAATGAAAGGTCAAATACACGCAAATATCAAGTCTTTTTTTTCCCCCGCATAAAAAGTTACTTAGTGCACCGTTAATATTGCCATATAAGAGGTAAATAAAGCTATCTGCTTCATGAGAGTTTACACTTCACTGGGATTTGTTGACTCTAGTCTTCTACTCAAAGCATGATGGAGGCTAACCGATGTGAGGAGTGGGAGAAGTAAAATGGCATGTGACAGAAAGGCACAGAAACACAATATAACAATCTCTCCAAACTGTGAAATCACCATTTGGTATTGTCTTATCGCCCGCCCCATTCTATGCAGTGACAATAGCAGAGAACAAAGAACAAACTGATTAAGGAATAACATTCCCAGACAAAATCTAATAATCCAAATGGACAGACCACAGTGACCAGCTCAGCATCTGTCAAATCATCCTGCCTCAACAACCACAACAACAACACATGCATAATGACTGTATAAAGTGCGATCACGTAAAGGCATTCCATGTGTAATGTGGTTTGGCATAATGTAACACTGCCTTCACTTCTGGTTTTCGCCTTAATGTCCCAGATTTCTTTCAAAGTAATCCAGGTCAAGAGTCAGAGCTGCAGCGCTGTCTCAGTGTTAAGGCTTCATGAAATGTGACCTGCTTACGTGACTTACTTAGACTTACTACATCACTATATTACTATTCGATCCGATCCAAGTTCATTTGAGGTTTGACTATAAAGATTTTGGTTATGCTTGGGTGTTTTATCATGTGACCGAACAGAATCTAAATTTGTATTGTGAAGCTGAATGAATATCGAGATATGATTTTTAGCTACAGATAAAATAATGAAGCATCTCATACATTTCAGAACAGTCTGATCAAATTTCATATGACCTAATGTATATATACAGTAGTTCTCTGCAGAGGACATTACCTCCATAATTGTAGCTTTTGAGGTTTTCTAATTGCAACCATTTGAAACACAATTTTGATAAGACTGCAATCAATCTGGCTGCCCTATTGTATCGACCCACTGCTCTCTTCTCTCCTGCCGTATGTACGTATGTCGGCTGGAAGCTGAATTTTCAGAGTGGGATGTTGTTCAAGGACAAGGGTATCAGCCTCGGTATCAGTGTTCAAATCACAGAGTAAATGGAATGTCGGAAAACAGGAATAGCTTATAATATGGAGCGGCCAATCTCATTACAACCGGAAAGGCAATGGGGCGAAATGGTCACAACATAATCTAGTGTTTTGAATGCACTATTTGACCTGGGCAGGATTCTTTTCCACATTTATGTATATTGAAATATATTTTCCATCCTGTTTTCTAAATAACATTATTGCAGAAACTGTCAATCTTGTTTAAGCTTAAGGGTGCACCATACACCCACACATGTCTTATCCAATGCATGTGATAAACAATACAGGCTAAAACAATAATGTGATCGAGAGCCAATTCGGCATTAATCTAAGTCCTCTCCTGAAGCATAAACAGCACAGAGAACATGCAAAAACATAAGTAAGTAATTGATTCTTTATAATAATGATGGGGGTTATGCGTAGAAAATTAATTTTGCAAGAGAAAGAGCTTCAATACGTGTGTACAATTGTGCACAGGGAGACAATTACAAGATACTAATCTGGAGATAATTCCATCTGCAAGGCAATCTTTTCTGTACCAACATGTATAGCATTATGGTGATTTTCAATCTTTTCTAGAAACATATAACCGGACGCCGTACACTACAGCTTAAGCAGATAAGCCACAATAATTACAAGGCCACATCCGTCAACCCAGCAGTGGAGCAGTGACGTATATGTTAGCTGTCATGTGTCACCTCTTAATGCAGAGAATGACCTGAGGCTATCTTCCTATAGGCCATTATAGGGATTGCACATTCCCTTGGTGCAAACACTGTCAAAACATAGCCTAGATTGCAACATAAGAAATAAATAGTAGACAATAAACACAATTTCACTTTGATTCTTGAATATAATCTTGGAATGGACATATCTTTGAGGAAATGACTTTCCATTTCCACAAGGCTGGTGACCAAGACCATTGGTAAACACTTTGCTGTCAGTGTCGCTGCCACATCTGAATGCAGTGACCTGAGGCGGTCTCCCCATAGAGCTCAATAAGAGAAGGTATAACCCTAGTACCTGCTACATTCCAGGCCATGATAGGCTACAGGGGGTGGACAATGAAAGAAACACTCAATCTTTTAATACCAAATAACATTGGTGTAGCGTTTGAGAGACACAATTTCGTCATTATTACTATATCCTAATTGCTGTGTGACATGTGCGGCGGATTTAATAGCCAGAATACAAAAAAATCCAACTAAATATAGCCTCGTGGTTATTCCCCTTTACGCACTTGCGGGCTAATATAAAATACACTCTCCAAATCCAAATCATGTGATCAGTTTGTTGACCTCTGAATCCGAATAGACCCGAGGCCAAGTTGACACCACGCGGATGCTCGTTCAGCCTTTATGTCACAGTCACAGGTGTGCGCCCTGACAGCTAGCGGTGCAGGCTAGGGGTCGTGATTGTAACACGCCGCTTTCAGAAAATGCCATTGAAATAAATCACAGGCGGGCACGGTTGGCTCAATTTGCTGCTTTTCTGAAGTGAGCCTTTCATCACATTCATGTCTTGGCCTTTTGCAGAACGAGCCCGAACAGCGGCGGTGAATGGGGGAGGGGATCTGGAAACAAACTCTCCGTGTGCGCGCACACACACTGACACACACCGCCGGGGCCTTTTCAGCAGCCCACCGACAAGTGCACAACTTTGTCACACTGTATTTCACCCACTAACGTCGCTGCCTTTTCATCCTTTCAGCCGCTGCACTCCGCGGATAACACGAAACAGCGGATAGTCCCCGCGCCGTGTGGGAAGGGACCCCGGGAATCCCGCGGCAGCTCAAGCGAAACACATTTACAAACAGTTAGCGATGGCACACACAGGCTACAGTATCTCCCGACCATACCGCAATCCCAAATCTCTGAGAAGGCTGACATGAGAAAAGTGCATAATACTTCACCCGTGGGTATATCCCTGATGCGTTGCGGTGCGCCGGACGCTTGAAGACGCACAAGTCACGGCCAACAGCGACATCGTTCCGAGCGGCGACACTTTAAAAATAACAAAGAAATCAGTCCGCTCTCCAGCTCTCCATGGCTGTGTCTGCTGTCTCTCACTGTCTGTGAATCCAAGGCTAGATCCCAGCAGCAGCAGCGGCGGCGGCGGCGGCTAAACAGCGCCTCATCCGTTCACTACTTACATTACAAGTCCGTGTGATAATCTCCATCTCTCTCTTTCTATCTCTCTCTCTCTCTGATACAACGCTCCAAAACGCGCGACCTAAAAGCAGGCATAAAAGCACGCCCCACAATATGTCATTTTGCCACTAAAGCAAATAGAAACGGATCACACATCATTCTTCGAACTGTTCTAAAAAGTCAATCCGGTAAGTGCACTGTAAAGCATGTTAATGGAACAGAGTAGGTGAACCCAGTGAAGCATTTTAATTTGTATCATTTATATGCTTTATATCACTGCTTTGTGTCTGTGCTACTGAAGACTCAACCTGCCGTGAGTCTGATTGATGGAAACATGGCTGCCAATCTGCGCCAATGGCACCACTAACACGCAAATACATTGACATAGACAAGGCGGGTGATGCGTCTTGGCCAAGAACACAACAACAGTGTAGGGGTGGGCCAGATAGGAAGAGACATAGCTCAAACACTTATACATTTGTTTTAGGCCAACACCATTTTTTTGTTGATTGATTTTGTTTGCGTCTTAGGGAAGGTGAGGCCAAACATCATTATCTATGTATTTGAAATTACTTCCACTTCCGTGACAGGCCATCAATACTGCTATGTCGATTACTATTGATTTCTTTATTAAATCATGAAGCAGGTCTAACCCAGTGGTCCTGCTCGTTTGGCTCAGCGGATGTATCCACTTCAGACAGACTCTGTTAGCTTCAGTTTGCTGCAGCAACAATCTAGAGTCTTCTTGTTTGTTTTGAAGAGCAAACATGTTTATGCCATGTCATTAAAGATAATAGACACACAGTGACTGGGTTAGACGTGGACAAAGTATGCAGGTTTTCACATCAACAACACCACAAAACAGTACCCTGATAATATCTGAGCTTGTGCTTTTATCCAATGGGACATGATGCCAGTTTACAGGAACTCAATGAACTCAGGGGTAATTTCATATTGTTAGTTTGTTCTTAAATATAAAACAATTCTTCTGTTATGTAAGCAAAAGAATCTCCAATGACAAAAAAAAAAGTGCTTTACAGAGGGCAGGCCTGTATACAATTTAAAGAGATTTTCAGAAATGTAAATGAAGACATTACTTGTTATCATCAATATGCAGGGCTCCAGAGTGAGACCAACTCAAGGGCACAATTAATGCATGTGGCAAAAAATCCTTTTGCTAAAATGTTCTCCTTCGTTGCACCAGTGCGACCAGCCGAATCCTTGTCATATTAAGATTTTTTTTTTATTATATAAAAAAAAATGATATTACAGAACTATATCTATACTTCTTCTATTTTGTTGTCAAATGATAGCTATTATTATGTAAAATGTCTGATTATAGAAGATAAATTGGATTAGCAAATAGCATAGGGGGCATACATTAGAGTAGTGGCATCAAACCCTGTTTTTCAGATACTTTAGGGGCATTTCTAAAACGAGGTACCACAATGATGTCCCGGTGCTTCACATAAAGGAAGGATGATGATGCAATGATTTTTTATTCATAAAGCTGAATCAATTGTTTTTAAATAGTATGATATGATTAAACCTATGAATCTTATGATTAAATATCACTTGTTTCATTATGCAGAATAGATTGAAAAACTAAATCTGGCCTGGCTCAATATAAACTGATTCTCAGCATGTTCCACATTCTATTGAAGGGCAGATTTAAATGACAGTATTTGCCTCAAGGTCAGAGCTGGAGGGAAACAGGCATTGCACTGCAAAAGGATGCCACTGAAAACTATCAATTCCTTCATGCTAAATTATAATCACATGAAAGGTGATATTGTAGAAAATGTTAAATCTTAAATTGAAACTTAAGCAGTTGATTCAGGTTTATGTTTATTTATTTTTTTCACTCAGTCAAAACCACTAGAAAGCTGTAGTTTTGAAAGAGAGGAGTGTTAGAGGATAACATTAACTATTTATCAAACTGGGTCAAGCTGTACAGTCGTACTATCTCATAGCCTTGACTGTGTTGCTCAGACTCTCAGCTACGGAATGTTTGCTTGCGTATCAGTATGACGCTCTGAGAGGGGATTTATCCCTTTTCTGTGGAAGCATAGACAGACTTGAAAGGTAGGACTAGCGCAATGTCTCGAGTTCATTTCTCCGAGTCCCATACCAATGGTAAATAAACTTCTCCTGTATAAGACATCCAGACTGCTGCCTATTTTTCATCTATCCTCTCGAACACCATTGTTATTTCTCTAACACTGACCTAAAGTGTTAAAGTTTCCTTTGGGGGAAACATTTTAATCCCTGCTAATTTGACCATGTCTTTTGAACAAAACTTCTTGGTAATACTAGTGTTACAGGCACCGGAGGGCATCCTGTAGCCACTGACAGGGCTGGAGGAGGACAGTGATAGGGTTTACCACCTGTCCGAGTTATTGTGCAGATGAGGGGGACGTCCAAAAGGATTTCATTAGAAATAGCTGAATGTTGTGGGACTCACTCGTATCAAATCATGTGTAGCACTCTGTCTATGATTAAAAGTAGGTACATTATTATTGATAACATGACACAAAAAGGCTGCATCGTGATATAGGCCGCAGGGTTCAAAGGATGTGAAAAAAGTGCTGTCTTATACTCTGGAAATGACGGTAGTATAGTCTCTGTGTCAATTATTTAATGAAGTGACTACATCAGAGGGTGCCAGACTTTCCTAAGGTGATGCACTTCATACACAATGTGGCATCATAATTGAATCCTCAGCCTAGAAATCTGGAAATGTGTGAATGCTATACTCAGCAAGATATTCAGAGCAGAGAAATAACCTGCCTGTTAACACTTTCAGCTGCCACGCAAAACGGCTTTGGATAGCAAATAGTATATATAGTGTGTATATAGTATAATATAGTAACAGCCCATGGTGACAAATGTATTTTTAATGGCAAAAATGTAGGTAAAGCAAGAAATACAGATCATGTCTTATTATCAAAATGTAATCTTTTCAATCATCTTCTCATGAATGAATTTACCCAGAACTACCCTGAACAGGAATCAGCCCAACAGAGCAGGAAACACAAGTGAAAGTGAATGATTAATCGGACAGTTGTATACCTCTTTTCAATAATTGTGCCACAAGATTATATTCACTCATACGTTTTCCAAAACATAATCAGTCCCATTGGAATTTTGGATGATCAAAATAAAAAGTGTGACAGTCAGCGATCACGTCTTAGATAATATGAGTTATCAGGCAGACGTTGGTAAATAAATTTATATCAAAAAGAGACAGTTTTTTTGCATGGCTACTTTCAAATGGACGGTTTCCAAAGACTCTCAGCAAAAAGCTATAGCTAGTGTTATTTGACTGTTTTTTTTCCTCAATTTTGATTTTGTATGATGTAGTTTCCAATGTTTGTGATTCATCGTCAATTGATATAAAACTTTTAATATTGTATTTAATATCACACAATCACAAAAAATACCATCCATGGTATTTGAGTGCAGAGCCATTTATATGCCAATCAGCCTTTCTTACCTTGACGTGCTGTGTCCTCATGCATCCTCCAGCGGTGCACCCTAACACTGACGACTCCATAGCGTCTTTATTTAGCAGGGCAGGCCGCAGTAGTTCTAATAGCAGTCTCCGTCCTGTTGAGAGGGTCATTTTGGCCGAAGCCAGATGGAGAGATCGACCGGCCCTCATATCCTGAAACAGACCAAGACAAACAATAATAAATTAATAATAATAATAATAATAATAATAATAATAATAATAATAATAATAATAATAATAATAATAATAATAATAATAATAATAATAATAATAGTCATCATAATTTTTAGTAATAAAGATGGATAAGTGCATGTGGTGACTCCAATGCAATAATATATATATATTTTTTTGTATTTGACCTTTCAGTAGCCCAGCAGCTGCATGAGTGGTCAGCATGGTGCCTTTACTTTCCATCACAGCGGTCTCTAGGGCGCTTCAGGGTCAATTGTTTGGAAGGTTTTCAGAAAACCGATAAACCAATTGATCCTGGAGCGTTATGCTGACCACTCATACACAAAAAGGTCAATTATGCACAAATATCAAGTTTTTTCTATAAAAGTTGCATGACCGGCAAAAACAGTGTTTACAAACAGGGCACTGCTTCTCTTGTGCTCGCAAGGGGAGAACATCCAAACTCCACTCAGAAGGGCCCCAACCGAATTGGGGATCGAACCCAGAAGCGTCATACTGACAGGTGAAAGAACTAACCACTGTGCCACAGTGCCGCCCAGTGACCCTCTCAGGTAACACTTTATTTTACACTACCCTTGATACTAACCTGCTAAATTTAGTATAATGTAATGTGTAACTATGTGTAATAACTTGTACCTTCTAGATTAGAGACACGATGGATGTGTATTTTGGAGGTAATAATGACGTAATAAGATGTAAGACACCAACTCTAACATTAACCTTAAGCCCTAACCCTTATTACATTATGAACCTCAAAAGTAACACATTATTCCATTGTGTATGTACTACATAGGTACAACTTATTACATATTGTTACAAACAAACTATATTGTACTAAATTGAGTAGCAATGATACAGTGTATCAAGGCAGTGTAAAGAAAGTGTGACATTTCTTATACAGTAACTATTACCATTGTTTATTATTTATTTGTTACAAATATACATCACACTAAGTAATGTTTTTGTAATGTTTTTCTTTTCTTTTGACTAAGCTTCGTATTTGAGCATAAAATGGTATTCTACATCATTGTTTCCCAACCTGGGGTACAGGGACCCCCAGACTTGAGCACTTAGCAGGGGCTACTTGTTAAAAAAGAAAGAAGAGAGTAGTATTTAAAAATAATAGCAAATTTTAATGATGCTTTCTGTGTAAGGTTTGAATTTGAGAGCATTTTGGTTTCATTTTGAACACAATACTCTAAAAATCATAGATAAATCTGAGTTTAGAGGTACTCAGGAGGAGTACACATTAAGAACTCAAGTTTACATGAAACAAAAAAGGTTGGGAACCATTATTCTACATCACCACACTGTGGCTTTTGCACAGGACAGACTCAAAACCAATGCAGCTAGAATGTGCATAAGTATGTGTTTAGAAAACCTCAACATACAATTAGTAGTCTAGACTGTGATTTGGGAAACACATTTTTACAACAAACAATGTTTTCTGGAAGACACCTGTACACAAAAAGAGTATTTGTGTACAAAATCTTGATAGATGTTAATACTATACATATTATTACTATACTATACTATATATTTTAGGAAATGTGAGAAAACTGTTTCAGTGCATTAAGTGTTGCCACAGGACATCTTTATGTTTCTAGACTGGGTGTATTCAGCTGTCCTTTGTTCCACCTGTCAGTGTGGATTTAGACTTTCTTGTAGGCCTCTGTTGAAAAAGGCTTATCTCGGCTAAGGAGACTCTGATGAACAATAGCCCATTAGACTGTTTGAATAAAAGCAGCGATTCAGCGCTCACTATAAAACCACTTCAGTAAAACCTCCAAAAAAAATCTGCTTTGACAATAGGGGACAAAGTGGTATTACTTTTTTTTAAAGTGCACATTGAGTAGAGCTGGGAAAGATTTAAAGATATTTTATAGTTTTGAAAATGTCTATTATAAGAGGAATGTTCTGGGTCGTTGGCAAAATGACCAAGACTTTCAGAAAATGTATTCTGGACTCCTGCTGGTGCTCTTTGTCCCAGTGAATATATGTGACTAACAAGACTTAGTGGATTATGCACCGTGGATTTAACAATTTCCACATAAAAGTTTATTTTCTCAAGATTGCATGGCTCATTATCTCCAAAAGAATGAAAATTATACAAAAAATGAGTGGTTTTACAAGATACGATATAGCTATGAAACATACCCAACCCCGTACCGAGTGACGAAGTGCATTGGCTGGCAGTCACCATTTTTACAAACGTAAATTCATTTTTTATTTCTTTCTGGGTTGTTTTTTCTGGTTTGGTCTTGGTATGAGTACCCAGTGGTCAAATCAAATGATGTGGTTTGGATCTGATGAAAGGGAAGACGTAACAATGCCAGTATGGCACTGAGACAAAACGATAACAGACATAAAGGAGCGCTACAATAGAGTACAATAGAAAGTTACTGAAAACAGAGTTCTTCATCACCAGAGTCGCGTTTACACAGATTATAGCTGATGATTTACCTTACGCTCTGTTTGTCGGTTTTGTTGTGCTGAAAGGTAGACAACTCCCAGTGCTTTTCTGTGGATCGAGTGGAGTCCTTCGTAGTCTGCAGTAAAGACTGCCGCCATCTTTAATCACTACAGAGTCCATCTGTCGATGGTTCTTCCCTTTCGAGCCTCTTTCTCTGTTCCAGCCCTCAGTTTGTTGTGGGGGTTCATATATTCCATCCAACATCAAACCAGCAAATCGACAGCTCACGGGCCGCCCAGTAGGGGAGCAGCTTTGACATGCTGCATCCGCTCTTGTCCTTTTCCAACCGCAGACAAACTGACCACTTTTATTTATCCCAGAATTGTGTGGGTTGTCTCCAAAAAATATCTTTCAGGCCCTGGGCTTCTTGAAGCCCTTCCTCAAAACAACTCTATGAAACATAGTACTAAGCCCAGGTACAATAATGACCTTTTTATCGAAGCCAAAATCTTTAAATGTGTTTTCAATTAAATTAAGTAAATCTTATCAATGCCCATGCACAAATATATTTTTGTTTTAAACTAACTCTCTTTTATACTTGTAATAATAATAATTATTATTTATTTATTTACTATTATTTAAAACCTCTCAAACTCAAAATCTCAAAGCCTGTGATCTGAGAGTGGATTTTTGACCAAACCAAACCTAAACCAGACTTGACCTGAGCAGCCTCTGAACATGTTCGGAATAGTAATTGTACATGGACTCCTCGAGCTTTGTCTTCCCAACTAATGCATCACATTTAAAGTGACATCTCCTTTCTGGTCTTCTTACAACTCTTCTAAATTCAAAGCCATCCTAGACATATCTTGCTTATTGTCACACGTCTGTCCTGACAAACTCACCCGGGACAACAATAGCTAGAGTTGGATTTCAAAATGGATGGTGCTCTCACCTCAGTCTCCTGCTGTGTGCGTCTTGGGATCAGGTTCCCGTTGCTTGCCATGATCGGGTGCCGTCCTTGGCATGACACAGCAGGACATCCTCGTGCCCACTTTCCCATGTTAATGGGGCTTTCCAGTATTTCCCCAACCCGCTCATCTTTACTTTGTCATGCAGCTCAAGCAGTGCCACCCTATTGGACAAAACAGAGACCGGATGATTGTATGCACCATACGAGAATGGCAGCGTTTACAGATTCAACAGACATGAGCGAGGTAACTGTTTTATACTCAAAAGAGAAAGGAGTTGACTGATTAGTAATGAACACGTCTGAAACATGCAACAAATAAAAGCTTTCATCCAAACTTATTTTCTTAGATTATTGAATAGATGAATGCAAGTAAGAGATGGGAGGAGATGGGACAAAAAGTGACGAGAAATAATATTGCTTTTGTTGAGGGGCTTTATCAGCTGCCTACCTTTCAAACAGATTTCACACTTTCATGTCTTGTTGCTGCTCGGGTCACATCCAGAAAACCCCTCTCACAATGACTACTGTTGTCTCCTCACAGCACCAGACGGCTGCTGGAACGTGCATTTGCAGCCGGCTACTCTTCCAATGTTGTCACTCAGAAGAAAAACTGCCATCTTAAAGCAATAAGCAGAATCTTTTCCCTCAAAATAATGTTTGAAAATAATCAAGTTAGCCTCTTTTCATTGCACACACTAATCTGTTCAAATCTAGTGAAAGTGCACTGCCCCAAACTCAAAAAATGGATTAATGCTGTATGGACATGTTACAGTGTACACAATGGCAGACTGGATCCAGAGTGAGTGCTGTTTCTCTTCAAATGCATCAAAATATGAACAAAATTACAACAAATTACTTTCTGCAATTAAGCCTCAGCTAATGCCACTAAAGCCTCTGTTAAGTGCTTCTGGTCGACCAGTGCTTCAACAAAGAACTGGGTTATTTAGGTTAAGGCCAGGTATTAACAGTCGCCGACTTTGGCTTGGATGTTTAACTCTCTCTAGACACTTTGGCCATTTGGATTTTATTATATGGTATGTTAGTGTGTTTTCATTAAAGTCATGATGTGAGCAGGTTGATTAACTGAATTACAATAAAATACAAAATAAGTTTGGTCAGTGAGCAAAAAAAGTAAAGAAATGGTTATGGATTAGTAGTGAAAAGTGCAGGTTTTAATGCTTTTGAAAATGACTTATTAAGAAGGATAACATCAAGTTCATCAGTTTTCATCAGTAATGTTATTTTTATTTGAATTATTAAGCTACTGACACGAAGTGACATAGAAGAAGGCAGCGTTCCATACGTTAAGTGTGACGTCCTCTGCTTCCTGGTACTAGCAGACCGGCAAATATGCGAGAAAAACAAAACAAAACAAAAAAACTCTTAAAAACAACCCTCAATATATCTGAAACTCAACGGAGAGTTACTGAAGCTACTTATTTCTCAGACTCATTAGCCAAAAATGCCGCACCTGCTGCTAAAAAAGTAATATAAAGTCACTACTTCCGGGGTTAGCGTAGCTGCTGCCATTAGCATCTTTCTCCACTAACCTGGATGTACCGATCTTGGTGAATATTACTTTTATAGCAGTAGGTACAGCATTTTTGGCTCATGGGCCTGATAAATAAGTATGTTCAGTAACTCCCTGTTGAGTTTCAGAAATATTGATTGTGCTATTAAAGAGTTTTTTGTAGTTTTTCGCACATCTCGGGACCATCGGGACCCGGAAGTAGAGCTGTGTGTGACGTCACCACTTAACAAGCAGTTTGACTCATTTTCCTTTGACTTAACATGGTCGGCACGACAACAGTTTAAAGAGGGGGTATTTGCTTTTTTCAGCCACATAGCACCAGTCTATAGCACACTACAATGATGACGAAACCTTCTGTTGGTCTGTAAATGCAGTAAATTAGAATAACTGCCTTGTATAAAATTGCTCTTTCAAAATGGCCGTAGCACATGACTTGAAATAGGCCTCTGTCACTTTAAGAACCTCTGACCCTTTCTGACACGCCCCCTCCACACGCTGTCTGTGGCATCATAACACTCCACTCGTTGTCTCAACAGTATTGAAACTACGATCGGTGCATTTTAATTTTTATTGTTGGAAAGGAGCTACTGTTTATCACTTTGTGAACAATGGCCACACAGGATATTATTTGGAGACGAACCTTCCACACCGGACGCTTGGAAGGGGCTCTTGCCTGAGAAATAACTGCTGTTTGGAGGCTTCTCTTTGCATCTGCCATGCCCTATGGATCTCTAACTATACCCCCATGGACGACACCAGGATCTGCAGGAGCCCATACGACTCAAAAGACGGACATTATCTGTGCAGGTGGACAATGTTTTTTCGAGGTTACCCCGTTAGCTTGTTATAATCGACTACAGCTCATTGTTGATGAAAAGTCTGCAATAAACCACAAATGTGTAAAGGCTGCTTCGAGTAGTTGCCTGCTTTATTGACGTTATTTGTGCTTAATATGCTGCCTGTTTTCAATGAATGTTGTGAAGGTGAAGGTTGTTAGCTTGTCGCGGCTAATAGTGCCTTAGCTCCAGGAGAAAACCACTCGGCTACGACTCACTGTAGATGAAATGTGAGCAATAAACTACGAAAGCAACAAGCTCGGCTCAGTGTGTGATCATCATAAAGGCTGCTTCAAGCAGTTGTCTGTTTAGTGACGTTTTCAATGCATAATATGCTGCTTGTATTCAGTGAATTTTCCCGTTAGCTTGTCGCGGCTAGCTTGTTAGCTCCGGGAGAAAGCCACTCGGCTATGACCCATTGTAGATGAAATGTGAGCAATAAACTTCCAAATCAACAAGCCAGGCTCCGTGTGTGATCATTGTTAAACGGTTCTTTATGTGTGTGGTGGTTTTATTGACTTTATGTGTGCATATTTCTCGGTTTTCACGTGATGACTCGAGGTTTAGCTTAGCATTAGCTTTCTCCGGAGGCTCTGTGCATCATCACGGCCCAGCGCAGAACCAGACACTGAAATAAGTGTTCTTGTCACCGGTTTTAATCCTGGGTGTTTAGGTAACAGAAACACTGTTGTGTGTCTTTGTAAAAGTCTGCTGTGGCTCCGGTTCACAACACATGAAGCTAATCCTCCATGATGACTCTGTTTACATCTTAGGGCTTGACACTGCGGGGAGGGGGTTCTCGGCTGGTGACGAAAGGTTGGAGGCGTATCCTGGAGGTCGAGGCGTTCCCTGAAGGAATCAGGCGTTTTATCCCTAAAATGGCCGCCATCAGAGTTTTTACAGATTACTCGAAAATACGTGAATGTGCCAAGGCAACACTCCAGGCATGTTTTTAATGAGGGAATGACTTAATAACATAATGTAAAGCTTGAAAAAGTCGATTTTGCATAATACCCCCCCTCTAAATTTTGTTTACCTTCTTCCATGTCACTTCCTGACGGTGTCCAATGAGGAAGTGAAACTATAAACATCACCAAAAATGGCCAAACTAAAGAAAGCTGGGTACAATCTTTAGCAAAATCTTAAATATAATCGTGTTAACTATGTTTTGAAAAAATCGTGTCTAATGTGTTATATGCACTTTAAATATAGTAGCTTTCTCTCAACAACCAGTGCAGATGACAGCTTTAACAACCCCCTCTACGATGGAAAACTCCTGTATGACTGAGAGCTTGACAAAAGTGACTCGGTTGGCTCTTTTGAGTGGAGTTGGCGATAACAAATAATGATTCAAGTACATCCACACAGAGCGAGGCTGAGAGTAAAGCAGGCTATGCTCCATCTGTCAGCCCGCTTGCTCTGAGTTGCTATAAGCAGGTCAAGGTGGATTCTCTACATCTTTGATTTTCTGTGCTAAGTCGTTCCCAGTGGAAAGGAGACTTATTTATTTTTCAAACAGCCTCTAGGATTATATCTGATCTCACAGTAAGACAAAGAAAAACAGCTCCCACAGGCGAATATCTACCTTTGATGTTCTGAACAGTGAAAGTCTGGTTTCATGCATATTACAATGCGCTGCGGATGGAGAAAGTTCAGGGCGGGATAAAAACACGTTCGATACGAGTTCGAAAACATGGATAGACCTGGAGTGAAATGATTATCTATGACTGAAAAAGATCCTAACTAGACATGTGCTTGGTGTATAGGCCTAATGTGGATGTTAAGGTTGCTTGTAAGTAGGCTAAACAGCAATAATTTATAAGACTTACCAACCACTCAATCCAGGCATTGCCTTCGTCTAAGTGTGACAAAGTTAAGCTTTTAGCATCCTCTTGTGGCTGAAACAGAGCACCATGTGTTGTGTTAACGTGAAGCAGCAGCTCGTTCCGCTCCAGACAAGCGCGAGAACCGCCTTATTTGATCAGCAGTTCAATGTCCAGTATAAATGATCACGAGGCTTTGTGAAGTACAACCGAGTGACGAAAAGTTGGGACTGGTGGCCTGTGACTGACAAATTTGCTAATTTCGAGAGGGACAGCGCAGGCGCGGTGGCCAAGTGGTAAGGCGTCGGTCTCGTAAACCGAAGATCGCGGGTTCGAACCCCGTCCGTGCCTTTTAAATACAATGTAGCAGGAATTACCTGGGATGACGTCAAACTGATGGCCAATCACCCTCCCCAATTTCTATTTCGGCATTTCACTCGTGCGCTCATGCTGCAATGCACCGAAGAAAATTCCTAGTTGTGAACCTGTTCACTAACAATGGCAATACAAGATAAGATGGTCTCTATTGATCTCACAATGGAGAAAAGTAATTGTTACATTTAGCGCTTAGAAACACTCAGGGTGTAACCTGGCTAGCGCCATGCTGCTGTGTGCGCTCGAATCATTTCGAACTGCACAGCAGCCTGGGGACCATGGCCGAAATTTTCGCATGGATTTGGGAACCAATCACAGAACGAGGAGGGACGGCAAAACGATGACGCGCTATTCGATATATGGAAGCTTGTAGTTTAGTTACGGATAAAAAATAAAAAGTTTATTTACGGATCCAACATGACAGCAGCAGACGCGATGGTATTTTTCAATCAAGCTTTAGGCCGTGTTCTACATAGTTTAGCTCAAAAGTTTACAGCGGATACGTCATCGGATACAATGATACGATTGGCTGTGGCCACGTGCAGACACATGATAGACATTCGTAGCGCCCAATAAACGGCTATGGACGATCGTAAACTACACCTCAGCCTACGAGAAAATGAATTGGTGGTCCCCAGACTAAATATCACTTGTGATTTTAGTCTGGCGTTAGCCAGGCTATCAGGGTGTGCAAATAGGCAGGAAATGTGAGGAGAAAAAAACTAATAGTAAATAGTGGCTTCTAACATACAATGACTACCAAGGACTTTGTGGGGACAACAAGTATAAACAGTAAATAATAAGTTAACAGACTATAACAACCTATTCTGATTCAGAATGTAAGCTTGATCTTGTTTCTTGAATGCTTTGATATTTTTCTTTAATTCTGTTATCACGGAATACAAAATCGCCTGATCATTTAGGAATAGGCTAAATGTTGAATACATTGTGCCATTGCAGTATCATCCTCTTTGCTCCTTTGCACACTCAGTCTCACTGTTGTGGCAATGAGTCACAATTTACTCTTTCTTTAACAAAAGCAACTAATGTGTTTCCACGACACAGTTCGAACTTTCACAACGTCTGCTCACTTTCCACTCATAACAGCATTTTCTCACACCCCAGCCTCAAACTGTGGAGGTAATGAAGCAGATGTTATGACCCTCCTTACCTGCTCTGGAATTTAGACAAAGTCATAGATTTTATACAAATTACTTTCGCTGGTGCACAATGGAATAGTTTATTGGCAGCGTGTTGGCGTGTGCAGGCTGTCAGCGTGTGCAGGCTGCCCGAACATTGATTTTTGCGTGGGCAGCGCAGCTCTGACTTCAAAGGAGCTTATTGCAACAATTACATGGACACTGTAACTAATATAAAGCACGAGTTTGTAAATTGAACACACACTTCTTTAAGAATGAATGCTCCCAACTTAGATTGTTTAAATGATCTACTATCTCTCGTAATAATGACTTATGCTTATGTATTGCGCTTTACAAACTTGACAAGTTTCTCAGTGCGCTACAATGTAGTCATTATTCACTCCCAATGCGGCGGTGGAAAGCTATAGTCATACAGTTTGTGAATCGTCTTACCCTACACAAAAATAGTCTTCTCTATAAAACAACCTCCATTATAGTCACTGTCATCATTGTATAATTTAACACTAAAGCTTTGTAATGTTGACCCAACTTTACTGTTGTGTATTTAACATCTTGTGCCTGGCTTTGCCTTCAGTGCCCACATTCAAAAACAGGCAGGTGTGACTGACTTTTTCCTCATTTCCCCATAGGTAATATAAGACACCGTTGCTCCAGTGGGCTACATTGTCCATTTTGTCCATAGCAGCGTCATTGAACTGCAGCCACCACAGATACTGAGATTTGGACACAATCAAATGAGTGTCTTTGGGCCATGACCCAGATTTCCTCTGTCGGACTTTAGAGCAGGATACTGTCTCCTGTTTCAGTCCCCTCTCACAGCAACAGTAAGACAGGAAACACAAAGGTATCTCCAGGTATTCTCAAGGTACCACAAGGTTTATAAAATTGTATTAAAATTAAATAAAAAGTATGGCCAGGTGTCGAGACACATTATCTCAGAAAAGTATTCAAGGTTCTGCATGTATATTAAAACACACATGAAATAGCAATAAAATGTTAATCTAAAACATTATCAAAAGAAGTGTGTGCACTGTCGATCCGATACAAAAGCCACGGGAAACTGCCCTTCAATAGAGATATCGCAATCTCTATTGAAGGAAAACAGGACTAACGGTGCATTATGGAGTTAACATTTAAAATGCATCAACAATGTGACAATGCAAATTATTCGTTTCCCCAAACAGCCCCCATCTGTAAGAACTCAGTGTCTTTGTGTGTAGAGATATGATTTGCTGTAGACTGATAGCACAGTGTAGGAATGTGACAAATATAAAGTAGGATATTAAATGTTGCTGATACATTTCCTTTCTTGAGCCGTTTTGTTCTCATAACATGTTTTATTGTTTGTGGACATAGCTCCATCTGCAGGTAATAATGTGAAGAGGTTCTTAAATGTCACCTCAACAAGTAGAGCCCTATTACTGGCACGAAACTCAATCTTACAGCTATTTATCATTATTTTAGAGGATTCCTACATGGTTTCTACACATCAGAAGGGATTAACTTGCAAAAAAGACACATTCTATTATTTAACCAGTTTTGCTTTCTTCTTTGCAATATGGGCACAGTAAAAGATGCCTAACGTTTATCCTGATGCAACACATTCATCTGAGCTTGGGACCAAAGCATGACCCTCTGTGGCGGCTTTTGCTGCTACATGATCCTTATGTCTAATTACTGTTACTGTATATGTGTGTCTACTATATATTTAGCTAAAGTGAGCATGGGAAACTTTCCTGTTATTCTTTGACACATGTAATATGATTTTTTCCCCTTTAAGATTGTAACTGTGAGTGTAACATGGCCAAATACTTTTTTCCCCACTGTAGCTTTCTTACTTTAATTTCATCTACATTAGTTTCATTTCATTAGTTTTTTTACAGCCTTTTGCTAAAACAGGGGTTCAACAGTGATACATATTTCAGTTCAATTAGCTTTATTGTCATTTCTATCATGTAGAGAACTAAAATTGTGTTACTTTCCTCCCCTTGGTGCAAAAACAGGATAGCTCACACTAAATACAGACATGCATATGCACATAACAGGGGACAATACAGGGAGGGAAGGTGAACATTTAGCTTACGTATGACCAATATTGACTTTATTGCTGTTTAATGTAAAAAGGCACAAATGGTATTTGTATTGCTGTGTTTATCACTTCCAAATATTACACGAAGGCTGTTTGCGTCCACACATGAAGTCTGGCCAGACGGCGTACCTCTGGATGTAAGGGGCTTTTCTTAAACATTTAGCGGCGTCTCTATCGCACTTGCACAGAGCCTCTTCACATATGTCCTCCTGATCCTCTGCAAAGAAAACAACAAAGATAAGAATAAAAACAATGCCTACATGAAGGCCATCATTTTCAGTAAATTCCCTAATATAGCACTTTTTATGACTCTCACTTTCAAGATATTTTGTATATAGTAGTGCCAACAATGGTTGCCCTTTTTGACAGTTTTGTTCTGAATTGGAGCTGGGTTTACATCAGAGGGCCAGATGCAGTTAGCTTGATTTGTGGAAGGAAATTGTACAAATAGTCATAAAGCCATTGCTGATCGTATCAGTAACACACCCTCAATGTGTTGAGAAATGACTGGATGAACACACAGAGGTCAGTGAGCTTGTATACACTTAAAGTGGCACCTATGGGCAAAGTGTTTTCACTGCACATATTTGTAACTTGGATTCACAGGCCTGTCTATGTTTTCAGATTTAAGTAATACTCAGAAAGCTTGGAAAATACAGCATGTTGCTTTCCAAAATTAACATTCCCAGGAGCCTAATAATGCCACAGTCAGTGTAAATGTTGCTTTGGTCAAAAACATCACTATCTGTGTGTGTGTGTGTGTGTGTGTGTGTGTGTGTGTGTGTGTGTGTGTGTGTGTGTGTGTGTGTGTGTGTGTGTGTGTGTGTGTGTGTGTGTGTGTGTGTGTGTGTAAGCTCGTTCAGAAGGTTTTCATCTTAGAGGAGGGTTGTGCAAGTTGTCATCTGTTCTGAATTGTCAGCGTTTGACAAAGCTTTTGTGGTGAAAGAAGACAAGCAACCCAGTACAGACTACGAGTACAATCAAAATGCAACCTGTAGTTATAGGTCTTGTTACTTGTGCTTTTATTTATAGTAAGAGTAAAAGTACAGGGAAATTTAGTGTAAAGTTAACTTTAAGTTGAGTCTAGTTAACGCTACAACTGACACTATTACTATTTCAGCTGATGCTACAACTAATGTTTGTAGAGACTTCTCCCTCCACTGTGTCTGATGCTCTAGGACAGGGGTTCTCAACCTGGGGGTCACGAGACAAATTTTGGGGGGGTCGCCAGAGCATATAGATAAAAATATATATTTTAATATTATTATTATTACTACGGTATTGTAGCATACATGCTATTATACCAGGGTGCGATTGTTTGTTCTAAATTTGATTCATTTTATTTTAGCCATTGTTATTTCTTTATTTTTTAAGAATTATGTAGGTTAATGTCCCTGCTTTTCCCATGGTCTGACCCGGGCGGGCGTCACGATCCTAATTAACTGTTATAATGGGGGTCGCGGCTCCAAAACGTTGAGAACCAATGCTCTAGGAGTATAATGATATCACTTTAAAATATAGATCTTTCATACATTGATTGAAATTAACTATTTTCACTTAACAGTCACAACAAATGAATGTAACAGAAAGGAAAGGGAATCTCAGAATGAGGATTTCTTCCACAAATTGTATTGAAGTAATTTACCACATTCGGCAGTGCTATCCTCACAAGACCAATGATAACTCGCGGTCTTGGTTTTGCAGCCGAGCTCCTCAGCTTTTCCATAACAGCAATCATGTCTGTGGCAACACCTGAATTTAAACACAAGGAGGAGACACAGGCATCGTGTTATTGTGCTGGCTGACAAAACACATGGGCTGCTCGACCCTTCTCCAGACGGGGTCACGTCGGCGGATAGTCACACTGCAGTGCTTAAAATCACACTACGGCTATTTTAAAGTCAAGTTCAGAGTCACCGAGCAGTAGTTTTCATAACACATAGTTACAGCGGTTGGTTTGGAAAGGGCTTGGTGTCGGTCTTGTGGGTGAATCAGGAAAAGCAATAGACGGTAATTAGGATGGGGGCGTTCCGTGTCCTAAAATATCCCATTCAAGGCTGCTTGTAGACTTCCGCCGCGAGATGGTTGCGGCCTAAGTGAAAGCATGTAAACAAGTGAGAGAAAAAGTGTGTATCTAAAGAGTGAAGGGGAAGCTGCACGTGAAATAACATGCTTTTCTTCGTAATGAATAGGTGGGTCCTGAAAGTGCCGACTGCTTGTTTACATCCGTGACGAAGTGTGATTTCCACTAAAACCAAAAGCTCAAAGAACAGCAGGGATTACAGAGTATTTAAGTAAAAATGTGTGAAAAGTGTGTTTCAGATTCCTCATAAAGCACAATAGGATTTACTTTACATAACTCCTACTAACATTACTGACTATCACCACTACTAGGGGCACGCTTCGACAACTACTATTACTCCCAATTTTACTGCAACCGCTACTGCTGACCACATAACCACCACTGTTAAAAATACCCAAAGCTCATTGAGAAAATAGTGAAATGACATGCTTAACTACACTATAAAGGTGGGTCTTAAAATGGCCAACTCTGTTTTTATATCACATTTATGAGACTGTGGCTCGGCCAAAGTAAATAATGGAGTTAAACCGTACAGATGCAAAGAGAGTAAGCTGCAGGCACCTGGTACCATTTGGTTGTACGAGTGGCCCCATACTGTACATCCCTTTCCCTGGTCGGGCCACTTCTACTTACTTACAATTATTTCCTGCTTTATCCCCAATGATCTACGACGTCTCCAGATTCTGTCATTTAAACCATAGCTTAACCTCTTATCACCCACCTTAATGAGCGCATTTACTCCAGTTCAGCTTTATCTGAATCTAAGAGCTTCTTGACTGGAAAGAAAAACAAAACACCAAGGCACTCCTCCCACATTGCCTTGGCTTTTTTTTATTTCATTTTTTTAGTCTTAGTTCCCCAAACACCAAAGAGGACCTTCCCCCCAATAACTAATTCTATCATGGAGTTTACAATAGTAACGCCTCATTTGAAAGCTAAGACCTGCAAAACTGATCTAAACAGATCTTATTCCTTAAATTGTTCCCGTCAATTTTTTCACGTTCTTTTTCATCTCATTTTTGTCACTTTTTTTCATAGCTTGTTTGTGGCTTTTTTCTTGCTTCCTTTTGAGGCTTAAATTGGTCATTTTTTTGTTGTTGAATTTTGATCCTTTCTTCTTGTTTTTGTCGCTATATTGACACTTTTTCGAGAAGCTTTTAGATTTGGAGAAAACCAAACTGGAGAAAAAAGTGCTTGGTTCAGGTGGAGGTTAAAGACTGTGTTTTCTAATAACACCATAAATATTGCAATTATTTAGTCCTTAGCAAACTACTAAATATTTCGTCTTCTGTACTTTAGTGCTCTAAAACCATGTTCTGGAATGTCAGTTAGTTTTTCAGTTCATATGTTATTCTTCTCCCCAATGTAAAAACTCTGGGTGTGTTCATGTCATAGTAGTGAACTGAATCTAGAAATGTAAACACATATCCACTTTCAATTGTAAAACCTATCATTTGGCCCTGACATATACACATCTGATAAGTGCTTTACCAGTCTGCTTTGTCTCTGGGCCAGCCCTGTCCTCCCAGACCACAGTAGCATCCGTACATCACGTAGGACAAGGCTGTTCTCCCAGTGCTGCACTTGATTGCTCCCGCGAGCTGCACCAAACCTCTCTTACTCCTTTGGGACTTGTGAGTCGCCATAGAGCCAAGTGAAACTGCAAGGAAACAACACAACAATGAACATCAGAGGAGCTCAAGCTGTGGGGCAGGGACAAGTGGGTGTGCAAACAGGTATACTGTACCTTATGTGTAGGCCTAGATATCCAAAAGACACTCATACTAGCTATTTAAGTCCCGATTTATACTTGGTTTAGTCCTTATTTAGTTGAATTGATCCTCTGTTTTATCTATAATAAGTTTAGCTCCTTAAAACAGTAAAGATAAGAAAGAAGAAAAAAAAAGGTGAGAGAACCACTTCTGTAGCCTTCTTCCCCACACCCACACATCATGTATGTAACGCTCTGTTCTTGTTGGTTCTGGATGGGTTACAGTTTTCATTGCCGATGATTGATAAAATAACATAAGCATTCCACACATTCACACTTTGCCGTCAACATAACATAGCACAAACCGATGAAGAAAGGGCTCGTTCCTGTCTTTGTGCAACATATGTGTGCACAAGATAGGGGCAAAACACACCTTAGACTGAAGCTGAAGGAAGTCATAACAGCATTTCTAAGACCAAAGAATTGATCAAAAATCAAAAACCTTTTACTATTACTATTTGAGAACAGTGATCTGATTTCCTTTTGAATTGCTTAAGCGTTTTACAAAGCAAAACACTTTGGACTCAAACCATTTTAAAGGTACTGAAAGAAAAAAAAGTGACTTACCACATAATAACAACAATATTGCATAAAGTGAAGCCATTGCAGTCTGTTCACATCAGGAAACCTCTCTCCAAGAAAATCAAACACGTTGTGAGGAGCACAGGGAGGACAGCTTTTTTTAGGTGCTGTCTGAATAATCTCCCAAGGCATCCCTATTGGCTACAGTCTAATCCAGTGTTTGTAAACGGAAGCGCCCCCTAGCGGTAACAACCCCTAGGCTACCCGGTAGGTGGTACTTGAGAACCACTGGTGGAGGATATTCAGCTATTCATGCTAGTTACTCTACAAGTTTTATAGAGAACCCTGTGGCTCCCAAGTGCCTAACAAAAATTACACACATGAACCAGATCTCTGTGTGTGAAGGATATTGTGCCAGATCAACATAGCAGCTGAATCATAACATACAGATGAACCCCTTTTCCTTTCATAGTCCAGGTCCTAAGAGGTTATGGGAAATGACTTGGCGCCGCCTTGTGACAATGTAGCTGCATTACACTTAAAGTTCACCGACTAAAATATTTTGGTCTCCTTTAATGTGAGACTGATGCATGTTTTACAAATCATTCTATCAGTCTATGTAAAACGTTTTTTGTTGTTTTTTGCTCAATGACTTTTACATTTAAACCTGAAGAAGTGATTTGGACATGCGCCTCATCGTGCATAGGCTGCTGCTTTACACACACACACACAAAAGGAAAAAAATAATAAAAAAAATCAAGCAATGTAATGTAATATTGTAGCCTATACATTAAACGTGAAATTACATGCTTTAATACACTAAAATTGTGGGTCTTAAAATGGTAAACTATTTATATCACATTTATGGGACCGTGACTCCCCCAAAATAAATAATGGAGTTAATCAAGCACTGTACAGGAATATTATTGTAGCCCATATAGGCCTATTATAAATATGACCCAGACTGTCACTCTCTTTCGATACATCCATTATTGCGGAAAACCAAGATTGTGTTGTTCAGTTAGTGTGTTTTGTTTATATTTTTTGTAATAATTAAAAATGTTAAATATGTCTTTGTCTGTTGGCGTACCTACCCGTGGACACTAGAGGGCAGACCGCGCTGTCAGTTACCCTCCAGACGCCAACTGCCGGGTAAATAGGAAGTGAAGAAGACACAAAGGGCGGCCTTCACGTTTAGCCAAGTTATTTTAGCCTAAACGAAAAATAACGATTTCCCTCCTTTTTTTATTAAACCGAGACGAGGTTTCTTTGCGGGAAAAGATCCATTCATGTAAGTACTATCATTAGTGCTGTTGTCTCGGGTGTAAACGCTGGACAGAGCCGGTGAGGAACCTAGACATCTTCATTGCGCTATTGTTTGCGTTGGGGAACTACTTCAACTTGTACATACCTCTGCTTTGTTAGGTCCAGTACACTTCCTAGAAAGTTATTTGCGTCACGACATGAATAAGGACGTGTCCGCGTGTTGTCACCGGCTCAAGACATGCCTTTATCGTCCAGTTTCACATATTAATGTACATTTGCCGCGGCTATATAATGTGCTATGTGAAATGTAGTGCCTTCAGCTAGCTCTCGGTGATCCGCGGTTTACACACGTGTGCTAACTGCTGTGCGCTCATTATCGGACACCCAGAAAAGACCTATTTTCTCCCAATAAGGGATACAAAACCACCGTATGCGGTGACTTTAAATGTGGAAACACCAGTTAAATGAGTGTTAAGGGCATTTAACAATCGCACAATTGTGAATATCTTACTATAGACATTGTTATCTGGCTCCTGCGTTACTATTGTAATGTTGCCTTCTTGTATAACTTATAACGTTGTATGTGTAATGTATTGGGCAATTTAAAGTGTCCAGGAGTGTCTGTTCATCCAACTTATACGACAGATCCTTAATACACCTCCTTGGTTTGTTACGCACACGCACAAAAAAAGTTTCCGGAAATTGACGTGCTATACGTAGTGTGGGAACAATAAGGGGCCAATTATATGGGCTTTGTTGGTCAATTGTAAATGTGTAACAAACCTGTTTGATATCAGAGCTCTGATAAGCTTCATGTGTCTTATGATCTATATTTTTGTTGAGTGTCACACTCGGCAAAGAAAAGTCATCCTGCATTTAGTGATGGGAAAAAAAAAACATTTAGCTGATGCAAATCAGTTTGCTGCTGTGTTCAGATTCTCACCGTGTCGGGTGGGGGTTTGTGGTGTTGTACATTAACTCACATATACGTGTTTGCCTGTGTTAATGTCATTTAAATGCATTTCTTTCTATGACAAATCACAGGTATTGACTGGAGAATAACATTGTAACACGCTAACATGTCTGGAGCGTGTCAGGACAGAAGGACCCGCTGGCAGGAGATACAGAAAGGCCTGCAGTTTATTGAGTAAGTAGTCATAGCATCGTTGTGACCCCTTGATGTGATGTTATGTCTTCTTTTGCATTGGACAGCACAGACATTGAACACGCACGGTGAGACACATCAGCCTTGTACTACTATTGACCATTTTTTGACCAAATGGAGATTTTTGTTTCACTAAACTCTCTAAACAACACTGCTGCGTCTTTAGGTGTCACTCACTTTGTCCCCAGCCAATCAGTAGGCTTTGTACCAAGCTTCCCAAAAAACACCATCTAAGTTCTTCGTATGAGGATTCAGAAGGTTTTCCCTGTTTTCCTGAAACCCTTAGCTTTATGCATTTATTGCGTAAGGCTGCCTGATGATATGTAAATCACTTGAGTGAAGGCATGAGCTAATTTTCATTCATTTGCTCATTTCCTCAATCAGTCACAAACGGTGTGCACAGACACTGGAGGCGGGGCAGCTGAAGTGTCTTGCCAAAGGACATTTAGGAGTATGCACAAGTCAGAGCAAGTCAAACCACCAACCATTGCGCTGTGACACTGCCCACTGTGGAGATACATCTAATGTTTGTACTTCTTGGAGATGTTTTTTTTTTAGCTGGGCTCTTATTCTGAAAGTTTTCCTCCTGAAGTATGATGCAACCATGATGTGAATGACTTGCATCATGTTTTATTGTTTATCAGCGCTGTAACCAGGATACCACAGCTGATTCAGGCTTATGCTTTTATTCTTTGTTGTTCGAGAACAGTTTATCACAAAGGCTGCTGCATAATGAAAGCATGAATGATCTATTATTCATCATGCATCATGCTTATAAAAGAATGCCTGGATTGTAGTTTACACTTTACATAGTTTTACACACTACTAATATTTATAAGTGTGTTGAGTTGTTCGGACAGTAGGGAATAGAAAGATGGTGAACCAAAAACACATGGCAAATTATGTGTGACCCATATAACACTTAATACAATGACCTTGAGAATTAATGACAGTATAAATATTTAGCAGTGTGGTGCAGCATTTGCCAAGGTTATGTGCAGAGCGGTGCTTTTGCTGACATGTTTTCATTTGTCAGCTAAAGTGCATCGACACAGCTGTCTGTAACACACCGTTTCACGTCATTGTGTCTTCTTCGGCTGTATCTGAAGTTCATAATTTCACAAACCAGTTTTTCCTCTGTCGATTGTTGCTGAAATATTCCTGAACTTGCATGCCTTTGTGCTTACTTCCTATACTTATTACTTTGTGTAATTAAATGTCCTCTTTTCTGTTTAGATCAACTTTGCCATTTCCTGGAAGTCAGGACCAGTATGAGGTAACGCTGCACATTTGAATGGGGCTTTGCGTTTGCATTGTCGATTATTTGCCTAAATCTTTAAAGCCAGAAAGCTCAAGTCCAACACGTGCAAGCTTAATAGATATGTTTAGTCTGCACCACAGAAGAGGAAAGAAAAAAAGATTTTTTTTTACATATAGTACTGCGGTTTTACTGCGGTTTTAGGGCTTTTAAAAGTCTTTGAAGAGGATTGAAGGAGCAAAATCGTCCTTTTCTTTGTTTATCGTTTGTATAACTGTGTATTGTTGCAACATCATTTGCATTGATATGATTTGGCCTCCTCAAAATGGATTTAGCTTCACCTTGAATAGTTTTCTACATTTGAAGATAACCGAATGTGTCTTTCTAGGTCTTTATCAAAGATCTAGTGTGGAACCTCTTTGGGGAAGGAAACGACGTGTTCAAAGAAGGAGACTGGGCCAAATCCATAGAGATGTACACAGAAGCACTGAGTGTAGCCGACTACGCTGATTCTGAAGATATTTGTGTTTGCGTCGGGCTGATTGAAAAGCTCTACGCAAACCGAGCCGCTGCTTACCTTAATATTACTGTGAGTGATTTTGAAGCTTACAAATAAGTTGTACTGGTAATTGGAGGCAGGGTTGACCTGCTAAAAAAACTATGGAAAATGTCGGAAGGCATTATTTACTTCGTGGTGATAAAAGGTCTTGAAAGGATTACATTTTACCTGTAAAGTTGTGAAAATTCCCCAAATAAATGCTCAAAGTACTGAACCACAAAGCACTGAGTTACTTAGTGACATGGTGATCAAAGGGGATATGGTGTTGTGTGTTCTTTTTTAAATATAGTATCCCTCTTAACTCTGTGTTTTTTTTTTTACCAGGGACTGTATGATGCTGCACTTGACGACTGTGAAAAAGCGCTGGAGTTGAATGACGGCAACTACAAAGCGCTGTACAGAAAAGCGAAATGCTTAAAGGAGCTGGGGAGACATCAGGAGGCCTATGAGGCTGTTGCCAAATGTTCTCTCGTCGTGCCTCAGGTAAGATGGAGAAATGTGAGGGTTTCATAATTGATTCATGAGCGCAGAAAATCTCTTCACCTCTTGTTTTATAAATATGACAAACATTAAAGCAAATTAAAGCTGCACAGAGGCAGCCTGCAGGCGCTGTGTACTCTGTTTGGAGTGGGGTTTGCTCTGGTATTTTCTCTTACATAATCAGGGCGCATAAATGTAGTTCTGTAGGGGAAGCACCGAACATGGATACAGCTACTCGTGCATGAGGTGTTTGTTTTTGTGTTCAGAAGCGCTAAAGATGTTGCATTTTCCAGTAAGCTATTTTGTTGCATGTTAGGTTTCGATGTTTCATTTTGCATTCCTTTCTGTAATGTTATTTCTCTCCAGGATCCCAGTGTCATGCAGTTGACTCAGGACCTTGCCAAAATTTTAGGATTGAAAATTCGCAAAGCTTACATAAGAAATAAGGTCAGCCCCTTTCATAACAATTGACTTATGAGAAGGAAATGACACTCTGTTTTCACTTGTTTTGTTTAGGAGCCAGTTGAGCAGGTGTCTTTGCAATGCCACTGTAAATTGTGCGCGCAAAGCTATGAAGACGCTGCATCATGTGTAATAGTAATGTAATATCTATTTTTACAGCCTGTCTTGAATGCAATACGTGGATCATCGTATCAGGATGCATCATCAGAAACGGTGAGTTGGTGATGATTTCTTAAGAAGTAAAGTACGTACTTACTCAATGCCCATGCTGATGACTGTTTCTTGATTGCAGTTTTGTAATGGTTCAGCTTCAGTTGAAGAGATAGAAATGGGTGAGCTGTCGTCGACTACCAACAATCTGCACATTAAGAACGACAGATTCAACTGTATTCATTTGGCCTCTTTGTGCCTCTCACAGAAGTGCCTCAGTCAACCCCTGATAGCAGTGTTTTGGCGTCAGTCCCGGCTCCTGTTCGCTCTCCTCTGATCGACGCGGTGTTGGACGAGTCGCCCCTCAGCTCCAGTCTCTCCGGCGGGACGCCCTCGGACTCCAAACCCCCGGGCTTCGAGTCAGTTCACCTGCCCGTCTCCACGCCCTCCTCCGCCCCACTCCCCGCTACCACTTTTATGAACGGGTGCAGGTCTAATAAACCCTGCTCCCTGCTCGGGTCCAGTCCCGATTTTGACACGGACATTATTGGGGATGACTTGGACGACCTACTAGATCAAGCGGGCCCAGAATCGGATCTGGTCAGTAAATCGATGCTAGCGGCAGAGGTGGGTAGGTAGAGTAGTCAAAGTATTCACTTGAGAATAGCACCGTTCCATATATGTTCATTTGGATGAAGTAAAGCTAGAGTTGGGCATTATAGACGGTACACCTTAACTTTTGTGTTTTAGTAGTGGCGTGATCTGACAACAAAACAAAATATTGCCAAATAAATAGACCTTTATAAATTTGATGGACAGAATTCTCCAGCAAGTATAAAGAAACCCTTTTTCTAAAATCTTTTAAAGCAGAAAAGATTGCTTTAAAAGATTTTTAATAAATCCTTTTCGTAGTCCCTCTTGGGGTAATACAAGTGTTGATGATGATTGGGGGGTCCATCATCTCCCCCTGGTGTCTCTGTTCAGAAAACCACTTTTGCAACTTCCCTGCCTCCGGTTTGGAGGCACAATATACATTAATGAAATCACGAAGAAGAAGCTAACAGGCTAATGGGCAAAGCTAACTGTGGGCTCGCGTCACTTTAACAGTGTTGACAATTTAATGAGTAAAAAAAACGTAGCATGCTATGACACCTGCAGTGGCGCTTCTGGCCTCTAGAGGCATGAGTTACTTAGTTCTGCTGTAAGTCAGTATACAACAATTCACATTTTTTGCTGCTACTTCAAAACAATATTTCTCAAGTAAAAGTGAAAAGATAAAGTAATGAGACTCTAAAAGTAAAGCTTGTGCCTGACGACTACCCGCCTCATATCGCATTATTTCCTTGTATGAAATCTATCCATCTTAACTTTTCAATCCTCTTCTTTCAGAGTATACCGACAGTAAAGGGGCCTCTGCCGTTGCCAACCAGTATTTCCTCAAGTAGTTCTTTGTCAAGACCATTCCTAATGCCGTCTAACATCAACCCCTTTTTACCCAGTAGCACACAAACATGCACTGTCACCCTGCCCCCCCTGTATCATCAAGCTGGGTCATTATTTGGTTTGTCCAGTTTGTCCACTTTTGATACTTTGTCCCAGCCGTTGGATTCATTGGATAACCTCTCTGTGACAGACTATAAATCAGGTGCGGGGTGATTATTGTAACTTGAAATGATGCAGATGAACTCAACCTGAAATTAACCTATTTATCCTTATCTTCCCCTTCTAAATTTTCAGAGTTTGCCCCTGGTCCATTCATTCCACAGGTAATTATCGTGCCATCCCGGATACATGACCAGTAATGCCATAATGGTTTATTCTGCTTTAGCTAATATTATAGAGCAGTGACTTTACTCCAATTCAGATCTATTTTAAGACCTAGTTTAATAAGGCTACTTTGAAAGACTATAATGTTTGCGGGGTAAAATGTATCATCAAGAAGTCAGTAATAGTCTAATAGCACTTGCAGTAGTAACAAGGCAAAGTACATTTTTAAATTAAGTTCACTTTGGCCTGGATAACTCACTTTTGTTTTTCTTTCCAGCTAAATAATCACGATGCTCCCATGGGAATGCCTATTGGGATGCCAGTTCTGAAGGGTAGCCCTCCTGCAGTAGATTTGGCCAAGAATCCTTTAGCGGAAACTCACGAATTTAGACAAGCGTGTTCAGTCTGCTATGTCAGAACAGGTGAGAATCGATGACCTCCTTTTTTCCTCCACTGTAATTGTCAATTAATATGAGTCATTTATGATGTTTTAACATTTACCTGTGCAGGTCCCGGTGTATTGGACTATACACTTCACACAGAAGAACATAAATGCAAAAAAGACGCTTTACTTGGCAGAATCAAGCATTCACCAGATAAAACGTGGAAGCTAATACGACCACGACCCACAAAAACCCAATATGTTGGGCCTTATTACATTTGCAAAGGTACTTTACTCTCACTTCATCTCCTTTTTTTAATCTATACAGTATCAAGAAGTAGTGTGTTTTTTCTAATGATATTTGCAAATAGAAAATACAAATATTTGACCTTAGCTGTAGTAATACAATGGAAATTATTTGGAGGTGAAAAGGTTTTGTAACCACTCCAGCACTTCTTGATTTTTATGGATCAGCCAGTCACAGTTTCTGCTCCACCACTTAGTGAACGAGGAGCCAGCGCTTTAAATGTCATGTGTGCCGTTTCAGAGGTGGCGGTTGGACAGGACTGCTTGTACCCCGGCCACTGCACATTTGCATACTGTCAGGAAGAAATTGATGTTTGGACTCTGGAGCGAAAAGGCTTTATCTCCAGAGAGCTGCTCTTTGATCCTTTTGGGCCTCACTCCAATGTCAGGTTGACTGTCCCCAAAATCCTTCAGGAGCATCATGGCATTTTCATGTTCCTTTGTGGAGTAAGTGTGTGTGATTTTGATCTTTTGTCTTAAACTGCTGGTTTATTTCATGAGAGGCAAGAACTGAAGTAAACAGACATGGAATTTGGAATATTAAACATCTTATTATTATGCTTTACTTTCCAGGTATGTTTTGATCATAAACCAAGAATAATCAGCAAAACCAATAAAGATATTCCTTCACTTTGCTCTCATCCTGTGACAAAACATGAGTTTGAATCTCACAAGTGAGTAAATCTGTTAAATAAGGTCTCCTACAAGAGACCTTCCTCATCTTCTAGGAAGGTCCGGTGTAGACGTTCCTACAAGAGAAGAGCTGAACTGATGTCGTGTCTCGTAGGTGCCTGGTCCACATATTGAAGGAGAACATGGTTCGTTATTCTAAAATCCGGCCTTTGACGCCGCTGTGTCAGTTGGACCTTTGTCGTCATGAAGTGCGGTACGGCTGTGGGAGAGAAGACGATTGTTTTTATGCTCACAGCCTCATAGAGCTCAAGGTCTGGATGATGCAGAGGGACCTGGGTAAGATCTTTCACTTTCAATGGTGGTAAAATGCTTGTCATTTTCAAATGAATCACCCTCAGTTAAATGAGACTTCTTTATTTGGCAGGTCTGACTCATGAAAGTATTGTTCAGGAAGCAAAGAAGTTTTGGAATGCAACAGCTTTGTTGCAAGGAGTTCAGGTAACAAACGTCCAAATAATACAGTTACAGCTGACTTTTTGTTATTGAGTAAATAGTAGTTTTGCAAACAGTGTGTTGTAAACACCGCAAAAAAAAGATCTTGTTGCATTGTCTTCACCCAAATGTTTATTCAGTGACAGAAGATAGTAGTAGACGGGGGTGGTCCCCCCAGCTTCACTTCACTGCTCAAAGCTGTACACGGGTGTGAAACGTGTATATAGTTACTTTGCTTGAACTATTCAGGAGTGCAAGACGGATTGTGACAGCTAGAAATTGTTTCGGGCCAAAACTAAACACAGAACAAATCTGTTTTAATTCAAGTTTTTTCATTTCCTTGGCAGCTTCCGAACTCACCGCCAAGATTTGGCCCTCCAAACCTAAAGATGATGTTTGTTTGTGGTCAGTGCTGGAGAAATGGTCAGCTCAGTGAAGCTGACAAAAACAAAAAGTATTGTGCTGCAAAAGCTAGGCACACGTGAGTATTTAACACTATGTCACTTTGTCACAGAATCTGTAAATAAGTCCAATTGAATAACATGGAACAACTGTGTAACTTCTCAGGTGGGCCAAAGACAGAAGGGTGGTGCTGGTAAGCTCTAATGAAAGGAAAAAGTGGACAACTGTTCGTTCACTTCCAACCAAAAAGCCAATTCCTGCCCAGTTTGAGGTGTGTCCCAGTTCCTTGTTCTACAAATGACTATTCTACATGACATACAGTATTGTAAACCTTTTATCCTATTGGTTCTTAGATTTGCATGCATGTAACTGCTGGAAAGAAGTGCCAATATATTGGCAATTGCACATTTGCTCATAGTGTTGAGGAGAGAGATCTATGGACTTACATGAAGGAAAACAACAGTGAGTTTTTAGGGTCTTTTTTTCTTCAAGTGAACTTGAATTTCACCGATTCTAACTAATGTCTCTCCTGTAATAGTTGCAGACATGGAACAGCTTTATGAACAGTGGCTGCTGTCTCAGAAGCCTGGCTGGGGTGAAGACTCCGCAAACAACTCTATGCGGGAAAATGGCAAACAGATCCATATGCCAACAGACTATGCAGAAGAAGTGGTGAGCTCCAAACACTGGCAGATGAATTAATATCTTCTGCCAATATACAGCGCTGTAATTCATGACTGATTGCTGTGTCATTACAGGCTGGTAATCATTGCTGGCTTTGTGGTAAAAACTGCAACAGTGAGAAGCAGTGGCAGCAGCACATCACGTCAGACAAACACAAAGACCGTGTCTTTAACTCTGAGGATGATCAGAACTGTTGGCAGTATCGATTTCCCACTGGCACTTTTAGAGTTTGTGAAAGGTGAGGTTCCTCTCTGGAGCGTGTTATTTCTACTGTTCCCATAGTTCTGTCTCCTTACTATGGTGATTTCATGTACTTCACCACAGTGGTTTTTGGGAACCACTGTGGGGCCGATGTAAATATATCTTAAGATGTATTTTGTATAGAAACAATGCACTGTATGACGTATGTTTACCTTCACAGGCCAGCAGGAGGCTTTATTATAATATAAACAACAGCCCAAGCAAAAACAGCATTTAGTATTTATTTTTTGGTCTAATTGTTTGAATTGTGTTTGTTCTCAGATTCCTCAAAGGCACGTGCACAGAGGATGACTTCTGTAAACTGGCTCATGGGGAGCAGGAGCTGAGAGAGTGGAAAGAGCGCAGGGAATTCCTTTTGATGAAACTTGCCAAAGCCAAAAAAGACCATCTTATAGCACCGAATGACAATGATTTTGGAAAATACAGTTTTCTCCTAAAAGACATTAAATAATTAACTGCATTCATGTTGAAGTCCAAAGGAATGTACTAGTAGTAATGTTTCAATTCAAGGTAATACAGCAGGTGATTCTCGGAGGCCTATGAGAAGAGCCTGAGCTCCTGTGATTTTAAATGGGGCATCATGGAGCGGCCCTGAGACTGGCGTTTGGTTTTCTCAGTGTGTTCTTATTGAAATAGACACTCAATTCAGTGGTGGTGAAAAAAGCATGTCGACGCCGATCAGAGTTGTGTTCAAATACCTAACATTTGACAAAGTCATTATTTTATTTAACTTAATATGTTTTCAGACCTTACCCTTGAGAAGAAATGCGTAAGGATCATTGAAATTGACAATGCATTTGAAATTATTTTAATCCATCAGTATACATCATTTACACTTTACGTTTCATCTAATAGTGTTAACCATTGTAATGGGCACACAAAATAAATCTTTTTTCAAGGATCACTTTTAACTTGTCCTTATTTCTCTGTGGGTTAGAGTTGGTGTCAATCGTCTCATAACCGGAGTGCTGACAGTCTGAGGTCAGTTCTGCCTTTGTGAGACTAGTTGAGTGATTAGGGGGACTCGCCAGAAACGTTTCCATCATTTAGCCCCAGGGCAGCTGTGGCAAGTGATGTGTATGACACATTTCACTGATGGGGTCAACACGGTTCCAACTTCATCACAAGTAGATGGTGCTAAGGAGTGACATCGTGTGGTTAGAAAAAGGCCTTGCAGCACCTGTTCAAATGAAATGTGTTTAATGAATGGTATTGTTGGCTAAAAGTTCAAAGGGTAAGTACAGTTTGTACCCAATAAAATATGTGACGCCGGACAGGAAGAGCTTATTGTGACAAATCCAAACATTAATTTGATGCTTGATGCCCCCATTGAACTGGCGTTTCACTGTTATAGCTGATAGAAATTGATTCTAAATTACTTAAAAGTGTTGGGGGATGTGATTTCTCTTAAAGTGACACTGTTACTTTGTGTTCTTGATATATGTGCTGATGCTTCGGCTTGTTTTGCCCAACGCTAAATGTGGCGGGTGCGAGAAGCAAAAGAATATCAACCTAGCTTCTGCAGCGCTTAGGGTCTGTTACTGAAAAAAAAAAAAGGTTTATCAGATTATACTGGTATCCAAAAAATAATCTGCAAAAGCAGGTACCGAAAAATAAAATAAAATCTTTATATTCACGTTTTGATGCTGTTGGTCATCAAAAGAAAGAGATAACAAAAATAAAATAACAAAAAATTTGGGGCAAAACTGGGAAAGAAATTTGAGGAAAATGGATGAAAATATGGGAAATTTGGTTCAAAATTAAATGCTGTTTCTGCCCTTTTGTTCTTAAAGGAAGTTTCTTGGTTCTTTCACTTCAAACAAATGATAACAAATGATACACCTGCAAAAGAAATTAAATGGAAGGAAACGGAATACATTTACATTATTAATCTGTTTTCTGGGTCTATATGACAAATAAATTAGTATAGGTATAGGGAAAAGTATAGTTCAGGTATCGGTATCGAAAACCAAGCATCGTTAAAGTACCAGTATTGAAAAGAATGTAACGATACCCAGCCCCAGTAGTAAATCCGTGTGATCACTTTCATGTTCATTATGTTCACACGTTTCACATTTTCAAATCGGAACTTAACTTTTTCCCCTGTAAGTCAATTTATTTAAAACCTTCAAAAAATGCCTCAAAGTTCACTCCCTATTTAATGCGAAGAACTTTATATACAGGACAAATATCATTTTGACTGATGGGCTGTGTTCATATTTCCAGTCTGCTGCAGCAAGTTCTCATTTTTCAAGATAATGACTTGCACTTCACCCAAGTACTTTGAAGACAACCATCTCCACATTGCCATTTGGTCCATATAGAGGTGCACTTGCGCATCAATCACGCTGGCACCGCGTCGCCCCCTAGCTGTGATGGGAGCGAGACGGGCCCATCATCCGCTCTGCATTCAAGCCATCACCCGCTGCAAGTCCTGCACCTCCAGCTTCCACATCCGCCGGTGAAGCGCTGCCTGCTCCGTGAGGTCTGCCACTTTCACGGCACGGATGACTGGCTCCGGGGAAGCTGCCTGGATGACACCCATCACCATGACATATTTGCCTGTAAAAACACAGCGCAGGTGGCCAGTTGTTTGGTGAAAGCACATTTGAGTAAGGCAGTAATATACTCGAGATTAAGTAGATTAATATTTATCGTAAGGTCGTCGGTTTTACTTCAAATGTGAATTCTGTAACCAACTCTCCAAAGCTGCATTATTATTTATTTTATTTGACCTTTATTCAACCAGAAAAGTCCCACTGAGATCAAGAATCTTTTTTTCAGGTCAGTCCTGGTCCCAGAAGGCAACAATAGACATAATTTCAAGCAACTATGTATTTTTAACTACACAAGAATGTGGGAAAAGTAGTTCATGATATTTATTTAATTGCTTTAATAATGAGACCATCATTTGAATACCTTATGCATGTTTCTATAGTAGTAGAATAAAAGGTTTTGTTCTTCAGGAGACTGTAAAAGCAGATATTCATGAAAAAAAAAGAACTTGTGTGCTTTGTACATAATTTTACATTGTGTAATTAGATTAGATCAAAACACTTATCATTATTAATATTATTTTCTAGGGCAGGTTAGTTGTTGTTCACATTACTGTGACAGTATTGGTCCTGAAAGTTGTAAAACATACTCTAAACTCATCCCTTTGAAGAACTGGGACATTAGAAATAAGTGAAGAAAATAATAATAATAAGAAAAGTTAAGATTTAGTTCGTACTAGGGCTCGTTATCGTATCGATATCGAGATATGAACATTCAAAACATTAAAATCGAAAAAAGCAAGATATAAACGATATAGATTTTCATCAATACAACTGTACTCTTTATTGTTATGCTTGGTTTTCATTATACTACTAACCCAGTTATATCGTATCGATATCGAGATATCTGGCATGAATATCGAGATAAGAAATTTTGTCCATATCGTTCAGCCCTAGTTCATACCACAACTAATAATTTAAAATCAAAACACATCCTGTTTCATACCTAAAAATCAGGTACGCCTGTAAACCAAATGAATAATAGTCTTTTATTAACATTTATTAACAATATTTATTAAAGAGATTGTAAATCTCAACATGTTTTTAACCTGGTTTCAGTTTCATAACATTCTAAAATCTGTGATGACTCTTCTGGCATGAAGGTGAGGCAGAATAGAGTTCAGGAAATTCCAGTTACCATGGAGATCCGCCATCTTTGCAGCTGTTAGCATACATTTGACTAACATTAGCTAAAACAGTATACAAAGTGGAGAAAATAGCCGTGGAACAACTCCGTTAGCTCCTGAGTTACTGCTGGTAAATACATCTAACTCACTGTGGTGTTCTAAGTGTTTTAATGTGAACAATAACTCCAGTACTTTAACTCTTAAAATAATCATTAGTTTACAATTGCTGCTAATCCCATGACGTCACCACAATGTATACACATTTATACAAGGAAAGTTGGGTTTGACACCTGTCCATCTCAATGGCCAGAGAACAGAGATTATTATGGCATTACGGCATGGATTTAGACTTCATACGTCACGCTCATCTCATGCTGTCAAGTGTTTGATGTAGTTGTGAAATTCTGAAACTCCAAAACTAACCTTGTAACAAGCACGGCTTGCCTTTGGGGATGTTGTTGACTCCCTGGACTGTAAAGGTCCCTGTTTCGTCCATGAGCATCACCGTGTTTCGGTCCAGCTGCACGTCCAGGACAGTCCCTTGCATCCAGACCAGTGAGACTATGAGGGATCGGCCCTGGCCCACCCTGATCTGAACCCCGTCCCCACTGTCGGTGTGCCCTCTGCCTCCTGCCGCCCTCAGCTGACCCGACAGCACCTTCACGGGGGGAGGACGCTTCTTATCCACGATGCTTTTCTCTGCTTTGAACATCTCCCACCGCAACAGCTTTGTTACTACTACACTGTGTCTACGGTCGCTCTCACTGAATAAAACACCTGTTTCTCTGTCAAAATCTGACCCGAGCTCCCGCCATCAATTTGTAAACAGGAAGTTATAGAGACTTCCGGCTACAACAAAGACAGTTCCGCTTCTAACTTTTCAGAATAAACCCATTGTAATGTAGTGCATAAAACACAACACCCGGTTTAGATCGAGATTAAATCCGATCTGGTTTAAATTGACCTTAATTGAAATAAGGTCAATTAAACTTGGTCTAAAGTTCTAAAACTTGTCGAAAAGCAGATCACCACCACCATCTTAAGACTATGTACTACCTGTTTGAGAACCACTGCCTTCAAAATAAAAATGTTTGTTTCAGGTATTTTGTACTAATTTGTTGATGAGTTACATACTTACCATACATGAATGGAAATGATAAAGTGATACATCAATATTAGTTCTAATATAAGTTGTAAGTAATGTCACTTTGGACCATGTCTTTGTTGAAAGAAAAAAAAAAAACTAGGAAAAGCGTGTATTGTGGCTGACCAGGATAAATGTCACTCAGTCGATTCCATTCTTTTTCTATTGATGAGTTAAATCTGCTGCTGTGTAAACAATGATCTGATCTTAAACGGACTTTAACTGTGTAATGTTTTAATATAGGCTGTGCAAATGTGCTGCCATCATTGCACATGTAAAACATAAAGTTATTCTATTCTAAAAATGATGATTAGTCACTATGTTTATTTCATTAAATAAGTTTTATTTCTTTAAGAATAAATGAAGAAAAGTGTTAGCAATTTCTGTACAATTGTTTCACTGTTTTCCCTTGAATTTGATGAAAATCTTGAATAAACATTGGGGCTGAGAAATGTTCTGCTGCCACATAGTGCACTTTGACTCTAAAATAAAATGATTACTCCACGGACATCTGTCCACTTATATTCCACGAAGGTCTTTTTGCTGCTGTCTCCAGTTTCAGTTTTCATATCGTTTTTGTTACTTCCCAGTTCATAATTGTCAACATTGAGGCACATTAGAAATACTGCCATTTTCCAAGGACTGTGTCTTTGATTGCATCAACAAACTGTGCAGGCACCCAGTAGACCCAGTATTGAGAGGCTTCTGTTGGACCGAGCTGAAAAGCCTGTGGAAAAGGAGAACTGGTCATAGTAAAAAGCAAAATAGAAATTTCACAAATCAATTCATTTAAAAGGAAAACGCAAGGGATAAAAATAACAACTGGCATCTATATCTATAACAGACAAAGGAGTAAACAATAAATCCTTTGTCTCCCTACCACATTTCAATTTGCAAATATCTCTCGAGATTTACAAATTGGAACAATAAAACACAATTCAGTTAATTGAAGACAAACAGGCTTGAGGGGGAAAAAAATAAAGTTTGTTCTGAAAAACAAACTCAAAAGAGCCTGTTCTTCCACAAAACTGGCTGAATTATGGTACTTTCCATTTGAGTCTTGGAGCTATTGAATTTAAAGGCACATAAAATGCATTATATAAAGTGTTGTGAAATCATATTTCTTATTGAAGGTTTCCTATTCTCCATCAGAAACAGCCTTCAATTTCACAGTGCAGAACACAAGTGCTTTTAAAGGTTAAATAAAGAAGTCACTGACATTTGCCGCTCTACTGAAGACCAAACAACAATAACCATCCTCTCAACTCGACGTCAGTGACCCGCTTCAAAAACGTGCAGTAGAAAACTTTGCCTTAGCAATTTGTATGCCGGTAATTTGTTAAAAGGTAGGTATTAGGTTGTTCATTCTTTTAGATAATGTTTTTACTGTATATTCACATGAGTAGCGATTTTTTCAGTAATACTTGAGGTTGTATTGGAAATAGTAGGGACAGTCACATTAAGTAAATTGTTTAATTTCAAGTAATGATATATTGTCGTCTTCATGTTCTACCTCAGAATTCCATTGATTGTTTGTTGTCTGGAGTCTCCAAAACATTTTAAGTTTTGCCAGAGATAAGATTTTGGCACCACATTAGCTTGAGGGAAGTAAATATACAGTTACCATCATGTGATAGTCCTCGTGGCCTTCGATGGGCTCAGACACTACATTTTTAATGGAGCCCATTGGGACTTTCTCTGTTCTCTCTGTAGAAATAAAACACACACACGATGAAAAATGCATTCAGCAGCAGTGACGCAGTAAAGAATTGAATTGGGAGTAATGAGCGCGAGTGTGTCCCCACCCTTTGTTCCAATCCACAACTGATCCTGCTCCAGTTTGAATGTGAGTCTAACTTTTCCCCCGGATTTGTTGAACATCCCGGATAAAGGCACTGTGGGTAATCGCTCCTGGGTGGGGACAAGGAAAAGAGTCACATTAAAAAAATGTTTTTTTGCAGGACACATTATGATACACAAGTTTAGCCATGAACAAGTCTAAGCAATGGCTAATTATCAGTAACACCAACTTAACACCCTTTCAACCAAGTCTTACAAAATGTTGATAGAGTCATTTGAAAATGAATTGAGAGCTATTTTGTAATTTCACTGAGGAACAAGAAATGGGCTGTTGATTGTAATTTAATAACATTATAAGTCTATTTTAATCAGCTTTGAAAAATGAATCACTTACCTTGGTTCCTTTAATAGCTGGCATTATGTCTTCTGGTTTACCTTTGTCCAAGACTTTTCTGTGTTGCTGAAACATGCCGAAGAAAACATCCAAAATAATTGATCCATTGATACACCACACAGAAAACATCTAACTTACCTTTTGTCTACATAGCGGTTCCTTCTTGTTTTCCTCCGCTTTGACTTCCTGCTGAACAACCTCTTTGGGCGTGTTCACAGCTAAAACATCATTTATTGTAGATCCTACTACCATTATTTTTGCACCATTTGTGACCTTGATTTCTCGAAGCGTCTTGTCTTCAGGAAGCAGTCCTTTGTACATCACTTTCTGCATTGTTGGTGGAAGACCTGGAGAAATCACAACAATTAAATTCAACTGCAGCGTGTTGCTTTGTGATAAAAGCAGATCATTAGGCGGAGGTGTTGCCTAGTTGCCCAAATATTCAAAAACGGTATCACCCTTAAACTTCTTTTTATTCAGGAGTTCACCCCAGCCCATTGCAAATTCATAATCAACTCGGTTTGGTCCCAGGAAAAGTCTATGATGAGGTCATGCACACATATAATGTGTCATAGAATTATGAAATCTGGCACAAAACATTCTGAGAAGATTTTTGTTTAATTTATATGACCTTTATTTAACCAGGAAAGTGCCACTGAGAATCTCTTTTTGCTTTATGTTGTAGGATGCAGAGAGCATTATACAACGTTTCAGCATTTGTATTCTATCACTAAGTAAACTATTTTGGTATAATCTGCTCCTCTATAAAAGCAGTAATTTATGAGCATTTTGTGCCAACTCACCAGTGAGTGAATGAATTTTCTCTTTTAGTTTGGCTCCGGTACTGTCAATGCCAATTTTCAGATCATACTTATTCTTGTTCCAAATAATTTTCAAGTCAACCATCTCCTGCTGCTCGTCCGTGTCATCCCCGTTGCTAATACAAGAGTCCTGAGTTGGGGCGTCTCCCAAATCTGTTTGAGACGCATTTTCTGAGTCGCACTGAAGTGGTTCACCGTCGCTAGGTCTCGTCTCAGATTCCATTATGACTTCTGCACTTCCTGGAAGACAATACAAAGCTGACATCTGAGCAGCTGTAAGGCAGATGAAATACACAAGAGTGGTTCCTAAAAGGGTTCAGCAACAATTGTTCGGTTGTTTTAAATAGCATTTTAAAAGAGGTGCAGCCTTTGGTCCTCACACATTACCCTCCAACCTCTCTGGAGGTTTGGGACAGGAAAAATGTGAAGATTTAAACTGTAAAAATGACAATGGCAAAAAACTAAATCATATTGTATTTGGAGCCGTAACTACTTTTTAACACAGTCACAAGCATTACTTTTAAAACTATTACTAATAATTAAATGTTTTAAATTGTTGAGAATTTTGGTTTAAAAAAAAAGATAAATATAATGTCCTAATACAATGAAGATGGCAAGATCGAAAATTGTAATAACATGTTCTCATAAAAACTAAAAATAATTTACAGGTAGACTTAGGACAAAGAGGAAAATCCATATATTATATTACATATTATTATCTCTGCACTTTCGTTATTAGTCTGTCTCTTTCCACGATCAAATTAGAATGTAGATCTTCTCCAGGAAACATTTATAGGGTTGGTGCTCAATAAAAACACGCCCTTTACAAACGCATTAATAGTTTCATTTTAAATGTGATCGCCTGACAGGCAAAAAAATAATAGATCGTGTGGTTTTACGATTGCTTTGCCTCTTTCTGCAATGTAATCTACAGTTATCACGATCATACGAGAAAGTCAAACTGCTGCTAAGCGATACGTGCCCCTACATTTTATTTTCGAAGCGTCGATATTCTAGATGTCTCTGTTAGCACTCGTATGCTAACAGCAACATTTGCACATAAAAAAAAGCATATGCGATTCGTACGATTAGAGTACACCCGGTGAATTAAATCCTACGTTTACAAATGTTACGCCCACAAGTCAATTCAGTAAAGTCTGATGTGTTACACGTAAGAATTAAATCAAAATGCAGCTGTATTTTCTCAGTACCCACCATCCTGGGTCGCCATGATGATTGTGTACAATCTGTTGTACGTTGTGCCAAAGAGGTGAGACACAGCAGGATGACTCTCGACATTTAGGAGCAAAAACTTCGCTGTAATTTACCGGAATTAGTTTCTCTCGGTTACGGTTAAATATCAGTAGCACAATCCATGCGTTTATTTGTCGTTTGTAAGAAGTGTCTGTGTTTTCGCACTGTTTCAATTGAAACTAATCAATATTGTTACGGGTGCTTGGCTGATTATTTAAATTAATTAAATACATTTTTGGCACTTTTGAACGAACCAACAGTCACATAGAGGTGCTGCTCAATTTAGGAATGATCATTTACAAGAAGTAAAAAGAAGAAGAAAAAAACCGCTTCCGGATAAGGAGCAAACACGGAAAAACGTGAAGTAACGCTCTTGCTCCTACAACATCTTTGATGTGGAAGCTGAGATCAGCAGTCTGCCAAGAGGTGGCTCTTTCTCAATAAAATCTTCTGGAAATTCCAGGGATTATACTTTCTGTTTAGCAGTTGCACGTGGTTTGTGTAAAGTAAACACACGCTTACACACCCTTATATTTGTGTAGAATATTGTTAATAACAGTAAATAGTTTAATAAGGCAAATGTTTATTGTTCTGGTAACTCTGTATTTATTTAAAGCCAATAACAACCATATGTATGCCTTTGTAGGTACATTGTGGACTGCCCACATTCCCCTACTTTTTTTTTTTTTTTTTTCATGCGGCCAAAAGTTTATTTTACTATCCAAAATAATGTGTTCCATTTCAGAAATGCAAAAATGCAAAATCACATAACACATGACTATGTGGCAGTCAATAACCTAGAGGTAAATACACACATAATAGATGCAGGCTCAGTTGATGGGGTGTATCATCCTCTAATACTATGGGAAAATTATATGCTCTTGGTCACCTCTGGAAGGCAGCAAATCCAAGCGAGTGACCCATTATTGCCAGAGAGGAGCGAGAAGAAGGACGAGACGACATGAGAAGTAGTGAAAGATACTAAAGGAAGAGGAAAATTGCTTTTAATCAAAGTCACAAGTCGTCATGCGTCCTTGGCATGACAGGGAAAGAGCCCCCGTACCAGAGGCGCTCTGTTGGCGTCTGCAGCAGATCTTCTCTAACCTTTATCCTGGCTATTTGCGCATTAAGCCGTAACCAAAGAGCCGTGCTCAACTTTTGAAGAAAGATTTAATGACATGTTTCCCTGAGCTTCTTCACTGCAAAGAAGTCAGTTAAATGCGCTTCCTGGTAATCCTCCTCAGATTAATTAATATGCGCTTCTAAACGACTTAAAAAACAGACCATGGCGGACAGAAGGACTTTCAATGTTGCCATTTTAGGTGTGGGTTTTTTGTTTATTTTCACAGCCTTCACGACGTGTGGAAACGTAGAAGTAAGTAGCAAGAAACTTATTTCCAAGTTGATTTGCTTTTGTTGTTAACTATCCAAACTTGTATGATGGTCAGCCCTGGTGGTCAGATCGCAACGGATGTACCATCTCGTGTTTCTCATTGTGACCGTCAGTGGGGCTTTTTTTTGGGCAGATGAATGAATGAAACGCTGACCTAATCTTTGTCGCTTCCTTTTCCAGCAAACAGTGGTGAAGAGTTTGGGAAATGAAACATTCTCTGGGAGTGGATACTACAGGTAAATAAACCCCAGTATATGGAAACACAACATTATAATAACAATAATGAAAAATAATAATAGTAACATACACAGAAAAAAAAATAACCCACTGACTTGTGTATATTTTTCAGTCTTGGTATCATTTATGGGATATTCTCCTTCTCAAATCTACTTGCACCAACTGTTGTGGCAGTTATTGGTCCAAAACTTAGTATGTTCGCGAGTGGCCTTCTTTACAGGTTAGTAGTTAAGTCCATTTTACTTGTAATAATGCCTTTATTAAATCATCTAATTGGCCTTTCTTTGTTAACAGTGGGTATATCGCTGCATTCATCCTCCCCTTCACGTGGTCCTTTTACTTGACCTCGGTGCTGATCGGCATCGGAGCGGCCAGTAAGTTTGCCTCACACAATACACAGTTTGTCTTTGTTTGTGATTGTTTGGATCTTCAAAAAGGTTTATTTTATGTGACAATGTATTGAATCTCTTTAGTGCATAGTTTGCGTGTGAAATGACAATTTTGTTCGACACAGTGCTTTCCAAAGTCCATCGTTTTTACACTCAATTCATATTTCAAGAAGATTACAGACGGCTTCACCTCTTTAATTGCGTGTATAAATGTGTTCTCTGATTCCTTTCCCTTGAAACAAAACCTCCTTATCTGCTCCTTGAACACTGGCTCATGAAAAACCCTGGCGCTCATGCATATAAGTTAATACCGAGGCTTACTCTGTTCATGTGGTTATAGTTTATGGCATTAAGAAAACCCGTTCATATGTTAAACAGCAAATAGGCTGTAATCATGCATACACGGATTATCTCTTTTGTGGTTCTATGATGGGCATATTCAGCATTTCTCAAATTAGACCTTAAATGGGTTAGAGGCTGCAATTGTAAATACCCCTCTGCACCTACTTCCTGCAGAAAAACCTGACAAAGCCTCCCTCCTGCTGTGCTCTCCAGAAAAAATAAAAATAAATCATCGTATGTGATGAATTTTGATCATGTCCCAGGGCTGGTCTGGTTTAGATGCATTATTTACCAACACGGAAAGATCATTTTTTCACTTCACACGGGCAATTAAGGCTGAGCGCCACGGCTATTTTTTACCCCCTGAGTGACCCGTGTGCCCGCTGCTCTCCCCGCAGTGCTGTGGACGGCTCAAGGACAGTTCCTGGTGGAGAACTCCGAGGCCTCCACTATCAACAGAAACACGGGGATGTTCTGGGCTCTGCTGCAATGCAGGTATCGACCACATGCACTTCATTATTGATAATAACGTGTCAAGGATGTTCTGCAGGACAAGAGAGACTGGCTATAAAGTGTAAGAGTCTCCACCTTACAAAGCGAAAGTGTATCAAATAGTTAGTTCCTATTTTAGGCGTAGCTTGCTAAGACTTCCTAAATATATTATCGACATCTCAGCATTTGTTTTTCCTTCTATAACTTAAAATAATGTAGGGTAACTGCTAAATGTTATGCTGCCCCAATTTCTGAGTAGGATTGAGCGATGTAAAAAAAAAAAAATCTTGAATATTGTGAATATTATTGCATTGTACATTCCATTAGATATGAAGAAAATGTGTTAGTCAAATTGTGTCAAAACAACACAAAAACACAAGGTCAGGAACATAACGATACTGAAATGGATGTAAATGAGGTAAATCATGGCATACGCTGAACTTTTGTACATGGTTTAAGATAGTCTTTGTTTAAGGCAGTGTTTAGGTGGTAAATCTCAGTTGATGAGATGAAAAGACCTCAGTATATTTGCAATATATTGTGGCTTCTTGTGACATGGACATTATTATCCATTATAATGTAATTACTAATTGATTAATTCATTTGGTGTTGCGTTGTGCAGTTCTCTTTCCGAGCACAAAGCCCCCGGACTCATCTCCTGTTTTTATTAGTTAGCTGCTTTGTGTAAGTAGTGCTTTGTATTGAAGGTCATTTGAGTGCAGAAATGGCCACTCCATTGAATCTGTTCGAGGATCCCTATTACCTAGTAACATCAGAAGAATGGGGCAAGCGTTTTGAGCTCTTGAGAACTAGACTAGTGATAAGCAGGATTACAAAAAAATGTCAGTATGTTTATCAGGAAGAATCAGCATCATTGTATATACAGTAATATGCTTAAATGATCAAAAAGTTGTTTATAGGCATGATATGAGCGCTTTACATGAAAAATAGGGAAAATACAGGCGTTTCAATCTTTAATAAAATCGTTAAATTATCGGATTAAAAAAAAACCCGAAGCCCTTGCATCAGCCTATCAGGGACAGAATTACAGTAGAATAAAGAGTGCATTGTTGTCTGGCCGCTCAAAAAAAAACCCAAAGGAGCCCTTTAAAGACAACATGCATCACAAATCTGTCCTAAAACGTTGTCATGAGTAGACAGATGTACATCATTTATTACCTGACACAATACAATTCATTAACATGCTATATAAGCAAAGTAGAAATCGAATCACAGGATTTGTATAAACACAGTGAGGACCTGCAGACTCCACGGATATACCACAGTGTGTTTTGGTTCGTCCCAAGAAACAAAGCCGTTGAGTGTGCACCCTGTCCCGCAAGCTACTTCAACTATTATGCATTTTACTCAGCTGTGACTTGAGTTGTTTATGATTTTAATGCCAACGGATATTCCCGGATGTAATAATTATCACAGTTGGCACAAACTCAAATGCTGGAAATAATGAATTCCCTCTCTACACGTTGCACGCCATATATGCGTTCTTCAATCGAACTGCAGTCGTAATTTAACTCAAAGCTAAGAAAAATAAAGCATTGGAGGAGCAACTAATGCATTCAAACCTCAAGGCGAACCCATTGTCGAGGTGAAGCAGCAGCATCTCCGTGGCGACGAGCTGGTGATGTCACAGTTCTGGCAAAGCTACGAGTCAGCTCTGAGGAGAGCCGAGGTCGCGTGTTCACAGTACAGATGTTTTTGAGGTATTTTCATCAACAAAAAACACCTGCAATGAAATGAATTCTCGTGTTTAAGTGTTTATTGGGTGAAATGTTACGCAGGAAGGCTTTAAGTGTAAAATTCCAATCTGGCGTGTGCATGTGATGGAAGTAATAATAGTCGAAATACTTGCCAAACGTTGCCTTGTCATAACAGCGTGATTTCACAGGTAAGAATTTTTGGCAATTGTCCCTTTTCATCTCCTGCCTCTCGCTCTGTCTCTCTGGCTCTCGTAGCTGTTTGTATTTGTTAAAATATGTAAATTGAATTAGTTCAATAATTACATTCTCTGTCACCTGTGCCATGCCGCACAATAGGGCAGTGCTAATCTCACTGTGCAGCAGTGATCCCTGCCACAGCAAACTTATGAGGCTCTCTTGCACGCAAAATCCAGTTATCTTTATGAATAAGCCCGGCTATTTGCTATTGATTTTGTGGGAGAGCGGTTTCTTGTCGAAGAAGGTTTTTAATTAAAACAGGGCCAGATATTATCACTATATAGAAGTGCCCAAATGGAAAAAAAGGATTCACTATAGTCTACTACTCTATGTGTCCCTGCGGTGTGATCCTAAAATGCCTACAGCTGTTAGCTCTAATGGAGAGAAAAGGTCAGGATTTATAACTACAAAGTGCACATTAACCACTACTTGCATTGTGCCGATTTTAATTAAAAGCTCGAGTCTCTTGCTAAAGTTTAAAATGTCAAACAGAATGGCTCTGATTAAACATTTAGGCATAAAAGCGAGAATGATTGCGTAACTTGTTAGCATAGTAGCATGTAATCAATGGGATACGCTGGTGAATTGTGATCTGTCTGGGCACTTAAGGTAACTCCCATGTCGTAAACTGTCCTCAGATACTAAATGTGAGCGTGAAGGACTGTCTGTTTAGTATTTTGCTGTTGAATATTGTCACTAAATAATATGTCGGTGGCATTGAATTCATAAATTGTGTTTTGTATGTTATTAAAGGTTCTATTAAAAAAAATTCAAGCTGCGGAATAAAATGCCTTTTGTCAATCAGTATAAAAGCAGACGTTTATGGAAAACCCTTTGAGTGCATTTGTATCTAATTATGGAGCCTTTTTATCGATTTAAACTGGCAGGGTATTTGTTATTTACATTATTGTGACAGTTTTTCTCCCTGGAAGTTGTGAGAGGTCCTTGTAAACTAATCCCTGCAAAGATTTGGTAGGCTAGGAATGAGTCTGTATTACATTTAATTGACACACTCCCATTTTTTTCCACTGTTTGTGAACAAAACAAACATAAAAGTCAGGAATAGGGCTTTTTTGTCTTATGTGTGAAATAATTAAATTAACTCTTGTGTATGTGTGAATATAGTCCTATTTACATTTGTTTCCTTGTATTTTTTTCCCTTTTACAGTATGATATTTGGAAACCTCTACATTTACTTTGAGTGGAGCGGAGCGACAGACATTACAGGTACAATTGATCAACTATTGGATACAAAGTGTGGGATTTAAAGATTTACACAAACAACAAAAATGAAAAAAGCTATATGTGCATGGATTCCCCCACCTCACCCAAAAAAAAGGACCTCCTTGAATGCTACATTGACAAAATACTGTGTTTCTTGCACTCAATCAAGATTTTTGTCGTATTTTTTTTATGGCAAACTTAATGATTTAAAACAGTGGTTCTCAACTGGTGAGTCGAAGCCCTAACCACTGAGAACCACTTATTTAAAACATCTTTTAATCACATAAGAAAAGTCCCATTGAGATCCTGTCCAAGTTTTCTTTGTTTGTTTTTAAATGTCATTATTATTATTTCTTTAATTGTTTTATTGTCCACAGACGGCAGTAGGAAGAACGTGTTCCTGTCTCTGCTTGTGGCCTCTGTTTTGGGGACTTTGAGTTTCCTGGTTTTGAGGCAGAGCCAAAGTGAAGAGGAGATGCTCTCAGAGGAGGAGGGACAGTCTCTGCTATCTACACGCATGAGGTCAATACAACTCTTACTTACTCAAATCTTGTATCTGAATATGCCTGGACACAGATGGCACTCAAAATGAACAGGCGTTTCCAATGACATTACGCATAGTTCCGGCTGCCATTTTGAATACTGAAGTAGAATTAAGCAGTACTATAACATGTAATAGTATCTCTACTCAGGATGAAAATGAAAGACAACTGATTGACAGTGGCATTTTTATGCAAACGTAATCATTGCTCAAGAACAGAGGAGTAAAAACACGGCCCCAGCGATCGCACGTTTATGTGATATAACCAGCAAATGTGGCACAGATGTAGCAGCGCTGCCCATCGAGCTACAGCAGGATTTACTGAAGATCTCCTTCACTCCTCAGACTAAATTAACACATCAAAGAGGAAATAGAAAACCTTTCTCTACAGTTTGTCATGTCAACAGAGTCTCAGTCAGAGTCAGTGTTTAAGCTGCTCAAGACGTTAGCATGCTACCGGTTAGCAACTGTCATCAATCAACTGTTGATGGTTTCAACACGATAAACACATGTGTGGCTCACATCTATGAACACTGAGGAAATACTACAGTAACAGCTCAGCTCTGACCTCTGTCACATGTTGTATCCAAGGCTAGATGTTTGGAGTGTGGTTCAGGGCTTGCTCTTGGAGAGGCTTATCGTGTTGAAGCTAAATGCTAACCGGTAGAATGCTAACGTCTTGAGCAGCTTAACACTGACTCACTGGTTTCTTCACATTCTCTGGGGTCGTGTTTTTACTCTTATCTTGAGCAATGATTACAAGTCAATAAAATGCCACTGTCAATCAGTTGTCTTTCGTTTTCATCCTGAGTAGAGATATTGTTACATGTTGTAGCACTGCATATTTCTACTTCGGTATTCAAAATGGCCGCCATAACAAAAGTCACATGACTGAAAGGTACGTCAATGATAATGGGTTTGTCAACAGTACAAGCAAAAGTACAATACTTCATTTTGTATGTACATATTGTGAGCAAATGTAGAGATATTTGATGTGCCTCAGGTAATGATGTGTAAAATATCTATTTTTCAAACATGAATCCAAAAACTTAGCAAAACTGAATAAACTCCAAGTTTGATTGAAACGGCTACAACCACCTAATTCCATCAGGGCTGTGTTTGGGACTAAAGCGCCACAAGTTGTATTTGTTGGCAGTTAGACATGACACAGCAACACAGTCCTGGAAGGAAGTGACTTGATTAAGTACAAAAACATCAGCATTTTTTGAGATTGGATGGTCTGTTTTTTTTTTTTTCCTCAGGTTTTCATGTTTCAGTGATAGATTTTTCCTTATTCATTATACAGTAAACATAACTGGAAGTAAAATCATTTCCAACAGAAGACATTTGTCAATGAGCTCAAAATCTAAGCCTTCATACTTACCATTTTACTGTGTGCGATCATCACTTCTGTTGACAGTGTGAGCATCACCTCTTGAATCTTTTTTATGGAACAAGTCATTCTGGGGCGAGCGAACGGTGACCACCGCGAAACAAGCAGGAGTTTTAAATCACTCTTGTCCTTCAGTGAAAATGACACCAAGCGTTTTTCTCTAGATCATTACAATTTGAACCGAGCCGGGCCTAATCATAGCACTTCACGCAAGTAGTCTGCAATCAGTGTGACTGGAGCTGCTGGGACCTTCTCAGCCTCCAAGCCTCTTCCATATTATGTCTGAAATATTTACATTTTTATGACTTTGACGCATGAGAGGGTGACGAACGCTGCCATCAAAGAGCGCTCAATGTCAGCGGAGGCAGAAAGTATATCATCAGAAACTGTTTTCAGGGAAATGTAACTTCAAATCACAAGCATTTTTTATTATTATTTGGCTTCTATTGAGAAACCAATGACTTTACTTATTAGAATTTATTAGATTTGTTCATATCCAAAATCTTTAATAAAATTGTGCTTCAAAATTTGATCAGTACTGCAGTTCTCAACATTTTGGCACCATGTACCATTTAGGAAGATAATGTGCCTGTCTGAGAAGGCTATTAAAGAACCATGTCAAAGCTTGGACTGTTTTCTTGGTATGAATGCCAAAACCAGGACTAAAGCAAGTAAGCAAGTAGTTACCAAAAAAGGTCAATAAAATAAACAAAAAGTCCCTTAAATGAACAAAGACTTGAACTGCAGAGGAGCTTGAACATCACCTGAAGAAGCCTGTGGGAAGGATTTCTGCAATTCATTTGAAATTGAACAAGTAAAGCAGAAGATGTTGAATGTCTATGGATACATTATGAATGTAGTGACCTGCATTTGGGCATTCACAACAGATGTCCTTCCTGATGCAAGTCATTTTTCAACTGCAACAAATACAGTGTGAGTGCAACCCCTCGTAGGCGACAGTATATTCGACTATATTGACATTGTCACCACCTTTCGCCTACCATTTATTGAGAAACTTCATATCGTACCAAGTTTGGATTTGTTGAACTTAACATTTGTTGTCTTCTAGGTATAAGCACAGAGCCAACAGCGCAATGCAAGACGCCAAGGCTGAGTTCAGTAAGTCTCTCCTCTCTGTATATTGTTGGGTTTAATCACTGTATTGTGTTGTCAGTGTGGGACGGACTCATTTAAACTCTCCTTCTGTATGCATCGAGTGCATTAATTATGCACCCACATGTAATTAATCTTAATGCGCTCAGAAGTGTATGCAGCCCAAGTGCAACTGGGACCTACTCTCCCTCAAGCAACAGAGCTGTCGATCGCAAACTTCGCACGCCAACTACCTCCAAGGAAATTGCATTACAACGAGACTTAAGTCTGTCTAAAGCCCGGATCAAAACCAGGGAATCAAATATTGGAATTTGAATTTAAAAACAGTTTATTGAATTGGGTTGTCGTACACAGCACGTACACAAGGACAAGTTTGCTAAAAACAAATTCAGCAATATCTGATAGCATAACTGATAGCACTGGAAAGAGTCCGCCCACCACTGGTGTCACATTTTGGGAACAACTGCTTTCGTTTAACACCTGAGACGGAAGGAACGTTTCCTCACTAAACCCTCAAAAACACATTAATCTCTTCAGTTGGTAACCTGTTGTCTTTCTCATTTCATCGCTCAATTTCTGAAAACTACCAAGCACTCCCAGGCTTTTTGAGTTTTCCTTTTGCTAAAATTGCTTTTTTATGTGGATAAAATCTGCAGGCGTTACAAGAGAGTACACAGAGACTGGCTGTGTGGAGTTTATTTGAGATTTTATCTGTGTTTGTCAAGCAGAAAGGCTCCTGCTCTGGCTCCTGCTGCCAGTCTGGAGTTGTTGATCCTATCACTCTTTGTCTGCCTAGTGTCTGCACTGCATACTACGATTAGGTGTAACATTATGAACAGAGACTATATGGATTGATATGAGTTGGCAAGATATTTAAAGTGTAATGACAAACACCAAATGTGATGGCAAGATGACTGTGTTTTCAGCATCACCAAACCACTAGCTTCCTAGGAGTTACGGACAAAAAATGGACCAAGGAAGGGTCATCCTGAACAAATGAGATAAGTGTTGGGTCTCTGAGTGCTGCACTGACGTCACCGTGACCCATTGTTCCTAACAGGTTGCCCGGAGCCAGGGCTGTCACCCAAATGCCTCTGAAAACCTACACTTGGAAATGTATTTTACTATATTATAGTGTCACTACCCTCCACCAATGATCTGGACCCACCCCCTTCATTCTCTCACACAGAAAGATCAGCACAGGTAGCCTTGGATTGCACGAGATTGGGTTCAACAAGACGAGATTTTGACATAATTTATAATATAAATTAAATATTTCCTTTTACTGAACAGTTTAATGAAGTGAAAATATAGCATTGTTTTCAAAGTGCAAACCAATATATTATGTAAACAATAGTGGGTAACTATTAACGAAATATTGCTTTAAAAAACGCCTTTAATCTTTTAACCCCCGCCTTAACGTGGTGCATTTTCTCCAGTTCACCTTTAACCAAATCCAAGTCGTGTAACGCCTCATTTGAAAGCTAAGACCTACAAAACTCATCTAAGTGTTGCTTTTTCTTTGCATTGTTGTCACTTTTTGGACTTTTTTATCTATTGCTTTTTTGTTGGGTTTTCATCACATTTTTGTCACTTTTTCATTGCCCTTTGGTCACGATTTTGTTGCTCTTTTGTCGTGTATTTGTGGCTTTTTTTTTAAACATTTTTTGTCGCTCTTTTCTTATGTTTGCGTTCCACATTTTTGTCAGTTTTTTTGTCACATTTTTCATCGCTCTTGTTGCATTTTCATCCTTGTTATCATCACATTTTTCACTTTTCTGTTACGGCTTGTTTTTTGTAGCTAATTTGATTTTTTTGATAAATGTTGGGGTTACGCGGTTAAGCAACCCATTAAAAAAAACAAAACATTATTTCATTCTACTCGGGGACACATAATCTTGTGGCATTTTGATCTTGTGAGATCTTATGTCACGAGATCTTGGCCCATCTCCTGCATTTTACATGGAAAACAGCTCTGCCAAAACCCAATGACAATTGTTTATTTATCCGTGGAAATACTTAAAAAGCGGAATAACTCCAAAGACATACCGCAAATCTAGCAACCTTGCGTAGAGCTACTGGTTGAAGGAAAATTATTTAAGGACAAGAAAAACAGAGAGGAACATTGATTTTGAGTAATTGCTTAATTGAATTTAATGATAAAATCCTTAAATTCTGGTTGTTATTTGTTGATATCTACAAGGTGAAGAGGGATTTGCCGTTTTTCCTCCACTATGCATCACCGTAACAGCTGTACAAGGGCCTACAAACTTAAGATTTCATTCAGCCATATTCTGTCCTTTTGCGAGTCATTAAAATTCTACAGTGTCCATAAATCCACTCTGCTTGGAATACATTGTTTCTAAATTTCCAATTGAAATGTGCTCCTCAGAAACCATCTTGCAACTTTTGAAGACCAAGACCATAGTCCTCCTGAGCCCCTGCATGGCGTACAGCGGTGAGTTACATATATTTGAATGTAATGAGTATTGTGTCCGCTGTGAGAACTCCAAGCTACAGCTGCGGCTCTTGTTCCGCGCTTAGGCCTGGAGCTATCCTTTTACAGCGGAGTTTATGGCACCTGCATCGGAGCGACTACTCACTTCGGGGGCGCTGCCAAAGGCTTGATTGGGATTTCGGGGATTGTTATAGGCGTCGGAGAAATCGTGGGTAAGTCCTGTTTGATCTGGTGCTGTTGATTTACGGTTCAGCGGTGAATCTTTAATGTGTTTTTTTTTTTTTATGCGTCAGGAGGAGGATTCTTCGGGCTACTGTGCAAGAACAATCGCTTCAGACGCACCTCGGTGGTCTTCCTGGGGATGGTGGTGCATTTTGTTGCATTTTATTTGATCTTCCTGAACATCCCTGCCGACGCACCCGTTGTCTTTAAAACGACTACCCAAATGAGCCCCTATCTGTCTCCCAGGTATACAGTGGGTTTCTGATTATTTCTTACTGGCAGAGCTGAGCAATGGGCTGTTTTGTTGTGAATAATGCTCTTTCTGATATGAATTTTTCATATACTGTGATGTCATGGGAATAGATATTTATAGCAGAAGTGAACTTGTGTACGGTCATATAGTAAACAAAAATAGTTTCATAGGAAATTAACAAATAATATCTAAGTAAATGCTTTTAATACAGTTAATAATAATGATAGTAATAATAATGATGATAATACTAATGAAAATAATAATAATAATACATTTGTCAAGGTAGTAAGATTTTTGCTTAAAGGGACTAGATGCAAGTTGGTAATTTTTATACTCACTACTGCCACCTCAGGTATTACCCGTAACCCGAATTAACAACTTTTTGAGTGACATGTAGGGAAAGGAAAATGCCTAATTTTAACATTTTTAAACTCCATATAGTCCCTTTAACCTCTTACCACCCGCCTAAACCAAATGCATTCTGTCCTCTTTGGCTATTATATAGGCCTGTGTAACACCTCATTTGAAAGCTAAGACCCACAAAACTGATCTTTTTCCTCGCGTTGTTGCTGTGTTGTGTCACCTTTAGTATGTTTTTTCTTTCTTTCTTTTTTTCCATTTTTGTCACATTTTTGTTGAGTTTTTGTGACATATTTGTTGAATTTTTGTCACTTTTTGTTGAATTTTTGTCACATTTTTGTTGAATTTTTGTCACTCTTTTGTTGAGTTTTTGTCACATTTTTGTGACATCTTTGTTGAATTTTTGTCACATTTTTGTTGCGTTTACATCCTTGTTTTCCTCTCATTTTTTGTGGCTATTTTGGTGCTTTTGTCCCAAGAAGCTTTTTGATTAGGGTAAAGCCAAACTGGAGAAAATGGGATCCGTTCAGGTGGGAGTTTAAATCAGAAAAACTATTAATGTTCAGTCATATGACTTTAGCACCTTACAGCACAGTAATTACATTATATAGAGCACTAAAAAGTGTAACATCATGGTAATTATGGTATTTATATCTTACTTGGAACTATTACAGATTGAAAAAAGGGGAACATGTAACATATTTTTTTTTTATAGGAAAAGCTATATTTTTCAGTAAAATGTGTTGCTTTGGGAGAATTTTAGGTTTATTTTGACTGCAACATTATAAGAAGTTTTTTTTAAGTAATTACTTTCTAAATATACTGTAACACCCTTGAGGTAGGGGTACACGGGTGACCACTGAAAGGCCAAAGGGGTATGAAAGACAAAAAATGTTGGGAACCACTGCTGTAAGATACAGTGTAGTTAACCTCTTAACCCCCACCTGAATGTGTTCTCAAGTTTGGCTTTACCCAAATCTGAAAGCTTAAAGAAAAAGCATCAAAATAGCAACCAAAACAAGGATGAAAACACAACAAAATGTGACAAAAGAGTGACACAAAAACGTGATAAAAACGCAACAAAATGAGCAATGAAGAAAAACATGAAAACATCAGGAAAAAAAAGAAACGAAAACACTGGTGAAAATGTGCTTAGTTCAAGTGGGGGGTAAGAGGTTAACCGATCATTGCCCAGCTCTTGTTTCTAACTGTAGTCTAAATCCGCTGTCTTTGTCTCAGTTTAACAGAATCATGTTTTGTCTGGCAGTGTCTCCATCGCGCTGCTGTGTAGCTTCCTGCTCGGACTCGGTGACAGTTGCTTCAACACGCAGCTCTACAGTATATTAGGCTGTGTTTATGCTGAGCAGAGCACACCAGCCTTCGCCATCTTCAAATTCATTCAGGTAAATCTCAAAGTGCCAATGTTCACAGGCTGTTATCCCGAGCAAAGCATTGTCATGTTAAGCCTCAGTTTTCCCAAGTGATTTTTTTCTCCCCTCTTGATGCCATGATGCTGCCGAAGCATGTAGGCATGTCCATGTGAGATTAAAGGACTATTTTTTTTTTTTGTAATACAGAGCGCCTCGGATCCTTTTTTGCCACACAACCATCACAGTTTTAATGGTTTGTGTTTTAGCAAGACCCAGGGTTTTTATCTTCAATTTCAATTTTCTTTTTCTTCTTTTTACCTCGACCCGGTGTCTCTGAAGCACTCACCTTTTTGCATATTTTTTTTAATTAAATTAAATGACTCTAAATTACCATTGAACAGAAATAGAACCTGATTGCTCTGGGACTAATTTTGTTAAAATAATAATAAAATTAGACAGAAAATTGCATCTTAATTCTGAGATCTCTGCCCTCAGTCAGTCTTTGCGGCGTTGGCGTTCTTCTACAGCGGGCACCTCCTGTTGACGTGGCAGCTGCTCGTCATGGTGGCCCTGGGCTTCTCCGGGACGCTGTGCTTCTTTGTGGTGGAGAGGATGCAGAACTTCACGGCTGATTTACAGGAGTATTGATATCGAGCAGGGACTAAACACGTGCCTCAGTCCTCCTGATGCTGAACGATAACTTTGATTTAATTGTGTTCTGTTGAGTCTTTTATATCAATCAGGCATGACATTATGACCACTGAAGAGAACGTAAAAAAAACGAGTCATTTAAATAATTAATATTCAACTTTAAGTGATTTTTCAGGATTATTGACATAAGGCCTCATTTCCTAGTTATCCAGAGTGTTGTTGATTTCTGGAGATTTTTTTATTCATGCAGCCCTTATATTTGAAGAGTTTAGTGGTGCTAGGCTAGTGCTAGGCTAGCGCATGTCTATGGCAACAAGTAGCCTGCATTAAAAACAGTCTGACCCAAGCACAGTGCACCTGAGGAAAATCACTTATAACAACGGACAACAGACTACCGATATAAATGTCTGTGTTGACTGAATAATGTTTTAAATATAACCATTTTGCATTTAAAATAATAAACTTATATTTGAGCAGCATCAGCTTCCTGGTTGTAAGCTACGCAGCGGCGGAGTGATCTGCTAGGTTACCGGATCTACAGTAGTTGTTTAGCTGCGTCCGGCATTACTACACGTGGAAGGAGTTTTCTACAAATCAGATATGGCAACGTTTGGAGAATAACCCGATTATTTTGAAGAGGTTTTTAATGCAAGCTACCAGTTACCATAGACATGCACTAGCCTAGCGCCACTAAACTCTTCAAATATAAGGACTGCATGAATTAAAAAATAAATAAATACATCTCCAGAAATCAACAACTCTGGATAACAAGGAAATGAGGCCCTGTGTCAAAAATCCTGAAACATCCCTTTAAACTGTGAAACTAATATATGATAGACTCATTACATGCAAAGTGAGATATGTATAGCCTTTATTTGTTATAATTTTGATTGTTATGGCTCAGCTTGGAAAAACCCAAAAATTTGAAAATGCACTGTAAGCCATTCATATTTCTTACTAGTAATTACAACATAGTAGTAACTACAAACTTTAACCTTTTTCTATTTTAAAACAAAGTTTTGTCCCTAATATATTTACTCAAAGTGGAAAGAGTCACCAAATAAATAAAAGTATTGATACTTCTATTCGTAGTCACAGTGACACGACGGACATACATTAATTATGTCACGACTATCCAAAGTGATCATTGAGTGTCGCAGAAATGTTATTATGGGTATTTGAAACGATACAGAATTAAACAGAATTAAAGATATCTGTATTACATATCCAGATCTTTTCTTAGATGTTAAAAGGGTTTGCCATAAGAGGTGTGGGTCAGAGCATCTCCAACACTGCGGCTCTTGTGGGCTGTTGTGTGTGGTTTAACAATAGCAGCTCAATTACATAGTGCAAGACAGTTTGTTCCCTGCTATAAATGAGTAAATACGTGGTGTGATCATAATCTGATGCCTGATTGGTGTAAACATTCATTCCGAGGCCTGGTTTTTACATTTGAATATGGTGGTTAACTTAATATCTGTCCCTCTTATGATTTTCCGTATTTCTTGTGATTGCACTGCTGCAGACTGCTGTAGTATTTGTTTATCAAAACAACTACTCGTTTTGTTCTTTTAGTTTTAGACCTGCTAATGTTTGATGCATAATAATCCAAGATAATTTCACTGTGTCGTCAGTCATTAACCTTAAGGAAACTCCGCTAAGAGAGCTTGACAACATTATTGACTTTTTTATGCATAATTTGAAGCAATCATCTCTTCTTTAATAAAAAAAAAAGCTTTTCAACACTGTATTGTGTTTGCCACTGAGCGGGAAGCAAATTCACTCAGCATGTGGTCCGGAAATTAAATGTGATGTTTCTTTTTTTCTTTTTTTTTGGTGAAAATGTGACATTTGACAATCACTGCATTGCACTCATATTATTAAGGTTTGTTTTTGTTATATGCTGTTCAAGAGAAATGTCAAGAGTTGATTTTTAAAACAGTCCAAAACCGCATGACGCGACTGTACTTACTGCGCAGTCACCAGATTTATGCAAAAAGCCACTGTGCCATTAATCAAAAGTCGGGCTCCAGATGTGAGAGAAAAGGTTATAGGCCCAGGGGTCCCACATTACTTCACTGGTAATTGAATATTGATCACATTATAATGAGAGTAAGCACTTTTGCCTGATCTTAAGTCAATTCTGCCACTTAAATGACAAACAAAGCACTGATCGGCAAATTGGAGAACGCAGCCTCAACTCAGCATTATAGTCTTCCAGCTTTCATAAGAAACAAGACTCTGGGAAACGCGAGCGAAAAAGTACCACCTTGTTCTTTTCTGTCGGGAGAATGTGCTTTAGTGAGAAAGACGGCTGGGTGGTTAGCGCCCTTGCCTCACAGAGAGAGGGTCCTGAGCCATGTGGGCCTTTTCCTGTTCTCCACATTCTGAGTAGGTTTACTTTGGGTGCTCCAGTTTCTACCATTAATCCAAAACATGTACATTAGGTTAATCCTCCTGTAGTCTAAGGTCTGGACTTGAGGCACTTCCCCTGTGCTAAGCCAGTGCTCCTGACAGGTCGCCCCAGCTACATTAACGCATGCAGGACACATTTCTTAACAACTTTTTCTCAATCATAATAAAGTGATAAGTGATTAAGTGCGATATTTACCCACTCCCCACATTTAAAGGCCATGCAGTAGCAGTGAAATTAAATGTGTTTTGTCCTGCTTCGGTGTTTTAAATATGCAGTGGTTAGTGAAAAAAAGAAAAAGACCATAATAATAATCCATAATTATACAGCATTTTTGCTTGTGACAGTGGCTTTGAAAAGTGACCCTGGAAGTTGTGAAACGTGCACTCATAAACTCATCCCTGTGAAGAAATTAGATTTTAGAAATGCATTCGGAAAGTTAGGACCAGTGTTGGGCAACTGTAATATATTTTGTATTAGTAGTTACAGCTATACAAATGTAATATGTTTGTATTACATATTACTGTTTCAATAATGTAGCCGAGTTACACTACTTTGTTACCTTTGGCAAAATATAAACCGAAAATAGTAATAATATCACCAAGCAAAACTGCAGTCAAAGATTTCCATTTCCTTCTCTTTGCCCCACTCTCTCTGTTTTTTTATTTTATTTGTTTTTCATCAAGTTGAGTTTACAACAAAAAGTTATATCAATACAGATACTAGATATATATTAAAAGAAAAATAATCCCCTCTTTTGTACCTACCTGCAAACCTATACATATTCGCCCACACATATTCCATTTACCCTCACACACAAACTCGTTCCTGCATACTCTCGGTCAGAGCACAGCAACCACTGCCTCACTTTATGTTAACAAGAAAAGAAAAAAAGAAAAGACAATCAACAGTCTGTGCGTTCTCGGCATGGTGCTGCCATTAATGAGCTATGCTGATTAATAACACCACCAACCATAACATAAATAACAGACAACATGATCGTTACTAATAATACAAAATGTGTATATAAATGATCATCATTCAAAGTTTGGCTTCTTTTCCTTCATACATTGAAATGCACTTGTAACTCGACTTACTTGAATTGTTATGACAAATATATTCTGATATTTTGTGTAAGTTATATGTTATATTCCTTAGTTACTGAAAAAACGAATATATTTTTGTAACTCATTTCTTTTGTAATACGTTGCCCCAAACACTGATAAGGGCCGAGTTTAGACACAACTAACATTTAAAACTTTTTTTTAAAAACCTTTATAAAATCGTGTATAGTGCCTTTTACTTGTACACCTACTGTATGTTTAGCAACTGCTGTGACCTGGGATCAAACCAACATTTGAGATTATGGGTAGATGCTCTGATGCCACTGTCACACTATGAATGTGCATGATAGGTGGTTGTAGGGCGAGCAGAGAACTGCAGTACTCTTTAGGTTACTCACACAAGACTGAGAGAAGCTGAAGCAATATAGATTAGTAATGGTAATTGTAGCAGCTTTTGTTACTTTCTACTTACCTAAAGAACACTAACGTCTTTCATGTTTTTAGCTGTATTCACATGTCTTCAAAGAACAGTACCTGTACATTACAACGTTTAGAGCACTTCTTGTAGTGGACCTAAAATTGTCCACACTAGATTCATGAGCTCTTCAACAGTGACTGCACTGTGCACACTGTTAGTCCTCTTTCAAGGCCAGAAACACCTGCAGAGCTAATTCTCTTTCCTTGTTAAGACTCTTAACAAAATACGGCAGACCTCCTTTTGCTGTGTTTATTTCCCCAAACGCCACTTTGAGCTCGCACTGAATTTGGCTGAAAATCAGATCAAATACACGCTGTATATACGGCCCCCGTCTTCTTAATTGTGTCACACTGCCAGAATACTACTTGCTAATTAGTGCCCTTGATTGAAAAAAGACCTATGGGAGACAGGAGTGGGACTGGGATATTGTCAGCGTACAATGGCATGCTATTAGGGAAACTGTAAAACCAAGGCCTGAATCAGCTGCTAACGAGAGCTTCATATTTCGTTTTGTCATTTTGGTTGGCTTAACTTGTTAGTGAGGTTGGTTTGTTTAAAAATTGTAGTTCTCAAGGTGATTGTGCCAGGATTCCTTGATCTAAAGTAATTCCGAGGTAGAGAACACATTTATGACGAACGAAGCTTTTAATAATTTAGACTTCTTCCCTTTTTACATTTAAAAAAAGAAAAAAGTTTTTCATAGGCACTTTTACTTTAGTTTATTTTGAAGATTGCTTTGATTTCAAGTTCTCCTTCAACAGTGATTTGAATGTGGAGAACAATAGCTTTTGTTCTTCAGTAAACCAACAAAACTCAAGATCTATGGGCTCATTGTTCATGGATATTGAAAGAGAAAGACTTAATAATAATAAAAAATAGTTTAAAGTTGGAATTAATGAATTGACTGTACTGTAGTAGTCTCCAAACTTTAGAGACATTTTATACATAACAAATATGTCAGAGCACTACTGCTTAAAAGATGTAACTGCGACTACAGACTTCAACATTAAGAATTTACAAAAACAAAATGACTTTTTTATGTTTATACTTTACTATTCACCAAAATTATGGTAGATTGTGCTGAAGATGTTGAGAAAAAATGCATCTAAAATGTGACTCATCAGGTGTTTGTAGAAATGTAGAAAACTTTTTGTAGCTTCTTGCAAAGGGCTATAGACCTACATTGTTCATTTATGTACAATACAAAACAAATAAAAAAAGAGTGTAATTTTTGTCACTCCCAACTCGCAGACAAAAAAAAGAAGTACCCGGCCTATCTCAAGGATCAATATTAGCCAAAATTAATACAAAGTGACCTACTAAAATAAGATTATTCAGTATTTAATAGTGTTAATGTTGAAAAAGAAGCTAAAACTCCCAAAATGTAATTAACTTGAAATTAATCTTGACATTTAACTCAGTTTTTACTTTTTAAATCTGGTTTAATCTTTAATCTGGTTGTGAGACACTGCTTTAGGGGATGATAAATAATGACAGTTTTCTCAATATACTACAAATTATATAAAATATTGTGTTTATTAACATTTATTTATTTTGTTACAATTATCAAATATGTTCACATCTACGTCCACCAGAAGCTGACTGAAAAGCTGAGCTCTAAGGAGCGAACATAGTGCCAGTGTTGAACAGGGATGAACAGCACGTCTCCCGGCTGCAGCACACATTCGAGATACGGCGCTTTGGCAAACTCCGGGAAACGCTCGGTATCTGGGTTTTCCACATCCACCTGCAGCGAAAAGGAGGCAGAAAATTGGAAATACTGCATTTATTTCTCCGGCTCGACACGTATTATCTCCGAACACTGTCAATCCCACCTGACTGGTATTGTGGAGCAGCGATGATTGATGAGGGTAGAGCTTGTCCGTGTGCTCCGGAGAGTAGAGGCGAACGTATTTGCTTCCTACCACCTAGATGTATAGATGCACAAAGGGTCCCTCGTGATAAACAGACCTCAATGATGACACGTCCCTGATATGAACTAGAAATATAATAAGAGCTGACAATCAACAGCGCACATCGCATTTTGCCAACTAATAAGAAAGCAATAACTATACACAGTTTGATTTAACTCGCTGAATGAATATGCAAAAATAATAGATGTTTGGTCAAAGAAATGGAAAAAATATACAAAAAGATATATTATTTTTGTAGTAATGAAGCCTCGGTACAAATTCAACCTCGAAGACTAATTTCAGCATCACCTGCCACGCCGTCGTCGCAGCCAATCATTGCCCCCTGTCCTGTGTTTAAGCTCCAGCGTTCATGGCTCGTCAGCTTCCCAGCTGTGCTGCGACCCACCTCCACCCCTTCACTACCTCCTCTGTCTGGCTTCACCCTGCTACATCCTTCACCAGTCTCCCATATCACCACCAGTGTCCATGGCAAGACATCCCTAACTCTAACCTTCCCATCCATACTAACTTTAATCCGTATATCGATGTCTACTGCTGGGGTGTGATGGGCAAAAAATCTTTATGTCAATAAATCTTTCTAATCACTGCTTTTGTCTCTGAGTCTATCCAGGCTGAATTGGCTATTTTTTTTTTATGTTGCTCCACTATTTAGTCAGAGCAAGATTATTCTGTACCATTTTACTGCATGCAAAATTAGCAGTGGTGAAAAATTGCATGTATTTTCGTGACTGTTATGCCAGATTCTGATATATATGGATTTTGTGCCTCAACAATTACAGTAGTGTCTCTCCTGAAACTATTTTTATTTTATTCATAATCTTTTAAATATATGATCTATATTAAAATGAATTTAAGTTAAAAACAGTCAAATTGTGTCGAATGAAATGCTTAATCAGGACCAAAAGAAATCACAATTCACTGAATGACTGAACTTTTGCACATTGAAGTTACTTTTCATTTTTGTTTTTTGGCCACATTAGCAAAAAAATACACAAATCTCAGTCAGATGGACGACTGCAGTGATTTTGCGATATACTGTATTGTGGTTTCTGTCCAATATAGATATTGCATCATCTACGGTATATTACTTTATTACTTTCCTCTTGATGAGAGGGAACGGAGCAGCGCCTCACCTGTGCCAGAAGGTTCTGCTGGGGGTCCTGGTGCAGGGGGGACACGGTGGCCCCGGGACCGAACCAGGCGTTGACCGTGATGTGTTCCTCGTCTGTGTCGCCAAGGCAACAGTAGTCAGGGACGCGGATATCCTCCTTCAGCTCCGGTATCTGAGGAGGCATTAGGCGGATCTATCACGGGGCCATTTTACACTCATCTCGCCAAACGACTCAATTCCAATAACCGTGCTGAATTAATCACCATTTCTCAGCGGTGCAACGGTAAGTGACAGCAGTGAATTAGAATAACGACAGACATTACGCGTGCAAGATTGTAAAGGAAACAAAACATGTCATCAGAACCAAAATGACATCTTCAGATATTTTAGAACAAGTTTCCAGTGAAGAAGGCATCATTTTAATTTACTCTTTTACATTCAAAGCCTAAGCAAAATGATTGAAGACAATAGAAAGAATCTATAGCAGTGTAATGTTTTGTAGGTCTAATGAACTAAATTTGCAAGGCATATTGGCAACTAAAACCTAAAATTATTTAAAACTTTAAGAAACACACAATGTAACGACAAGGAACACACAATAGGGAAACATTTGGACGAAAGTGACCTTGTTTTTTTTTTTACTCTAGTATCAATTATCAATGCGAGCCTATACAAATGGGCCACAGCAACCACACTACACTAAATAAATCATATTTGCATTGAATATCTGACTTTTACTGCATAATTACTGCATTAACTATTTATTCATGCATTTGGAACATGAATGTGAAACACGAGAAGCAGAATGAGGACACTGTAATTACTCGTAGTAAAGTATTGCAACAACAAAAAAATGCTAATACAACGCTCCCTTTGATCCAATAGATGGCATACTGAGGCCTCTTATGAAGCACAAACCAGTACAGCCCTTGAAACACCACAATATACAGTAAATACATCCTGATGCATTAGAGAAAGTTATTCTAAACGCCAAACGGGGATAAAATATTGCTCCCCTGTTTTCAGAAAGCCATTTGAGGTTTCCGGCATGATATATGTATTCTGGTGCGAAAAACATAAAGTCGTCCACAGTCTATAATACACTGCCCTAACTTTTCTAGTTTGACAAGGTGCCCTTTCTCATAAAGTTCAGAGCAGACAATGTATCGACTGGGAGGGTAAAATTAGGACAAAAAGTCAATGTTGTTGAGAGCAATGCATTGTGAGGGTGACAGCTGGCAGAGAGAAAAACACATTCTTTATGAGGGTGGAAATATCAGTTGGAGAAATCTATTAATAGGCAGATTATTTTGTAATTTTTCCAAAGGGTAAATATCTAAAAGGCTCTGGATTTGACGCACTGGGGGAATGCAAGGGCATGTGCACGTATTTATGGGCAAAAGGATCAAACGGATTGGGAACTGTACCTGATCAAAAAGCTGGTGCTGAGCGAGATAACCCACGCCCTTCCCTTGATCCTGGCGGAGCAACGTAAACAGTCAAAAACACGCTTTTAGAGGCATCTTTGGTGAAAATAAATCTCCTGAGGAGGAACGTACTTTGTTTAAAATGAACTTATCGATGAATTCGTTAACTGTGGTGAGAGTTTGGGACCACTCCTCGTCCGTGTATCGGGAGCCCACCTCCACGGGAACAGTCCGGCAGCCGGCAACACTGCAGAGGTACTCTATGCTTCACACAGAGGAAAAACAGAACAAGCAAACATTTCATAACAGCAGACATGAAATTTGACTCCCACTCAGTACACCATACTGTTGTTGTACATGAAGCTTTTTCTTTCAAGAGAAAATCCCCTGCCTCTTTCTGTTCTGTGCACTCAATATATTGATACATTATTTTTATTACAGACGATAGTTTACACAAGAAGCCACAATGCATCACAAAAGAACTGATATGTTACATCTGACTGATTTTCTACATTACTTTATGCTAACAGCCTCTGCATGTCAGGTACTCTTTTTTTGTAAGGCGTGATACAATTTAAATTCTATACTGTATTTGTATTAAAACCATCACTGGCTTTAAAATGAACCTCATACCCCCCGCCTTAACCAAGTTCATTTTACGCCCACATCTAAAAGCTAACGCCTCATTTGAAAGACCTATCAAACTGAACTAAATTGATCTTTTTCCTTGCGTTGTTGCCGCGTTGTCATCGGATTTTTGTCACTTTTCCATTGCCTTTTTGTCACTTTTTTGTTGCTCTTTTTGGGGTGCTTTTTAAATTGCATTTTTGACCAATTTTTTGGGGACTTTTTCCTCTGATTTTAGCCACTTTTTGATATTTTTTGTTGTGTTTTTTAATCGCATTTGTCATGTTTTCATAGTTTGTTTTGCCACTTTTTTGCTGTGTTTCTGTCAATTTTTTGCCACTTCTTCATTGCCTTTTGGTCATTTTTTGTTGCTCTTTTGTTGCATTTTCATCCTCGTTTCTTTTTGTCAAGAAACGTTTAGGTTTGGGAAATGCCAAATTGGAGACAATGTGCTCAGTTCAGGTGGGGGTTAAGAGATTAATTGAAATAAAGATAAAGTAATGAACAAATGAATAGGTAAACACAAGCATTTTCTATTTAATAGACTTAAAGGAACATTTCAGGATTTTTGACATAGGGCTTAATTTCCTAGTAATCCAGAGTGTTGTTTTGTGTGTATATTTTTTTAAATTCATGTAGCCCTTATATTTGAAGAGTTTAGCAACGCTAGGCTAGTGCTAGGTTAGCACATGTCTATGGTAACTAGTAGCCTGCATTAAATATCTTCAAAATCATCGGGTAGTCCTCCAAACGTTGCCATATATAATTTGTAGAAATCTCCTTTGTGAATTTCACATATAGTAATGCCGGCCGCAGGTAAACAAACTCCTGTAGAGCCGGTAACCTAGCAGATCACTCCACTGCTGCTTCTTGCGTACAACCAAGAAGCCGATGCTGCTCAAATATAAGTTCTTTAAAATGCAAAATGGTTATATTTCAATGAATGATTCAAATGATTCGGTCAACACAGACATTTATATTGGTAGTCTGGTGTTAAAAGTGATTTGCCTCAGGTGCACTGTGCTTGGGTCAGACTGTTCTTCATGTAGGTTACTAGCTACCATAGACATCTCCAGAATAATCTCTGGATAACTAGGAAATGAGGCCCTATGTCGAAAATCCTACAATATCCCTTTAAGGTTGGCCTTTTTTATAGATGGATTTCACAGCTTCATGAAAAATGAGAACCGTTGCCATAGTAATAAAGAATGAAAAATAAAAAAAATCTTGATGAGGAAGTCTTTAAAATTGTTCCATAGCAGGAAAAAGTTATGTAACTGAAACCAAAACAGGCAAAGTAGAAAAGTATATCCAAAGTAAAAGCTGCAAAGCCAGTCTGTTGCCATGGAGGTTGACTGGGCTATAAAGCAGACAAGGAGGGGGGACTCAAATAGCCTGTACGCTTAAAGTAAAAAAACAAAACAAAACAAATAGTCTGAAATCTCAAAACAAAAAACAAAATCTCAAAAAGCTTCTAAAAATCATTAAGTCGATACATTATGAGGCCAGTTACATCGTTGCGACTAATGAAGCAGTGCTAGATAAAGTCATTCCTTCCAGAAATTACAATGAAAGCCTCACCACTCTGATAAATTGTACATTTGCATATTTCCTTGGATCCATAAATGAAAATCTGTTACTTCTAATTGCATAATATTTCTTGCACTCGCACAACCAGAATCTAATCCAATCCCAATCGCTACAGCTTTTCCATAGAAATACACACACGCACAGAAATAAATGTGCAGTTGTGACACTGCCCTGCCCGGTCCACCGGAGGAGCTGGGAGCTTATGTCAGGTGTCAAACCCAAGAGACACTTGTCAAGAAGTCAGGGACAGTGAAGGATATCCCTGCACTTTCAGCTGACTCAAATATCTACAGTGCTGTCAGAAAGTTTGCAGACCTCTTTGAAGAATTTCGGTTTTATTACGCAGCAGTCTGATACTAAAATATCAATTTGTCTATTTTTCATCTCATTCTTTGTTGCTTTTTTAACATGTTTTTGTCACATTTTTGTGGCTTGAATACAGTTGCATTACACTCAAATAAAAGGTGTCACTTTATTTTACAGTACTTTGATACATTGTTCCTAACTAAATTTAGTAGAATGTAATGCGCTCTGTAACAGTGTGTCATAACTTGTACCTATGGGTTTGACACACAATAGAATAACGTGTATAAGTACTTTGTAGGTACTTAAAGAGGCTAGATGCAAGTTGGCGATTTTATACTCACTACTGCCACCTCAGGTCATACGTGTAACTGCACCTTCTATATTAAGCTTGTGCATGATGGCTATTCGGACCCGAAGTAACAACTAAAGTAAAGTGACAGCGCGGGATTTTAGAAGCAGTTGTGGTGAACAGGTCTGGGCTCATTCTACACCTTAGGACATTGCTGGAACATGTAGGGGGAGGAAAATACATAATTTTAACATTTTTAAACTCTGTATAGTCCCTTTAATGTAATAGGACACGAGACCCTTAGTGTTAGGGCTTAAGGTTAGAATTATGTCTTATTACATTATGTACCTACAAACTACACATACATATTATTCCATTGTGTATGTAACCCATAGGTACAAGTAATTACACATTGTTACAGAGCTCATTACATTGTACTAAATCTAATTGTAAAATAAAGTGTAACCAAATAAAATAAATAAATAAATGTGGCCAAAACACTACAAAAAAATAATAGAAAATCTGACAAAAACACGACAATAATGCCATGAAAATGTCATAAAAATGTCGCAAAAAATGCAACTAAAAAGCAATGAAAATGTGACAAAAAAAGTAATGAAAACATGACAAAAAAGTGACAAAAATGTGGCATAAATGTACAAAAAAAGTAAGGAAAATGTGATAAAAAACGCAACAAAAACTACTAAAATGTGCTTGGTCCAGGCAGGGGTTCTGGGGTTAACCTGCTTCACATATTTTATGTTTTTAACCAAAGTGTGCCTTTTTAAAAAGAATGCATAAATAATAAGTTTCCCACTTTTAGCATCAGAATAATTAAATCAGACGTAATCATTGACAGTCCAATGCTGTCAATAACAACATAGGCATTTTCGAGGGATGTGAATACTTCCCGAACCCACTGAAAACAAGCAGACAAGCAACTCAAAGAAACTGCGTGCGTGCTGCTTTTTCCAAATAAAGCAATAACAATGCAGCGGGCTAATATATATTACTGACAGATTGGGGTTAGTGAATGGCGGCCAATCTGATCAGAAGGGGTTAGGGGTAAAGGGGGGGGGGCATGCGCTTAAATGGCCTGCTTCAAATGGGAGGCTGGAATGAGGTGCTGCTTAACAGGCTAGTATGAAATAAACAAGCTTTTTGAAATGTAAATCGCGCATCGCTATTCGGGAAGAGGGCCAGAATAAAAATGTGAACCTTGAAATGTGCATAATAGGGCAGTCCTCCACTATAGAGCAAGTAAATAAGTTCTGTATAATTTCATAGAGGGGATAGAACAAAAGATGGGAAGCCGATTATAATAGATACAGTGAATTCAATGTGTGGATGCTACTTTGATTTGGCAAAGCGCACGACTTGGAAATACAGACCTCCAGGGACGGTCATTAAGCGCAGGCCAGTGGTCAATGGTCCGCTCCAAAATTACAGGCTTCAGCGGGAGGAGGTAGTTGGACTTGAAGCTCTCCAGCGAAGGACACTTTACCCGGGGAATTGCCAAGTCGCCTTTGATCACAGGGACGTGTGGGCACCGCGGCAACTCAATCTTCGCTCTCTGTTAATGATGCCAACACAACAAAGGCTTTTTCAGACTGGTTAAAGCGTAGCCAAATTTGAAAGCTTAGAGAGCGATGATAACAAGGGAATAAAATTGTGGTGTTTTTTGGGGGGGGTTTTGATACCCCTGAAGTTAAAGCTTTAATTTTGTTGAATGTGAAAAACAAAATACAAAGTTGCATCTGAGTGGTTTTAATTTGGCCTGACACTTGATTAAATGTTACCAGAGAAAGGGAAGGAAAAACGGGGATGGCAGCTAATGCTTATACAGCCCTGACTGTAGCTCATGTAACTGTAGGTAACAGCTTTCAAAGATACCAAAAGCACATTGTCACTTCAGTCTCTCGGGAATAGCTGAATGCGATTTATTTCTATTTCAATTTAAAGGGATATTTCAGGATTTTTGACATAGGGCCTAAGTTCCTAGTTATCCAGAGTGTTGTTGATTTTCTTATGTTTGAAGAGTTTAGTGGTGCTAGGCTAGCGCATGTCTATTGTAAACCTCTTCAAAATCATCGAGTAGTCCTCCAAACATTGCCATATCTGATTTGTAGAAAGCTCCTTTGTGAATTCCACGTGTAGTAATGCCGGCCGCAGGTAAACAAACTACTGTAGATCGGATAACCAAGCAGATCACTCCGCAACTGTGTAGCTTACAACCAGGAAGCTGATGCTGCTCAAATATAAGTTCTTTTAAATGCAAAATGGTTATATTATTATTCAATTCAAATTGTTTAGTCAACACAGACATTTATATCGGTAGTCTGTTTTTAATGCAGGCTACTAGTTACCATAGACATGCGCTAGCCTAGCACTAGCCTAGCGCCACTAAACTCTTCAAATATAAGGACTGCATGAATAAAAAAATAAAAAAATCCAGAAATCAACAACACTCTGGATAACCAGGAAATGAGGCCCAATGTCAAAAATCCTTTAATATTCCTTTAACCCAAAAAAATCTGGCAACCAAAGTGTAGGGCTCATTCTGCTTTCTGATTGGATAATTACCTCATGAACACAAATGAAAAGTAAACATAAACTCCTTTAACAAAATCTCAAACGCTTTTGTAATAGCAACTCTATCTTTATCAATCTCATCTTTATTGGACCTGTATCTTCAAAAAACCTGCATATTTCAAGACCAAGCTTATTAGTTCAGATCATTTTAGGCATGACAAATAAAAGGAGTATTCCCACATGGTCTGTAATGTCTTCTGTTTGCTGTTTTGTTAAAGGTTTTAAACAGGCCATCTGGCTTTTGATATTTTGTGTTAAAAAAAAAACTCATCTCATTTGAAAATTAGTCCCCTGAGGTACAAGTCTTATGCCCTTTGTTCCTGTTATTTCTGTAGAAGATTCAATGTTTCATATTGTGGTATTATTACCATACTTATTGCCATTACCACATTTTTCTTATGTGGCCCTCTAACAAAGTATCAGATATTTAACCGTTTCTAATTTTTTGCTTGAATGTAACACCACATTATTACCTACTATAATGGCGGATAAGATTGGATACATTTGCTTCTCCTGTTGTGATTTTGCAATAAACACAATGACTCTACTGCCGACTAATGTGTAAGTGTATCACACACCTTGGCTGTAACCTCTTCATCCTCTTCTTTGCTTCTTCTCACTTCACTTTGCAGTATTCTGACAACACTTTGAAGCACGTCATTCATTATAGCTGCTCCCATCAGTAACCCCATGTCACAAGTCCTGATTGCCTGCTGCACGGCATCCACTGTTGGAACTTTCCGGCAAAGCGCAGCCACTTTAAACAAGCATCCATAGGAATACACACGCCTCCACTCTTTGTCTACATCTCTCCATGTCCCGGTGTTGAGCTTTTCCCAGGAAAAGTCCAAAATGATCTGCGCGGTGAGCAGGAGGCGGTCACTCGTGGCGTCGCCGTACAGCTGTTGTCTGGATCGTGCGAGCATTTCCACCACACTTGAGTCCACTTTGTCAGTGAATTGCAGGGGAAACTCATCCTCATTAGGAGGCAGGACGGCGGCAAGTTTTGACCACAGCAGCGCCATTGACAAGAAGGTCTCTATTAATCTGCAAGACAGAGAGTGAAGGTGAGGGAGGACACCGCTGCAGCACTGTGATAAAGCACTTTCATTTTCTGCTAAATTTACTCCCAGATAGTTTAGGAGCTCACTGGTAAATAGATCACAAGGGCACTAATGTCATAATTTGCTAAGACTGCCACTCGTATGCTTGACATAAACAGGACATTTTAGTTTTTTTCCTCCCACTTGAGACAGGCTCACTGCAGCAGAGAGAAACAGATGTACGCACCTAATTTCCAAACTGGCAACACCAGAAGGCAGGTGAGGACAACGAGAGCCAAAGCAGCGAGCGTGACACATGCACAATGACGCCACTTTGTCACAGAGTTTGTGGAGTCGCCAAAAGTGCTTCTGAATGTAACTCAGTCCATCCGTGCTTTGGAAGCTATCTGCCGCCACTGAGAGAGGCTGCCAGGCAGAGCAGCGCGCCAACATTGCCCACCTGATACATTTGGGTGCATAAACACATCTTATGAGCTGTGAAGTATTCAGCGCACATGTGAGTGGCTCAGGCGGTAATCTGCAACAAGGCAATGCAATTATATTCAGATGGAGACATTTAACAACAGCAGTCATTTCAATTTATGTACAATGCACTACTAAGCTATACCCTTATTTTTTGCAACACTCGAATGCACAATAACATAGAAATAGCATACGACTTATTTTTTATTTTTTTAAATAATCTATGAATTATAATAGTTTGTAAACATGATTTTGTTCATTGCATTTATCACAGCAAACAAACTGCAAATATTCCATAAAGTGTTACTCATGTCAACAACACCTATAGCTTCTTAAAGATTAGTAGTGTTATTGGTACAATAACATGGTAGTCACTGCACTTACTGCGCTTTAACGTAAGTAATTTCTTGCATCCACTGTTTTGCCCGGTGTTGAGCTTTGCTGTAAACGGTGTCTCACAGTCTGGAGTCCGGGTGGGAACGATGTCGCTAAAGCGTTGGTTCCATGTTTCTAGAAATAATATTTCACATCAACTGTGCCTGATTTTTAGTAAGTGATGCGTGGCATATTTTAACTGTAAATGTATGCAAATGTACAGCTGGGACAGTAAGATCGTCGGTCAAAGGACTCAGTATAACAGAGCTCATAGAAGGTATGTACAATTTTGAACTTGCACTTTCCCCCGTCTCTTGCTAAATATGATATGCCCATTGATTACTATTTACTACTTACACTAATGATGCATTATATTCTAATCTGGAGATGAGTCTTTCTCAGTAATTATTCTCTTTGACCAACACTGCAGCCAAACATAATACAAAAAAGAAAAAGAAAGACAAAGCACTTACTGTATGTTTTTTTTTTCCATGTATGTATTTTGTGTGTGTTTGATTTAATTATTTTTAATAGTTATTATAATTTTACCTGTATTCCATTAACTGTGTGTTTTGACATAGGCCTATTAGTTTAACAAAAGTTGACACAATAAAGTATAAAAAACTTTGAAAGTTTAGTCTACATTCAGTCTACATCACGGAGGAATGTATATCAATTTGAAAATAGATGGCTAAAAGAAAATGTTAATTCTGTCATCTTCACCACCACCACTCCAATCTATTAAGTCAAATAGAGGCTTCAAAAAGAAAACTTGCAGCTTATTCATCTGAAGCTAAAACAATCAGAAATACTTTTGGTTTATTTACTTGTTTAAATGTAATTGCTTTCCGGATGTGGTCTATTCTGAACAAACACGATAAGAAAACCTGCTCAGGAACCCTGGAATTCAGCTACAGTATAAAATGTATCAGCCTTTGGTGTATTATCACACGTCAAACACTGTATGAAATTCAAATAATGTGTGCAAAAACGTCAGCACTGGATGGACAGAGAGAAAACCTCAAGAGATTTTATTTTTTCAGATGTTTTATTCTTGCGCTATTTGAGCAAAATCTCCAGGCCTTATCTGTTGCTCTGGTATTGAAAGGAAATGTGTGTAGTGTCTTAAAGAGAAAGATCACCAACTCCACTAAGGGTTTTTATAAGAAGCCTATTGATTAGAACAAGTATGTCATGTCTCGGTGGGCTTTACCTCGTGAAAGAAAGCCATGTTCTTTCTCTTTCTTTTTTCTTTCTTTCTTTCTTTCTTTCTTTCTTTCTTTCTTTCTTTCTTTCTTTCTTTCTTTCTTTCTTTCTTTCTTTCTTTCTTTCTTTCTGGACAAAGTGTAATGCCAACAACAAGTTCATACATTCATGCAATAGTTCATATAAAAACATTGATATCATTGGAATGTTGGTTCTATGAGACAAGATACTGGTGCATGGGCAGGTTGTGGATGTGGAAGATAGACTATTCCCAGTGAATATGTGTTTTCTTGCATTCCTATTTCTAGCCATCATATTTTGCAGCGATGGTCACTTTAAGGTTCAATCTATGCTGTGTGAAATTTGTATATACACAGTGATTTGTCATTACAAATGAAAACATGCAAGGGCTAGGCCAAAGGATATTACACGAAGTTAATGAGGTGCAATAAAGCTGCAGCCTTTATATAAATAAAATTGATGTTTGGACTAATTCAATGGACATTTCACTGTTTTTCAGACTTGTTTATCCTCATCTCCACTTTATTCGTTTCCCACTGGCGCTTGGCCCCAGCTCAACACCGCACAACATCTGGACACCTCGGGAGTAATCATAGATGGTAAGTCATCTTTTGTTTCCCCCTTCTGATTAAACATACCAGTGTAGACAAGGGCTGAAGGATTTGGAAAAAATGCGGACTGGTTATATATTGAAAATGAAGATTTTGTTGAACACATTCAGTATCATTTAAATTGTAAATTGTAGGTCAAATGACAAATTATATATTACCTACTTGCAGTCTTTGCAATTTAATAATTGCAACCGTAAACATTGCAATTATGATCCTAAACTTTCAACCGTGGTGTTGACCTAGTTGTAATACATTTCAACCTGAAAAGACTCACCGAAACAGAGTGGTTTTAGGTCCCCGGACACTGATGGTGGCAGAGGATGAGACCTCGTTGTGGCCAGTTGACAACGACGAGCAGAGCCGAGGAGAGGCCAGGCGGAGGAGGGTCACAGCGCGGCTGGGAGACGGCAGAGTGATGGACGAGGAAGCTTAAGAAGGAGATCCTGGGCGATGAATGGCTGAAGCAGGACTGAAGCAGGACTGAAGCAGGACTGAGCAGCTGCGGTGATTATCCTTCACGAAGGTGCGGCTTGAGATGGGACTGTGATTGGATGATTGGTGAAGAATGAATGCTGCAAGTAGGTCTAACAGGTTGAATTTGCGCTTAAGCTTCATATCATGAGCCATTTAAGCATTTTCTTAGCCATAAGCTCAATTTGTGTAAAAAACAGACCAACCAACAAACAAAAAAACTCAAGGGGAAAGCAGGAGAGCGTTAAGACCCTACATCTTTTATCCAAGATAATTGGAAGTTTACCAGTCTACTTTGAACTACAGTACTTCTTGCTGCTGTACTTCCTTATGCAGTTCCTTTCCGGTTCTTTCTTTGTATTTGATATGGAGTCCTCCCCTGACCTCTGTTTGCAGTGAAGGCAGGAGTGTTCATTATCGATGGGAGCTTTGTTTGTATGTAGGGCTGGTGCTGCAGAGGTGGTCCCAGCAGTAGCGGCCTGATGTATTATGTATTGTGTTTCGGACTGAGGGGCTGTAAGACAGCTGTGGGCCACACTGAAGGTCATGAACACTGTGTATTTGGTGCCCTGTACTGTCAGGGCTGACCTCACGCTCTGACCGCTCCCTCCTAAATCTACATGGACTGGGGTCGAGACCTTTACCTGCTCTGTGGCACTCGGCCTATTGCATCTCTGAGGACCTTGTTAGCCTGTTGTGTCAAGGCCAGGCTTTATTTTGCAAATTAATAATTTACCCTGTTCACAATATATACAACACGTCCGGCTGCACTGCACAATATTGCTAAATTATGCTGCAACATTAGTTGACGCAATAACCATATTTAAAGAAGACACATTTCAACCTGAAAGACCTTCAGAAACGAAGAGGCAATTGGAAGAGCTTTTATTTGGCGCTCGGTGAATTAACGGTACATAAATGGATGGTAGAGCGGGTTGTCTCGTGACCAGAAGGTCGTTGGTTCGAATCCCAGCTCCCGCAAATGCACACTGTTGTTGTGTCCTTGGGCAAGACACTTCACCCTACTTGCCTCCAGTGTTTGCATACATTGGTGTATGAATGGGAGAGTGCATGGGTGACTGTTTCCTTACTGCAAAGCACTTTGGGCCTGATAAAGGTAAATGCACTATATAAGTTGAGTCCATTTACCATTTAAAGATGAACAAAAGCTCTGTTTTGTCATGATTTTTTTTTTATACAATATGATGAAAAAACAAGGAAAATATAAAAAGATACTGTGAAAATAATATTTTATTGCAATATTCAAAAGTCTTATATAATTATTAAGATGTGTGTATTGAAAGAATAATTCCCAGGTGAGACAAGTTGCAAGAATTTAGTTTGTGAAACAAGTTGTCAAGCAATTATAGAAAAACATAATTTAAGGCATAACTGTTTGATTTTGCAAAGAATGTCACAAAAAGATACAGGGCTTTATGAAATCATCAATGTGGCCGTCAAACTGCTCATAGTTCTCTTATCTCTGACTAAATGCAGGGTGTTCCTGTTTTATTATCACAATTCTGTTTGAACTTGAACTCTTCTCAGTTTCGCTGTAACAAAGCTTCACAGCAGCAGTCACAGAGCAGCTCCAACTGACTGTGAAGTGAGCGGGACAGGCGGGCAGTTGTCCCAGAGGCCTCAAACACTCCACTACTTGGACTCTGCGGGAGGGTTGTAATGACCGCCATTGAGCTCTAGGTGCAGCTGAAATAAAGGCTGAAAACAGGGCTCCAGTGGTGTTGCCATAGATCACAATCCAATTAAGAATTAGCTCAAGAAAAACTGGTAATCATATCCTGTTGACTCATGAAAGCAACGTTTTGTCGTTGGCATAAAGAACAGCTGTAACAGAGGATGGCATGACCCAAGGTTGACTTGTGCAAATGCGGCTTCATTACTGCAACATGATTTCACTAAGTGCCTGATTGCTAATGCTTATTTTGGACCAGAAGGTCATCTCAGTGTTTGCAGTTTTTCCCTCAGCTGCGGTGATTGTTCCTTGTCACCCAAAATGCACCTTCACATTATCCTTAGGTAATTTACAAATACATAAAAGCCAGTGGAGGTTAAGGGTTGCTCTGTTCCTTACAACTCTTGGTAATGGATATTTGGAAACACCCTGAAGAGGTAACAAATGAGAGGTGTAAAGTTAAATGTCCTGTGAAATCATCAGGAGATCAGAAACAAGCTTCTGTTAGTGCCTCGGGGAGCCTTCTGCAGACAATTATCCTGGGCAGCCTTAAAGCTCAGAGGTCAGCGTGGAGAGAGCTCTCTTTACAGATGCTGAAGCAGGATAGTGGGGCGGTCTCGTGGGTGCTGGTAGATTTCGGTGTGTTTGGCCTTGTTGCACATAAATGTGTTGCACAGCAGGTGCTGGGTGCAGTGGCTTAATGTGGGACAGAGCAGCACGGCAGTCCGTCAAAAACACTTTGGATCAAATGAATGCAGCCAGGTGTGCCCCGCAGCCGGCTCAGGTGACACCTGCTCCTGCCTTTTAATTAGAGCTCAAACAGCTGTTTCCGGAGCTCCCTGGTTACTGCCGCTGCTGGTACTGGTCACATGGCATTTCCTCTGCAGTTTGGAGAGACATGACTTCATCAAATCTACCTGCACATGGGGTTGTAGTACTTGTGTTCGATGCTGATAACTGTGTTACACATACAATAGACTCACACTCTAAATATACAATTTTATTTGTAAAAGATCTCGGTATTTTTTATTATGATATTGTCATGAGAAATTTAGGATCAAAATCTGTCTAGGATGAAAATGTAAATTAGAAAAATCATGAAGTTTGCACATTTTTTAGTTACCATGCATTTTTGTTTTTGAATGTTTTAACAAAAAAGTCCACATCTCATACAGATGGAAAGCCTTTGCGATATTATGTGGCTTCTTAATATTGCATCACTTACTATTGCAATAATAGGACATTTGGCGACATGTTGTGCACTGCTATTATAAATGTACCACCTAAAACACAAATATTTCTATATTTATTTAAAAAGCTAATATTTTTGTAAATGACCCACCCCTTGATGGCTTCCGCTCACTATAGATTATGCCATATGGTTTTGAAATGTATTTTTAGATCAAGTAAACACCATTCCAAAAGAAAAAGTACTGTCGTTTTTATTTCTTTTTGTCCATCCGTATAGTACCTCAGTCTACTTCCTTTTTGAGCAGAGTACAGCTCTTCCCTAAAGACTCCTGACAAATATGAGTCAGTCACAAAGCAAGGTGAAGATAAAAGTGAACGCCGGCTCCACCTCGTTATTCTACTGCTGTGAAGAATCTTTAGGGGCTGTGAGCTCCCAGCCTCGTGTTAGCCCGCTTTGATCTGTGTGTGATGCTGTAATAAGTATATAGTGCACATGAGAGAGCATCCATCTCGAGATATCATTTCCCTTTGGTTCATTAACAAGGCTAAAATGGAGGTGGGTGGTCAGCTCCAAGGGACGCCATGGGACCCGCCTGTGACAAAGTGTAAGTGACGAAGCCAGACACAGTGTTATTGCTCTAAATTTACAAAAAACAAAAGGTCCCTGAGCTCCAGGACACAATGAATAATTACTTCAACCTCCGCTGTGAGTTTGTGAATGCACGTCACTCCAGTAAAAAGCTGCAACACTATTAACACTTTAAAATTGACATTATACCAGCTCCACCACAGAGAACGCCTGGGGCAAAACAAAAAAAAATCCCATAATTTAGATCTAAAGATTAGCTCTATTAATCAGTGGTGGGCAAAGTATTGTGTGCATAATTAGCAGTATAAATTGAAATTCTTTAAACATTCTGCTCAAAGTGCAGCATTGTACTCATTATTCACTCCACACTCGGTGGTGGTAAACTGCACTCACAGCTGCCCTGGGGTAGACTGACAGAAGCACATTCACACAGGCAGTGGGTGAAGTGTCTTGCTCAAGGACACACCGTGACAATCTGCACCTGGAATGTAGCATATGCACACCACTGATTCTGTCTTGGAATTGATCTACTTCAAGTAGATCAAGAATACTTTACAAATGTATCAGCATAATCTTTATTTAATCGTTATCTTTGGAGATGTCAAAGTCTCAACATAAGCTTTGATTTTCATGCATCTTTTCAACAGAAACAAAACCTCTCTCTTTTAGCCTTTGCTTTAGACAAGTGTCATTCCCACTTTGCATTGCCAGCAGAGAGCAGTGTTGTGGCAGCAGAATTACCCTTCGTCTCCGTAATTTATTTGTTATGCAAAGAAGGAGCACAGATCAGCTCCTCTCATTGTTGACGGTGTTTTTGAGTCTTTGCACTCGGTCATATTTATGAATGACATCCTTGGTATTACAGTGACACAGGCTGTGAGGCAGAGATTAAGACTTCACATTTAAGTCCATCATGTCAAATTCTTTGCAGTCTGGAAAAGCTGAAATTTTACAGCACAGTAGGCTGCACAAATTATGCCAGTGGCATCCAACAAATGTAGGAAACTGAAAGAAATGTCTAATGTAGCATTGTATGAAGGCTCCCAGGTGAATAGTTGTTTTTCACTATCACTATCGGCACAGAATTGATCACATATAAAGTCCATAGTTGCCAAGATAAACTCCATCCATGTTGATAACATAATAAATGAATGGTTGTTTTGAATTGTAACATATTGTACATGATGTTAGAAAGCATGTTGAGAATATATAACTACGTACACTACATTACACAAACCTATGTAAGTTATAATTACTTCCTGTCTCATGTAGTAATAATCTGCCAATTGAATTTGTGTTTATTCATTTGTGTGAATCAGGACAATGCACATTGAGAATAAATGTAAATGAGCCAAAATTAACATAAAAGTTGAATTTCTTCCATTGTTCTGGGTTAATACAACAAGATATGGAAGCGTAGTGTGCTGAGAAACAAGGACCAGCTGTGAAATCACATGCAAAGACTGTCACGGATACTTTTAAAAATCCTCAATTATCCAATAATGAAGAAGTACTTTTTAAGTGTAAGTATTTTTTTTTTCATTATTCAAGCAGATTTAATTTGATAGTACTTAAATCAAGATAAATTATTCTTAAATCAAGTAGTAATTTTAACATTGAAAGCCAAAGCAGTGACAGCTTCCAAGATTTCCAAATACATTGTGTTACATTGTGTGCAGAGCCAGGGTCACAAACCCTCTCACGCCATTTCACATAAGTAGCCTTTCTTGCTTTTTTGTTCTCGTGGAAGAAATAAAAGCTCCACGATTGTCTGACCTTGCCACACATAACTGGTCAGTCGACGCGTTGTGAAAGAAGGACCCGCAAATGCGCCCGGTCGAGCGGTGTGTGTCACCGGGCGGCAGGGTAAATGTTGTCTCCTGTTTGCAGCGAGGTGGAGTCGGTGGTTAATTTTCTTGGCACCTGTGACCTGCCACTGTTTCTGTCACAAACAACCGCCGCGGTAAATAAAGAGGCAGGGAGAGGAAGATGCAGCGTGGCATAGTATATTCCAGGGCGCAATCTTTTATTTTTGTCCCCAGAATGCGCTTACAGAGCGCTGCTGAAATGTCACCAGATTGTATGGATTTGGTAAGAAGCAGATGGAGGAATTTGCTGTTCACAAAATCGAAAAGTTTATAAAGATTCAAGGCTATGTTCAAGCACCAGAGTCTCAAGCAGGACGCACTGTTGGTCAGTGAACAAAAGGACGCCCGTGATTTCAAGCTTCAGGGGGGCAGGTAATTATTCCGGTGGGAAATAATTGCTAAATTCTCAAAAAGCCAATATATATGTTGAACTCAATCTTTGTGATTTTCTAATTTCATCTACTAAAATAAAATTGCGATTTCTATTAGCTTGTTAAGATATAGCCTCACTGCATTCCCTCTGTCATTAACTCCTTTGTTTTGCACTGTACCCCGTCAGACCACTACTCACTTTCATTACTGTCACTTTAAAGGGATATTTCAGGATTTTTGACATAGGGCCGCATTTCCTAGTTATCCAGACAGTTGCTGATTTCTGGAGATTTTTTTTTTGTAATTCATACAGTTCTTATGTTTGAAGAGTTACATGGTGCTAGGCTTGTGCTAGGCTAGCACATTTCTATGGTATCAGCTAGCCTGCATTAAAAACAGTCTGACTCACTCCACAGTGCACCTGAGGCAAATCACTTATAACGCCAGACTAACCATATAAATGTTTGTGTCGATAGAATAATTTTTGGAATATAACTGACCCTGCATTACATGAATGATCGCATTTTGAGGGACTATTTTCTAGCAGATCACTCCGCCGCTACATAGCATATACAACCACGAAGCGGATGCTGCTCAAATATAAGTTATTTTAAATGCAAAATGGTTAAAATTGCTCTATCGACACAAACATTTATATGGTTAGTCTGGCATTATAAGTGATTTGCCTCAGGTGCACTGTGGAGCGGGTCAGACTGTTTTTAATGCAGGCTAGCTGATATCGTAGAAATGCGCTAGCCTAGTACAAGCCTAGCGCCACGTACTGTAACTCTTTAAATATAAGAACATTTATTATATTGTTCTTATATATAATATATGTTCCACGAAACTCTTCAAATATAAGAACTGCTTGAATTACAAAAAAAATATCTCCAGAAATCAGCAACACTCTGGATAACTCGGAAATGAGGCCTTATGTCAAAAATCCTGAAATATCCCTTTAAGAGTCAAAACTTCTTTCCCAACCTCTGTTTCATCTTGAAAAGAGGCTTGTTATGACTAAATTTAGTAGGGAGGAGAGTGTTCATTGTCCATTGAGCAGAAAAACTATTTTTTTAAGAGAAAGCAAAAATAAAACGCTACCGAGCCGCTGCATCTTCCACCCACTAGCCTCTCCAGCGAGTAAACAGTGACACGTCCTGGAACACACCTAAGGGCTACTACCACATCCCGCTGTCACACAGGCGCTGATCCGTCATCTCAGCTCTGTGTTCACATTTTGACATTTTGACCCCACAAAATAAATATTTGATATGTCTGAATAAACTGGCTTTTCTCTGTGGTGGGGCTGCTGCTATCTGCCATCTCCATTTGATAAGAGCAAGAGGTTCCCCTTTGATACGGACCACCGATAGACCAAAGATGTCTGTTTCAAGGCATGGCTGCTCAATGTGAGAAAAACATAGCCATTTTCAGTAATTGTCTTGATTTGCGTTTATATTATTGCACAATTTTACTAAACCATTTAAGCACAGTGTGTTTCAATACATTTATGCTAAAAAAAGTAACAAACGAAATCATTTGAACTACATCATGTAATTTTGCGATAATGATAATTTGATGTTATGTTGAGCAGCCGTAGAAGGTACCATCTGTATCTGTAATGATGGGCCATTTTTGCTGAAGACAATAGATTTTTCTCTGTACTGTGCCCTATTAAATGCAATACACAGAAGAGTTCTTTGTTTCCTTGGACACAGCTCTTGTGTTTGAAATGGCTGCGGGACATTTGGCTTCACTGACCACCATCACTGTTATGTAAGTCTCTGTCAGTGATGTTATGAAGTGAAAACACTTGATCAAAAAGGATTCTAAAATGATAATTAAACTTTTGTTACATCATACATTTCGGTGTGTTTAAATGAGTTTGATGTTTCTGGCCTAAAGATCTGAAAAGAGCAATGTAGAGGCAAAACTGTCCTATGTTTGCTTCGTGGCTGCTAAGGTTTCCCCAACACGTGTTTGTTTCCACAACCCAGTCCAAATTCTGTTTAGGGTTAGGTTAGGGGGCTAGAGTTTCAACATAATAACAATTTTGATAACTCAACTCTAATTCACATTTGGCTTCTGTTGCCGTGCTGTTTCCGGTTGATTCCACTACCATTACATGGTTTTAAAGCAGTGACTTGTCTACCTTAATAATTCCTTTTCATTGTCCCACAAGGGGTAATACAAGTGTTAATGGGATGATTGGGGGGTCTTTCATCTTTCATCTGTCTCTGGCCAGAAAACCACAATTGCAGCTTTCCTGCCTACGGGTCGGAGGCCCCAATACACACTAATGGAATCACAAAGAAACAGTAAAAAGGTATTTATGGCCAAGTTTGAGTGAAAATAAAATGCATCTCTACTTTGTAATTGGATGTACAATATCCCTCGCTACCTTTGTCTTTTCTGTCAGCGTAGTATTTACTCTCACAGACAATTAAAAACATTTAACTTGCTACGACCCACAGTGGCGCTTATGGCCTCTACCACTTTGAATTAGAAAATGAATGGTTCCAAGGCAGCATACAGCAGCCACCCATGTCCCAATTTTTCTCTTTAACCACTTAACTACCGCGTTAGGGTTGGGGTTAATAATTATTTACATCCAAATCTCAAAGCGTATTGACCGGAGAGCTTACAGCCTATATGCCAGTGTGATACCTCATTTGAAAGCCAAGACCTTCTAGTTTCTAAAAATATGTGTGAGTGAAATATTTGCCGTTCTTAACCCTATTTATATCCTGGTTAGGGTTAACTAACCCAAACCCTAACCATGATAGGGGGGACGGCAGGGAACAGGTTAAGACTCAATCAAGTTATAAACAAACCAGTGTCCTTTCACAATCTTATTTCTTGTAACAATTTTGTTTTGGTCAACATTATTTCTACGGAAAGGCAGTCATCTTGCGACAGGTCATTTTAACATAATATGAGTCTCTTTTTGTGCCATTTAACTACATACATTTATTATCCACAAAGAAAAAAATGATTGAGCCACCAATGTGTTGCTGTTACAGAAACACATCTGAGTGAGAAGAGCCATTTGTCTGGTCACAAAAACACTTCCCGTTGCCATCATTTCCTCTCACAGTGAGATGCATCCTTCACTTTGGGGACGGGGGAGATTTAGCAGTTCACTGACTCCAGGCAAACTTACAGAGCCCTGCTGCTGTATATTGAGCCCCTATATATACAATAATCTCCCGTCCGTCACTGAAGCACTGCATAATCTCAATGTGCATACATTCATTCAAAGTTTAGAAACACTGTATTTATTATGCCAACAGTTAGCCGCAGTATCCACAGTCATGAAAGAAAGCTGTATGCTAACCTTTAACATGAACTTTCTGTGGAGTTCCTCAATTCTACTTTCATTGACAAACAAATACACTTTACTGCGTTGTGTTTACCCCATACTTTAGGCCTTTTAATTATGAAACATCTCTGTTGTTGTGAATGTGAATATTACACTGGGCTACAATTTGCAGCTAACATCCCTTTGTAAATACACATTACTGCCATTGGTGCAAACAGAACATTCTTTCTTCAACAAAATATTTCGGCTCACACATTATTTCAACAGATTGACAGATGTTTTCTTGTCAGTTACACATGCCACGAGTAAATGTTTTTAAATTTATATCAAATTATTTAAAAAATATCAGTGCTGGGAGAACATTGTTTTGCGACATGTTTTTGTTGTGATGGCATTGTACTGCAAATCACAAATCAGTATAACAGCTCTTTCACTGCTGTCATGGTCAATAGAAGCAAACGTGGTCTACAGGAAAGGGGAGGCAGCACAGTGGGTCTTTATTATAGCGCAGCGCTTCTTAAAATATTTTGCCTAATGTCAGTTTAACATTCAGTTTATAGCTATTTTAATCCTTTTTAATCATGTTTTTCCTGCCTCATTTTAAAAAGCAGGAGTGCCTGGGCCAGTACCAAAAGCACCAAGCTTTTTCTCCAGATGCAAATGCAAGTGTCACTCAAATGCGGAGACTCTAAAATCGTGTATCAGAACGAATTTCATAACTTATCACTCTAGCAATTAAAATAGTTTAGTACTGTGCCCATTGATCTAGCAGAAGATGGCAATTTTCAAGAAATATTTCTGAACAAGTCCTCCAATACAATATGTGACTTGTGGTCGTTTATTTAAAGAGTAACTAAACACCAAATCCACTTTTTTTTTGCTGATAAACGGTCTAAATGGTTGTTGAATAGAGTTAGCTACATGTCCCAGTCAATATGTTGACATTTGGGGCAAACTTGTTCAAAATCTCACTTTAGTGTCTAAAACCGCATGGTTCGCGCCCCCTACTGGTTTCACGCAGCAACTACATTTGATATTTTGCGGTTGGAGGAGAGTGTGTCCACGGCGTCCACAAAACGTCATCAGTTCTGCCCGTGGTTCTGCCTCTGTGCCTCTGTGGCCCCGCCCACACACGCCTCCGCCTCCGTCACGTAGCAACCAGGACACGCGTAGCGCAGTCAAACCAGTAGATGGCGCCCCTGCGATGCTCACACTTCGGCTGAGGTGGTGTAGAGGTGTATAAATAGGTGTATAAATCCCTTAGAAAAGCTACTGTGCGATGCTCTCTGTTCGCAGTCACTGACAGCGAGCGAGTCGTCTACCGGCGGCGATCTTTTTTTTTTTTTGTAGGATAGTTGCTACTAGTGATGCACGGGTTGCGGGTTCCACCGTCGTCTTTACAGCAGGTTTTTGGCGTAAATATACGTCGGATTTTCATAAAACAAGCAGCGTTTTGCAGCTTGTGATCCAGAGAACGCTTTTGTGGCGCTCATGTCTCCTATTTTCCACCGTATGTGCGACTGTGTGTGACTTCGCGTTAGGCCGACCTCTGCTCTCTTCCTCTCTCCCTCTTGCCCAGCGCTCTTCAGAGGGAGAGCGCGATGACACGCCGGTGCTGTTCATACGGATCATATTTGTAACGCGTAATATTTAATGGTTGCGGGTGCGGGGCGGGGCGGGTTGTAAAAATAGAACAACGTTGCGGGGTGGGCTGGGTCGGGTTAGAACCTGCTCCGAATGCGGGACCCGCGGGTTGAAAAAAACCCTGACCCGCATCACTAGTTGCTACATCAAGCAATCACAAGTCATGAGAGTGTACCAACTCTCCTACGAAAAAATAAACCTTGCGCACAGTCGTGACACCGGTAACAGCAGTCTGTCAGTCCTGTCAGATCTAGGGGCTTGGTCTGAGACTGTCAACAGAGCAGACCCCGCCTGCACACTCACCCCCCTTGTCTCTCCCAAAGCCTCCGAGACCACCCCTTTCTCAGCACTTTTTGACTTTAGTTTGTGGGTGGGGAAAGGCTCTGCCACGCCCGTTTAGTTGCACTTTAAAGTCTGAAATACGACTGATATGGATGTATGACAGAACAGCGCCCCCCTTGGCTTGTGGTCACTGTGTGAAATTGCGCTGATAAGAGAACCCATACCTGATGCGGCAGGGCGTTAATTTATGGCAATAATCCAAAGTAAACATATTTTTCTGACGTTTTGATTAGGAGGACAGTGTCATATTTCTTGTTTATGTTTTCGTATGTCGCCAAGTTGGACGGACCATGTGTTTCGCAGACCGCTTGTCATTCACGCCCTTCTGAACTCAGAGATAGGCTAACAGGTGCACGTCTTTGTAAAGAATTGGAAAAATGTGTACTTTGCTCACCAGGCTAATACCTAACCTAAAATTGTGATATAGTAGTGCAATATATTGAAATCGCAATATCATTAGAAAGGAGCCCTAAACATGATTTACTAATCTTACCATTAAAACTGTGTTACAACTATATCACATTTCTGTCATGTCTACTATGTACATCACTGCTACTACTTGGCTACTAGTACCACTGCTATTACAAATACTTTATTAAAAATGAATAAACACCTTTAAGCTTGTACTGTCTATACTACACACTACAAATTTCTCATATTTTATTAACAAACTTCTCCCACAACTTTTTTCTCTTTGGTTTCTCTGTGTACAACAGTCCTCCCATACCCTCCTATATGTGACCTCCTTCCACCGGTGCCATGTCCAACTTATCAAACCAATCGTACCTGAGGATGCCCCTAAACAACTCCACAGACACTGCCGCCCCTGCTATCCGCAATCCTCCCACGACTATTTCACCTTCTCCTTTAATTTATATGCTTTTTTGTCGCTGCTGCACATTTCATATTTTTTTCCGTGGGTGTATGGTGCACAAGGGCGTGATTACCTCTCTACCTGCCTGATGGAGACTTTTCCTCAGTGACTCAGGGTCCCTTCATACTTTCATTACGCGGCCGCCATACATCTTCCTTCCCTATCTTTGACGCCGGTGCTGTGGGAGCTCCGCACTGCGTCTACAGAGGGGAGCGTGCAGGTGTGTGTGAGCGCATAACAGTGTATCATTTGTGGCAAGCTATCAAGAGCGCTTTCACCTTTTTTAATCCAGATTTAGGGGTGCGCCGACCGCAGACGAAGTTGAGGATCGGTAGACTCTTGGCGATACGATCCCCTTAACTCCGAAGCCTGTTGAACAAAAGAGGCCGCAGAGACTTTCCCCTCGACGGGAGACGAATGAATCACGGCTGACAGAGGCCCTCCCCCATGGACGATGCCTCGCTAAAAAGGCCCTGATCAATTAGTCAATCTCTCAACTGCGGTGTACAATTAACAAGGTGGCTTCCAATGCTGACTGGCTTCTTTGGAAATATATATTTCTTCAGTTTTACATTGATTGTTTTTCTCATGTATAACTAAACAAAACATGCCGTTCAGAGACAATTGTCATGGCGACGTGTAAACAGGCAGCAACCTCCCTCTCTCCTGGTACAGCTGAATTTTTTGCTTTTTTAACCTCATTGTATTGGACAGTTTATTTTTTTTAAGTTTTGTTTTCTGGTATGGAGCGCTTCCTGTTTTGGGGGATGTAGGAAATGTTCAAATAGAATAGGGCGGGTGGGTTCGCCAGACGTCCTCACAATGATCTTGGCCCTAGCTGATTGGGGAAATAAGGTATGTTTTTATGGTACAGTTGACTCTTTGTGATATATGATTAATTCACAGCTTTTTTATATCGCTCTTAGGGTGGTGATGGTATGGAAATAAATGGAAATGTGTCAGCTGGGAGCTAAACTCATAGTTATCAACTTATTGAAGATGCAGAGATTGGTTTAATTCTGAGTAATTCGACCAAATGAGAGAAGTATTATCATAAACTGACTTTTTATGAATAGATCTTTAGCATCAAATACTTGCAAACAAATAAGCAGTGCATCATCACCATGAAATTGGTTGAAAGAGTAAAAATATAATCTTTTATCCACCACAATATCCCCTCTTTGCACATATGTGTATTACTCAAGGGAACGAAAACCTTATAAGTGAAACATTACCCCCCTGGTTGCCCATATTACTCTCAACTGTTCAATTAACAAGGTGATGTTGCTGGCGTCTTCTTACTTGCTGTGCATTTATTTGATCTAACCAATTAAAAGCCAAACTCAGGCGCAGGTTGCTGGTCCAACAGGGCTTCATCCATAACCGCTGTGTGTCAGCCTATGAGGCAGAAATGAGAGGGTAGCGAGCGGCGCCTCTCAGATTGATGTGCTCAGGGATGCTGTTAGAGAATTGATTTTGTTATAAATTCACAGAGAAGGTGCCAATCACCTGCGTGGACTCGGCAGCCAAAAACACGCGGCCCCGACTGAATGTGTAACGAAAGCGAGCGGCTAAAAGGAGATGTCTGGGCTTCAAACAGAATGCTGATTGGAAGTGGGATGTTCCGGCGCTACATGCCACAACACAGCAGCCTAAGTCCACTCCAGTCGAGCGTTGCATGTGTCGGGAGGGGGGACTCTGGTGCGTGAGGCTCGCTGTAATTGGAGCAATCTGTTCCTTTGGCCCCGAGCTCACATGTTTGAAGTCGTAACCCTGGCAAGAGTTTCGCCGCCTTTTTCCCAGCGCTGGTGAGCCGCAGTAACCCCGACACGCTCCACGCTGCACCTGAATGCCCTCATGACATTTGCACTCTTTATACGCTCTGGGCCGCCTCTGCTGCCTGGTCCAACCCCAGCTATGTTCCTGTCACAGTGATGAGATAATCCAGGATGACGCTACAAGATGGTCTTCATAGAGGACACTCATATGGGGCTGATTAGGATATTCATTAGCTTGTACTCTGCTACTTGTCATTATGAAGTAATGAGGCTGTGTGAAAAACTTTGCATTTTTAATTCAACATCAGTTTGGCCTGGCAGTTCAGCAGGGATCTTGCTCTGGTTGTCCTTTTCAACTTTGACTTGACTCTTCATGACAATTACGTACATTGATCTACTGTATATGAAGAAACTGTAGTTGTATGACAAGGCTTTTGGAATCACAATGGATGCAATCACCAATATAGGCATCCATAAAACAAACAAACAATGAAACAATGGAGACTTCCGGATCAACATGATGCAAATTCTGCCTGGTACTGTTATTGTTAGATTAGAAGAAAAAGCATTGGATTACAATAGCAACAAATCTACCAAGTATTTGACATTTGAAGATAACACTTATTGTAGCATTACAAAATGGAGATATGAGGTTTGTCATTTCACTGTGGGTAAATTCATCCCAAGACATGCTGCGCTTATGAAATAGTGACTTTGTATTCACAACACAAATGCTGATGTAATAGTTGAATCACGCAGACCACATTATTTTCATATTCAAATTTTCTGTAGGTATGTTTTAACTTCTGAAGTGCTTCATTATGCAGACGTAAATTAGTGCTTATTAGTTCTAAAGCCAAGGCAAGGCAAGGCAAGGCAAATGTATTTATACCGCACATTAAGGCGTGTACCCCCTACCTCAAGGGTGTTGCAGTTTATTTAGAAAGTAATTACTTAAAAGTGGTATTTGTAAGAAAAAGGACAATGTTGCAGTCAAAATAAACCTAAAATTCTCCCAAAGCAGCACATCTTACTGAAAAATCTACATTTTCCTATAAAAATGATGTTACATTTTCCATTTTTTTTCAATCTGATATAGTTCCAAGTACCCCCTGCTAGGTCCTCAAGTACCCCTGGTTGGGAAACACTGGTCTAACCGACTGGAGACAAGTGCATGAATTAGTCTCTCCAAATCTGGCTTAGACACTATGTTTTTTATTTTAGCAATGTTTTTTAGATGGTAATAGGCTGCTGATGTAATTGACTTAATATGACTGGTCTGAGTCCATGATTACCCCAAATCATGGACTCAAATCATGGATTACCCCAAACGAATACTTCTTTTGGATACTGGCTTTATGATCTCTCCTTAAATGTCGATTTTTTTCACTTTGAAAAGATTAAGTCTTAAGCAATTGCTGTGATTTGCAATGGACCTCCTATGAATATTTTATTGACAAATCATTCAAGTCAAAATCTTTCTTGTCAGTACGCTGATAGGAGATGAAAGGTTAACACAAGCCACACGACCGCCATCTCTACTGTCTCCCTCCTTGGCTTATTTGCTTTTAAACATCACAATATAGCCCAAATCATTTGTTTTATTTTAAGCTTGTGATCCTTTTGTTTTGGCCCAAATCAACCTCACAGTGCCTACAAATCAGCCCTATTCTCCGCAATGCAGGCGCCCCATAATTTTCCTCTTGATGACATCATTATAAGCTGTTTAGGCAAATGGAATCAAAAAACAGCATATTGGCTGTTTCCCTTTTAATCTCCGTGCGCCGTCGGTGTTATTTTTGACTCCACTTCACTAGGTGACAATGCAGGTAGAGAGGATATGGAGCGAAAATGTCTGGTTGGTCTCAGGTGATGAGTTTTGGAGCTACATAATACAACCGAATGTGAAGAGGCTGCATCGACACTTGAATGGCCACGCGAATCCTGTCCCTAATATCTCCGACTTGATAGACTCCCATGAAAGATGCTGGGCTGGATGCATTACATTTCTTGGCTCATTGAAATCACTTTTTTCTCGTGTTCCTCACCCCATTCGTTTTCAAATTAGACATGCTTTGTTAGAAGAGTGTCTGCAGCCCCCACCTGAGACATGAAGACCTTTTGAAAACAGTAGTACAGTCTTGCCTCCTTTCATAAGTGACTGCATTTGCAAAATTAGTAATTTGTGCTAACTGCTCGCCTGCCACTTACTTCACTTCGTCTTTTTGAAGTACCTGTGATATTTGTTATGGTAATCCATAGGGCATGAGTTTCCAGATACTGATAAATTTGAGTTATTAACCTTATTGTTTGCTCTTGAAAACCTGCCAGTGGTATATTACTCTAAGGGCCAGATCTTGTGACTGACGCAGTCCATGCGCAACTCTAAACGCAACGTGGTGCACGCGCGATCTTGCATGTGGCGCAGGTTTTGCGCTAAAGGCTGCGCCACTAGGGAGAGGGCGTTATTTAAAAAAAAGAGGCCGACTGAAGCGTGGTTTATTACAAGCAGCACAATTGAAAACAAAAGTGAAATTGCCTTGAAAAGTCTGTTTGAGCGTCGGTTACGCACAGGCTTACTTTGATACTGTAGATCAACGCGCACACCCCTAACACCAAAACAACAACAGTTTTCCATAAATCAACCACACATGCCTTCAAGTGCCACAACACCAGGTCTAATCTGTGTTTTAAGGACACTTTTCCATCGTGTGCCAGTGTTTACCTCCTGGTGATGCTCCTTGTGTAGCCACAGCTCAGTCCAAAAGAAAGAAGCGCGTTTTGCAGGGCGCATAGCAACTTTTTTTTTTTTTTTCCAATTCAGCCGCTCCAAGAATCCTGCAGCTGTGGCTCAAATGTTCCAATACGCTACAGTTTTCTTGCAACTACTGCATAACTCTGCAACTCCTCCGCAGCCAAGTTTCTGATCAATTAAATCCTGTACATTTCGTAACTTTGCGCATTCGAACGGTGTCCAACGCGAGGCTGCTTCCTCTCTGTCCCGCCCGCTCATCTTGGATCTGCAGCGAGTGGCTGCAGCAGCGGAAGGACAGTTTTATTTCTTTTATCTTTATTAAACATTGCGCTTTGCATCGCGCATGTTACGCGTTTACAAGAGAACCCCTCCCTGCAAACCACCGCCTTCCGCAGGTCTGGGGAAAGCATGGGGAGGGGGCGGCACCACAACATCGCAATGCGAGTCTGTCCCCCCCTCCTGTCCTGCCCACTTTTTGCGCCAGGTCTGACACTGAAGATTGCAAGGAGCGCCACCCGTCTGCGTATTCGTCTTCTCTACAGCCTGCGCTATGAACCACAAGATCTGGCCCTAAGTTAGCTTTGTGTTACTACTAGCTTGGCGATAGTCAACTTCTGAATTCTTTGTTCCGCTTTTAAGTGAATCAAAATGCAAATTCCACTTTCTTGTGGAAATACGATGTCTTGCTGTGGTTGCAGTGTCGGCTGTGCAGCAGAAACTCTCCCTTCTGTATTGCTGCATCGGGGCCATCTCAATCATTTTGAACATGTGTTCCCAGGAGCCCAGGATTGTACCTGACAGGCTGCATAATTGCATGGCTCCTGTGGGCCGTAATAGCTACTGAAGAACAGCCAAATGATATTTTTTCTATAGTTGCACATTTAACTAAAATGATCTGCGTTTATGGAGGGTATTTGTCCCAAAGGTTTCTCTCTCTCTCTCTCTGTTTCTTTTTTATTTGATTTACATTAGTATTAAATATGCATAAAGACAAAACCATATCACTCATATTAGAGCCCTGAGATGTCTGTAGCATTCCATATTACAAAGCCAATGTATATTTTAAAATGTAAAAATACTATATAGTTCACGTTAAAGCCAAAGTAAACACATGCAATGTCCTGGGGCTAAATTGACTGCAGTCTACAACGAGCATACAAATAGGTACAGCCCCTTTAAGTTAAGCCAAATGCCATTGTTTGAATTGGAGTTATGTGGATGAGGCTCAGGGACACAACAACAGTAAAAGGTTTCCATGGCATACAAATATTAACATTTGCAAATGATAGTTTTCAGACGACAGGCGTGGGGCTTTGATTGGCAGCTGTCAGAAGCCTCACATGGATGACCTTCACATGACAACCAACTGGCATGAGCACAGTACTGTATCATGAGAGTAAATGAATATTTCTACTGCTCTCTACTCCGCAGGGTGGCTGAGCACTCTCTTTGGTTGAGGAGCTCAGTCACTGGGGGAGCTCAGAGTAGAGTTGCTATTCCTCCATGTCTAGAGAGTCCACTCAGGCGTCTGTTCAGGATGCCTTCTGGACAGGACTGACAGCATGTAGGCCAGGGTAAAGCCTCATTTGAAAGCTAAGATCTACAAAACTGATCGTTACTAAATTTTTTTGCGTTGTCGGCACGTTTTTGTCATATTTTTCATAGGTGTTTTTTGTTTTGTTTACTGTTACGACCCGGCTCAGCTAGGGTGAGGGAAGTAACAAAAAACAATATGTAAAATGGATAAATAAAGTTGTATTTTAATACAGTGTAAAAGGTAAATTAAACAAATGAGTGACAAAAATAACCAAACAAAGGCTATTTACAGTATTTACAAAAAGGTTAACCAAAACAAAGCTAGTCAAACTGAATCGAACAAACAAAATTAGGCCTAACTAATACAAAACCAAGTCACTAGACACAGCAAGTGTCACTTGATCCCACATCACATTTAAGTGAACGTTCCAAAAAGTGACACAACATAACACGAGGACACACAAAAGTTTAAACAACAAAGGGACACAACACAAAATGGCATAGTGGCCACAAAGACAAGCAGCCCCGAATGTTCTTGGGTGTGGCCTTTTATAGGCGTGGCTGTAGCAGGTGGTTGATTGGGGGCCAGACGTTCCAATACCGCACCAATCAGGACCAAGAACGAGCAGCCAACCAGAACCATGCCTGAAACAAGTCCTCCAATCGCAGGCCAGAGTTCTCACAGCCATGTTTTCATGGAGGGAACGGACAGGTTTAGGCCACACAAACAAAAATATACAAAAAAGACGGAGCCTGGAGGCCTGGGGCCGTAACATTTACACATTAAAAAAAACAAAAAACATAATGTATTTTCCGGACTATAAGTTGCTCTGGAGTATAAGACGCACTGGCCAAAATAAACCTAATGAAGAAAAAAACAACAAGGTGAATAGGCGTACGGTTTGCTAACAAAACACATATATGTTCAGATAAGTTCAGATAACTATAGCATTAAGAACAAACCAAACTCTCGATCTCACTCCAAATCACTAAATTCATTGAAATCTTCATCCTCTGTGTCACTTCTGAACAATCGCCTTGGCAACTACCTGGGCCTGGAGGCGTAAGTGCACCATTGACAAGCCTCTCCCGGCAGCACGTTTTTCAAGCTCTCATTTTGCAAACTAATTCCTCTAGCTGTGGCTATCTTGCTTTCAGCCTGTGATTAGCTTTGTTTTGTTTTCTTCTTTGTGGTAAGAGCAACCTCTGCTTTCTCGCTTACTCAAATCTTTCTTTCTGCTACTCGATTAGCTTGCAGTGCCCTTTAGCGGCATATTAAATTATATATTTGAATAAAAAAAAGGAAAAAAAATCACATATAAGTCGCTCCGGCCAAACTATGAAAAAAAGTGTGACTTATAGTCTGGAAAATACGGTATTTTTGTTTCTTCATTGCTTTTTCACCTTGTCTCTTGACGCTTTTTTGTTGTGTTTTTGTTACTTTTTTGTCATTTGTGTGGCTTGTTGTTTGTATTTTCATCACATTTCGATTGCATTTATGTCTCATGTTTATTGTGTGTTTTTGTTGCTCTTTTGTTGCTTTCTTGTTGTCTTTTCATCCTCGTCTTGACCGCTATTTTGCCGGTTTGTTCAAGAAGCTTTTCACGTTGGGTAAAGCCAAGGTGGGGGTTAAGAGATTAAAAAACAAACACAAAAATCATGAAATAAAAGATAATATTGACACTAGGATATGACAAGAACTTCTTGTTTTGAATTGCTACTTGGCAGAACCACTTTAACATTCAGAAGGTCACATGAGAGTGTGAAAATCCCTCTATGATTTCACACATGACAAGGAGAAGTTATAGCTCTGGAGGTCGTCAGGATGAAGGACGGAGAGGAGGTGCGCGCCGACAACACAATGCAGAGCAGCGCTGCTAAAACGATGATGCATGTAGTGCTCTTTTGTCGACGCGTGACCAGTTTACAGCAGGTTCATTATGTTTTCATCTGCTCCTTCTGCGTAATGAGGAGTGTTTCGAAATCGATCAGTTATGGCGGATGCGTTGTCATGACAGAGACGGCGGAGTTAAATGATTTGTGTTTATCCCGGCTATGTTTGCGAGGCCACTTGGATTCGCCCGCAATCAGGGGCAGCTCATATGTATCCCCTGCACAAGTTCACATATTCCCTAATTTAAACAGTTTAAGGAGTCCAGCTGTGCGACTGTGTGCTGTAATTGGTGATAACCGCACTCATCGCCGCATGGAGCGTCAGGGTTTTATTCAAATTCTGATAAGGCTTATGCTCACAAGCTGCTGTTTACGGGCACTTGCACAGAAAAGGCAAATGATTCGAGGCGTGATGCAGACGCCACAGAGGGGCGTTTCAAAGCAATTTTACAGGCAAATTAAAAACTCTAGATGTAGCATAAATGTTGGCTTATGTGACACTAGACATTTGCAGATTCAACAGAAAATGAGAACAACTATTTTAAGCTATGACAGTGATAAGAAATCCCCATGTCCTCCTTTTGGAACATTTGTTATGGACAATTATTAAACGTGCACTAACCTTTTATGTGGGGAAAAAAATGAAAACCTTGATATTTGTGCATATTAAACCTTTTAATGACTCAGTAGCGTTATGGGTGCAGCAAGCCACCTTTGCTTTCCTTCACAGTGGCCTTTATGATGCTCCAGGATCAATTGTTTTTAGAGGTTTGTACTAGCCTGGCCTTAGCCATCCGTAAAATCCAGTTAATTATAATTTCCCTACATGTACGTCGGGATCTGATCTCGGCGGCCGCGTTACATCGGTTGAATTTCAACCTGGGTGTTGTAGGTGACGTCAAGCATTTCTGCTGGTTGTAGTTTGGCAATGGCAGCGGATACGAACGTAATGGAAGCTCTTCAATCCAATATGAAAAAATTGAAGCCTTGGAATGCTCAAGGAATGGGGCATTCCTTGAGCCTTCCAAGGCTTCAATTTTTTTTTTAGAGTTATGAAAGCTGTTGTACTAACTCAGATCGTTTCAAAGGAGTTCACCCCTCCCACCTGATAACGGAGCTCAATTGTGAAGATCCAGACCCTTGTACGAAACGAAAAGAGTTCGAGGTCTATGGTAAAACCAGGTTAGGTTCGTACCAGAAACTGACCAGAAATCCAAAAACAATTGATTCTGGAGCATCTTAGAGGCCACTGTGAGGGAAAGCAAAGGTGCCATGCTGCACACATAACACCACAGAATAACTAAAAGGTCAAATATGCACAAATATCTTTTTTTTTTTTTTCACATAAAAAGTTACATAGTGCACCTTTAATTGTTTGTGTTGTCCCAGGTCCATAGTGTCTTTTTATTTTCCTTTTTGGGGGTATTTTCACAATTAAGCACAAAATTAGACACCGGTTGGCCTATATAAGCAATTCCATGCTTGTATCTTACAGCAACAAAACCAATGAAAAAAAAAAGTTAAAGTAAATACTACACTGACAGAAAAGACAAAGGGAGAGAGGGATATTGTACATTGTGCCACAACTCAGTGACATAATGGAGATCATTTTTTTCACTTAAACTTGGCTGTAAACATTGCTAAAGTGGCGCTAACGCGCAGTTAGCTTTGCCTGTTAGCCTTCTCCGTGATTCCATCAGTGTGTATTGCACCTCTTGCGGGAAAGTTGCAAGGGTTGTTTTCTGGCCAGAGACACCAGGGGGAGATGAAAGACCCCCAATCAACCCATTAACACTCGTATTACCCCCAGAGCGACTACGAAAAGGATCTATTAAGGTAAACAAGTTAGTTCTTCTTTAAGCAAGAACAACTTATTGAGCACCACCCCTATCTCTCATTAATAGCATAAAAGACTTCCATCAGACATTTTAACATCTCTTGATTAATTTTACAAATGATTCTGCAGTATGTTTTATATAGTGTAGTTCCCATATCCCTGTATCTCAGCATTTAAAAAAATCCAGCCAAACCAATGTTAGTGTTGCGTAAGCCAAAGAGACGGAAATATCTGAACCAGAACTGCGTTAAAAACACAATCACACAGTAAAATGTCACCAAAAAGTCACTTGAAGGGTAGTAATTATTGTGTTTTAACACAGTCGGCGTCCATCCTGTAGGCGGATGATGTGACAAGAAGAACAGACTTTTAAATTTACTCAGAGAATGTAACAAAGTTATGTAAGTACTTAAAGTTAAAGGCTCTCTGTATCCAAGTCCAATCAAATTAAATGTATATTTTCCTTCTTTGGTTTCTAAAAATAAAAACAAAGAAATAATCTGTGCTGCTTGTTTCAAAACGTATCTTTATCAGTAATAAACATGCTCATAGTTGTTATTAGTATTACTGTACAGTGTAGCTTCACTTTGCTTCAACAACATTATTACTTATTTACTTATTTTTGGATGTTAGAAAGTTATTGGAAAAGCTAGATTTTTGAAGAATGTCGTCACTCCCGCTTTCATTGTTTGCACACAAATAAACAAGACCAAATAAAGGGCCTTTAAACTCAATTGGAAAGCAGTGAAGTTGTGGTGAGTAAAACATACAGTAAAAGTGGTGGCAGTTGCTGTAATAATTGTAAGACTACTACACTATTTGTAATATTGTGATATCATACAAACTGTGCATCTCCAGCTTTTCTCTCATCGAAATCTTGCTCAGTTTTTGACCATGTTTTCATTTGAGTGAAGGTTTATTCCTAGTTGTTCACCTCTGCCTCCCTGGCAGTCAGACGAGCAAGATCCTTCCGTACAATTGTCTCTCTGGAGGTTTGCCCTTTTTCTCCCGGCTTTATCCTTCATATTCTCCCCTTACAAAGTTTTTCTTTTTTTTCTCGAGAGCTTGGACTGTGTCTGTTGCTGCTGTGAGCCTCCAACGTCCTCTGAGACATTTATGTGATACTGAGTCGTACAAATAAACTTGACTTGACTTGACTTCACAAGGATGTTCCTGTGGGTGCTCCAGTTTTTCCGTCAGAGGGCCTAGACATGCAGGTCAGGTTCAGCGCTCAAAGTCTGAAAGAAGAAGTCGATTGTTCTTTGTCTTTCACTGACGTCTCTCTGAAAAGAGTTCACATACGGTTAAATGGAAGACTGTTCTGCATGTTGTGCACTTTCACGTATACAATAAAAGACAAAGTGCAAAATGTAAACATCTAATTGGGACGGGAAAATATATTGTGTTGTGGTATCTTGTGATAAATGTTGCTTGTGATACTAGTATAGCATCAAAAAACAATATTGCAATACTTTATTAATCATGCGTGTTAGCAAGGCTGCAGGGCTTTACTGCTGTCACAATCAATCGTCCATAAATAGTCTTACAGTTCTCCCAGGAGAGTTATTTATGTCACAGGTGTGTATTTTGTTTGGAGATGTACCCATATTACACTAAATAGAACTATTTGTTTATTTGATGTTATGGCTGGTGCTGCTGGTTCATCATTGTAAATAGCTTTGGTGCTAAATTGTAACTACAGGAAGAGGATTTATATTATAATCCCAGCCATACTTTAAATGCAAATTTATGTGTTTCAATTTTATAATATTGAACTGCAATACTTATTACACAAACAACATCTTAATGCACTTGAACGGAGCACACTTTTTGTCCAGGTTGGCTGTGACCACAAACCGACAAGTACAAAGATGAATCTCAGTTTCCACACCTATAATTTCCTTTTGAAAGAGGGGATAATAAAACTTGTCTCGAAGTTCCCATAGGTTTGTAGCATGACACTCACCAAACTCACCATTTCCAACACAGGCACACAGGAAAGAAGATTTTCATTAAGAGTATGATAACGTGCGCGTCTGCACACCTGATCTATCTTCTCCATTGTCCCTGTGGCTTTGCATATGTGGGCAAAACGATAAGACAATTGAAACAGAGAATCAGTGAACGTAAAAGTACAAAACGGCACAATGACCGGGATTACCCAGTGGCAGTTTACTTCAACAACGCCAACCATGTCGCGACCACACTCCATGTCCCTCCGCCTCCGAGAAGGGGTGATCATGAGGCCTACTGGATTCTTGCCCTTCAGACTCTGGCTCCTAAGGGTCTAAATGATGATTTCAAAATGAATATTTTTTTGTGAAAAATAATAATAATATGGTACTGATGCTGTTTAAGCCACTTGCATTGTTGCTCTGTCTGTGGTGGACATAGTGATAAGAATATACAAAGTCAGTTTTCCTTCGATTGACTGAAATGTCAATGCCAAATGTATACTGCATCCTACATAGATAAAGTATATATATTGATATATTGATGTAATGTGTATATATTATTATAATTTTATGTGGCCTGTGTACCTTTTATTTTGGACACGGTCATTTTTGCGTCATCGGCCACTCCTTTTTAAGATGGCTCCTCACCACTCTATAGCTATTTGTCTGAAGAAAGCCGAGTTACCAAAACGTTGTAAATAAACCTTGAACCTTAAGATTATTTTTTTTTACATGCTACGAGCATGTAAAGAAACTTGCCGGAAAAAAACATTGACAAAATAAGAAAGTGACAATAGCACAACACGTAACAAAAAAGTAACGAAAAAAAGCGACAAAGGCCTCCAACAAAGCAGCAACTAAAGAGCGACAAAAAAAAAAAAAAACCCTACGTAAACAAAACAAAAAAGCGGCATATAAAGAGACAAAAACATGACAGAAACACTTCAAACATGTGACAAAACCATGGCAAAAACGGCCAAGCCCTGTGAGTGAATAATATCAGTCCTTAAAGTGTAATCACTGCAATACATCTCACAACATATGGACACAGGCTACAAGTTGTTGGAGTATAATTGTTATAAAGAAGGAATAGCCTAAATAAAGTCAGTATAAGTTTCATTGCGCAATATGCTGATGCTCTATTGATAAAATATAATACTTTTAGGCAACTTCCAAATGATGTGTTTTGTTTTCGGCTACATTTGTGCTTCTGGGTTCACAAACCGCTGCTTAGTGAGGTATACTCCATGTATTTGTGATGCATGAACAGGAGACAGGCACAGACAATGGATGGATAGATGAGCGCGTAGATGAAGGGCGATGACACTAATTGTTGGTGTCTTTGCTCAGTGTTAAACCTGCAGAGATTGAAATCAGTGATGTTTCCCGCAGCAGATGGCGAGCCATAATGAATGAGGAGTCTGTGAGCTGGAAAGCAAACACACTCATTTGGTTTACAATGAAACGACTGAACAAGTCCAGCTCAGCCACTCACTGCAGTGGCTCGGCAAACAGACCTCAACGGCACTTACAGTTTCACCAATGTGTCATTTCACCTGTCAGCCGAGCAGGGGAGCGGTGGTTTACGCGTGACAGTAAACACACAAATTTAACTATAGCACAATTTCTTTTCATCCCATGGAAGACAAAAACTTAGGAGACCAAACACCATAAAATCCTTTTTAGTTCTGGCTTTTGAACAGCTGGTTTGAAAAGACCATATTTGCCTGATTACTTCAGTGACTGCATAGTTATTAGTATGGCAGGGGACATCATTAAAGCAGAACCACTTTTTTGTCAAAAAACAATTGCCAATGTGTTCTGGACAGTGCAGAACATATATATTAAAAAGGATGATAGAGCTTCAAATATGATCCCTTACATAACCACGGCTTTTGTTGGATGAATCTTTGTAGCTGCCCTGAGCACCAGATCAGTCAGAATCTCTCTTTTGGATTACTGCAGTGTAAAGCCCGTCTAATAGCCTCTGTAACTATAGCTGCATACTAAGGACTATTCAAATGACTGCAGACTTTCTTATAATATCACTTGCGCAGCTCTTATTTGCGAGGAGTGATAAGCTTAATGTGTCGCCCCAAAAGATAACTGATTTTTTTTCTCAAATCCTTTTAACAGGCGAGACTAGATCCACGCAGGCTGTGAACAACAAGTCTCCGGCTGACACAAGCGCTGACGTCTCACCTTTCTGAACTAATGGTGAATATGTAGACACTCGCTATTAGTGTTCATGTAGAATACTTGGCTTTACTCTAGAGGCACAGTCTATTACACTCTTGACATATTTGCCAATGACTAATTTCTTTCAATAAGTATAATTACACCTAAAGGGCATTGGTTTTTATTAGGTGAAAAACTGGTCTACCGCATGAATGGAAACACCACTGTTGAAACAGAGGATTATGCAATGAAAAAAAGAGAAACTACTTTCCTTGGCTTGGTAGAGATCACTCTTAGGCCTTCACCTTCTAAGCTGTGTTCGGTGTTGTTTTCATCAACGAAAACTATAATGATATTATGACATTGACGCATGTTTTTTTAATGACGATAATGTAACGATGATGAGCTAAAAAATAGCTCTTTTGTGACTGAAACGTTTATAAGTTTACGTTAATGAGACGAGACTAAAATGGGAGAAAGTTGTTTGTCAGACCGTTCGCAACCAGGGCTTGTGTGCGGAGGCGGCGTTAGTTCACCTGGATTCACATGCTGCAGGCCCCGTCTCCCCCTCACACTATGGTCTGAGCACGACTGACCGCGAACTTTGACTTCTTTTCTCAGGACAGGTTTTTCTCCCAATGAAATACCTTAGCATATGAACGCAGAAAGCATGTTGATGAATGAATGTGCAGACCAGTGGCCACTGGCTGTTGTGCTTTGTGACTATGACACCAGGCCATTACTCCATCATTGCTGTAGTACCTCCATATAGTACCTAGTCACCCATTGGAATGCATTGCACTTTACGCATTAAAAACAACTCAAAAGCCTGGTTTCTAATTTTCCTAAACTTTCTACAGCTAGATATTCCTCCTGTGATAACGCTGGGTTAGTTACAATTAACTAACCCACTGACCGGTCTGATGGTGCAGACAGGAGAGCAGTCGCTTTTGGGAAAAGTGATGTTCACAATGACACAGTACTAAATTTACTATAGAAATTAATTAATTTACTTTTTATAAAGAAACTGACTAAAACTATCACATTTAGAAATGACTCAAATGTAACTAAAACTGAAAGTGTTTTCGTCCACAAGACTAAAACTAAGAGGGCTGCCAAAAACAACACTGGCTCTGTTCAGCTCTACTCGGTGCACATATACTGCCCGGATTTTACACCTTTCCACATAGGTTCTTACCATTGTTACCTTGGACCACAGCCAGCCAAGCAGGTGTATACGTGATATCAACAAACCATCTGCAGCTGGTTCACCAGAGCACCGTGTGAAACATAATACATAATGCAAAATTGCAATATCTCTAACTTTCATTTTGATCCAGCTGTTATGTACAGAGCTACATCTGATATCCTTATACTCAACAGTGAGTTCAAGTTTAATTCCAATATATTTTATTTCATTTAGTATTAATAGGTGATTGTATTGCTGCTTACTTTATTTCATTAGCTTGTATGGAGTACACATTGGGTCATTAATCAAGACAGCTGCAAGCTGGAAAATTGCATATTGTTATTTGTGGGTGTGTTGCAAAATTTGATATTTGAAATGGCGTGTGATACTCTGTCAGGGCCTAAATTGTGATATGTAAATGAGAGAAAGCTGCGTGAGTAAGAAATTGCAAATGCCTGCTGGTTTACCCTTTGCACATGCTACTTGTTTTGTACATGAGCAAACAGTTGGTAAATGATCCCCTTAGATTAACATCGGATCTTATTGAAAACTTTTTAGCTCTTTAGACACAGAAGTATTTTTGCCACTTGTCGCCTTCTTCAAAGCTACCCTTTTGTACTTTGCTGTTACTACAATCCAATTTAGGTGTGGGACAAATTCTTATCTTATAATCAGTAACATTGCAGTACTCAAATGTAAACAAGAAGCCAATCTTTCACTCCCCATGTAGGCCACCGTTAGTACATTTGTTTGTTTTAGTTTTTTAGCATTTTTAGCTTTGTACTCCAGAATACCTTCACAAACTCCCCCCAAAATCGGTATTTATTCACTGTTCACTTCACGATCAGCAGATTTCTTATTCTTTGTTTGGAGTCACGCCACAATGTCCCCCTTTTTAAAGAAAAGGCCATCTACGTAAGTACCTCTAGATTTGCTGATGCCGACATTACACCTTTATTCTACATCAATATTCTTTCCAGTTGTGTTTCCCCCTCCTTTATATCAGCATAGTGCAACTTATATATTTTGATCTCAATAACATTAACTGCCTATATTAAAAAGTCATAGCATGATTGTGCTTTGCGAATAAAGGCTTAACAGTTGTAGTTCAGACAATATTGCTATTAAAAATCTCGCAAACATAAAGCATCTACTTTGAAAATGCTCATGGGAATATTTACAGGTCATGAAGCCTAAACAGCCAACAAGAAAAATAACTACCAACACCATCTGGGGAACTTCAAAGTTTCCCATTAGCCAGTAATGAACATTAGTATTATGAACAGGGTCACTGGGTAAATCTAGCTTTCACCGCACATTGCTTACATTCATCCTTTGAAAATGACTGCAAATGCCACAATACAAAGCAGACACAGACACAGAGGATTAGCTTTTACAGCACTCAGTTTCAACCGTACTCATTAAGAATTTGCCAATTCTGTGTCTCCCTGGCCTGATCATAAAAGGACCTTGACAAGTAATGCAAACAAATGTTGTGGCTGTCTTACGAGAAAGAAAGTACAGCCTCACATTTTACACATAATTTCATGACTTTGTTAGCACATCAATGAAGAATCACAATATTAAATAGTCGGGGAATATGTATTAGTATGGTATGTGCCTGATGGATTGTTGTTGTGTTTTTGTGTGTAGTTGGTGGTGACTCAACTACAACCAAACTTCTTAACTTTGGAAATAATCTGATATACATTTCAATTAATATTACTAACTTAAAGCAGAACTACGTAACTCATGCCCCGAGAGGTCATAAGGACCAGGTGTTGCATTAATTGTCCGTGAGAGTAAATCCTACGCTGACAGAAAAGACAAAGGGAGAGAGGGATATTGTACATTGTGCCACAGCTGGATTTTTTTTTTTTCTCTCAAACTTGTCTGTAAATACTGCTAAAGTGGTGCTAGCCCACAGTTTGCTTTGCCCGTTAGCCTGTTAGCTTCCTCGTGATTCTATTAGTGTGTATTGTGCCTCCGACCCAGAGGCAGGGAAGTTGCAAGGGTGGTTTTCTGGCCAGAGACAGCAGGAGGAGATGAAACCCCATTAGCACTTGTATTACAAGGGTTTATTAAGGTAAACACGTTATTTAGTTCTTCTTTACATGGTCTATAACATTGAACTCAAAGTGGTTAGTAATCTAATGGTTTTTGACTAAGTATCGACAAATAATTAAATATCTAAAACGTTATACACTGCAGTAGATTAATAAATGTCCATAATACTGGAAAGTCTCACTCCCTATTCCACAACAATATACCACTATTGCCCTATAATACTAAATATGAATAAACCCATTGACTGCAATACCGGCAGCCAACCACATTTACTAGACAGGAAATGATAAGCAAAACATATTCATACAAACCTCCTCCAGCACTGATATTAAAAGCAATACATCAAGTGCTCTAATAAATATGCCCGCACATCCATTTTAGATACAGGTAAACAATTCCGAAAGCCCTATTAGGAGAAGATGGTTTTGAAGGGCGCCTATTCTGCTAAATTTACCTTTTATTAAAGTGTTCCCTCGTGAAGTACCATTCATTTATGTTTGCGCAATCCTGCATATTGAATCCATCTTCTCAAGAGCTCAAAATGTTTGCCCTCACCTGAACTGATAATATCATAAGGCTTTGCTAAAACCCATGACCATATGGCAGCTGGTGATGTAAACTCTTGGTGGGGCTGTTGTTACAATGCACTCACGTTGTGTTGAGTATATGTTTTACTATCAGATCAACAGTTACTGCTGCTTGTCAGACTAAAAAGAACATTTACCACATGTCAGCAAATACCAACTGAACCAACGTCACAACAACTCTCATTGAGACGCAGAGCATCATACATGGCTACAGGCACAACAAGACAACGTTTTTCTCTAAATGGTCGTCAAACAGCTACATAACGTCATTTAAACAGCAGACTATTAACTAACAATGCATTTACCCTAAGCACAAAATATGAATTCCTGAGCAAGTCATTTATGCTGCTGTCAGACTGTACAATAAGACTGTAAAGTAACATGTGTAATAATCTCTGTATCAGCTGCACTTTATTAACTCTTCTTCTTGAACGCCGACTGTAACAAGTGAATTTCTCCTTTGTGAGATCAATAAAGGTTTATCTTATCTTATCTTATGTCCTGCTAAAAGTGAACAGTGCAGTACTCAGGCAGAACAGTGGAGTAAGCAGTATACTCAACCACTCACCCAGTATCAGTCCTTACTTCTTGTTTTGTCCTTTAAAATTCCACAAACTCAACAGCACCTTCCCGACTTCATCTTGCGTTGCCAACAAAAGTCACGTTACAAAAAAAGAAAGAATATCCGTCTAATCCACCGGTCTTTTGCTAGTTTCTCTCAGTGTTTTGAGGAGCCGCGTGCGAGTGAATCTGACAAATGAAGAGCCTGACTTCAGTGTGTGTGTATGTGCTTGGACCATGCGCGACTGCCATCTAGTCACTGTCATATTTATATGTCTCTGAGCAAAATGAAATGGTATTAATGACAAAATTACTACTATTAATTAATACCAGTCGTCCCTGGCCATAACCCTTCACTGGACTGGACCGCATGGTTGTTCGCAAGGTTGTCTTGGGAATAGCTTCTTGAAAGCTTGATTCAAACTTCTTCACTCCTCTTTAAGTTTTGAGGAGTTCTGGTGTTTTGTATAGTAAAAGCAATTGTTATGAATTACATACATTTGTTACAAAGCATTAACCAATCATTTTGTATCTAAAGAGTCATGTTTTTCATTGTTTTGCATCGGCACAGTCGCAGTGTCCGAGTTAGAGACGTGACACATTCCCAGTCTTGTAGTATGAATACCTCGGAGCATCTCCGGACATAATTTATCCCACTGTATCTCCAAATGGCTCCCTTAAACTTGTTTGCACAGGAGTGACGCTGTCGTAATAACAGAAGAAGGCCCACGGCAGATGTATGAAAACAGTTTGTGTGTCGTGAGAGAGCGGAGGTACAAACCTGAATGCTTCTAATATGTCGGATTTGCTTTGCTTTGGCTCACGCGGAGTGCCAAGCAACAATTCCAAACAATAAATTATTCATACCGGTGTGAAAGTCTCTCTACTGTGCTCTGTATACAAGCTGGAGGGGATGAGTATAGTATCTTTAAACACAACATTGGGGGATAATAGCAAGAAAGTAAACAATTTGCAAGGGAAGATGTAAGTGTTACATGATTTGATTCTAGTTACAGATCCGTAAATTTGTGTGTGGGGGGGAAACATTTATATGTGTGTCTGTCTTAACGTGTGTTTTGTCATGTCTGTGTCCTGTCTTTTACTGTGTAACTAGTGTTTTGTGTTAATGGACCCCCTCGCAAACGAGATGGAACATCTCAAGGGGCATTCCATAAATAAACTTACTAAACTTACTAAACATGTGTAATTTAAAAGCATTTGTATCAAAGCTTGTTTTTGTTAACAGCAGTAAAGCTTCACTTAGTTCCCTGAAAGTTGTGAAACATGCAGTTGTGAAGAATTAGTACATGAGTTTGGACCGCAACTCACAATTAAACTTCAAGTGCTCCCAGGGGCTTTTTGTTTAAAGTTGTTTCTAAAGTGTTTTTCACCATGTTAATGTATTCTGCTAATGTCACTTTGTCTTACATGTTAGACTCGATGTAGTTGTTGTTTAGAGGTTTGTTCAAGGCACAACACAATGGCAAACTCCGCAGGTATTAGGTAAATGACTTTGTGAATCAGTCCAGTGAAATTGGGGTTTTTCTCAAGGCGCACCTGACGATACTGTACCTCGGCATTTGACAGTCTCAGTTAAAACTCTATTTGACCCAGGCCGAGATGTGTTGCTGTGTAAAAATGTCTTGCTAAAAATGTTAAAAACCCAAAACAAACTGCACCTTCTGGAAACGTAGAAATAATGAGGCGTTAGATCCGGCAGTGAGAAGCTGTAGTTCACTTATACACTGCGAGGGTCAGGAGCACTGTATGCAGAGTATGCAAGACCATCTGCTTGTTGAGTGTTTGGGCTAAATTCATTTTAATTCCCTGCAGTCCTCATAACTTTTTCCCCCCTCTGCGTTTATGCATAGCAATCATTCAAAGACAGTTTTTTTATTTTGCATCCGGCTTGTTTGATTGATTGGATAACTTAATGTTGTGATGTTGGATTATAGAGAAAGTAATGGGCCGAAAGAAGTAAGATAATAGCCTTTGTAAGATTCTGTTTGGTTACTTCTGCGTCTATAGGGGTCAGTAAAGAGACAAAATACTTAATTATATACTGGTTTAACTTGAGCTATATGTACACATGATAGTTGGCCTACATTCCTTCATTGTTTCTGATGGGGAGGGTTAACATTCTTCCAGTTTGTAAGAATGTACTTCCTGGCTGCTGTTGCTGCCGGCAATTACAAAATGTTTCTTATTAGAAGTCAATTTCAGTGATACAGTTTGATAATGAAGCTAATTTAATGCTTAACTTTAATGGGATGCTCTGTGTTTCTGCCATATTAAAGACAATTATCAAATATTGCTTTTTTTGTCGTGATATTGTGCAACCCTAATCGTCGCTCATCGTGACACTTCCATAGTAACCCTCCTGGACTTAGCCTGTTCCTCCCCTGTATTATAGTCTTTCGCCTGAGGTTAGCCCACTCTCCTCAGCTCCTGCGCCCCGAGCAGATCAACTCAGCACTTTATAAGACAGCCGGTTCAAGGTGTGCCCCTATATTTTCACATCCCATTCCCATCACCACCACCATGCTTAGCCCAAAAAACGATCTGCTGTCTGACACCCCCGCGCAGGTGTAGTTAAGATGGACTGAGAGTGTCCTGGGAAAGGAGAGTCCGGTGATGAGAAGATGACAGAGTATCACTGGGTCTGACAGTGCAGTTAGAGTGATGTACACAGGGGGCGATCATGAGCCAAGGTCACGCACACGTCTGTCCACACCTCACCCTCTCCACAGGGGAACGGATCAGGGGAGAGAGCAAATAGGACAGGATCATCATCTGAGGTGTCCCCCGGTGCACTTCAGTAAACGGGACAGGGTCATGAAAAGAAGATTAGATGTAGATTTCAGAGAGCTTAGCAGTGGGGGAATATGTAAGGGACGTCCTTATATCTTTATAAGAAGATGCTCTATAAGGAGTTGATCGAAATATTGACATGTATTAAAATAAACATTCTACCCACTTTTCTACCCCACAACACAGAGAGTCGAATTCAGTCACAAGCCCAGCTCGTTTTTATCTCTTCTAAAAAACCTTTCAGCACATCCTCATTCTTCACTTTTAAATTCATTAAAACTTTCAGAGCGCAAACCTTGAGACAGCACCAACAATTCTAGTTCATTGATTTGCAAATAAGATACAGCGGACAACAGCTTTCTTTTGCGATATGGGAAAACATGCTTTTTCACTCCATCACAAGAACAAGTTAGGGATGGAAGCTCTAAAGGATATGACAGTACGGAATGAAAGGACTTTGAATTGGCTTGGAGCGCCACCTGTAGGCGACAGTGTGAAATGGCACAGTATCGAATTGCAATTTCACCATGCTAGCGATAGCATGATACATAAGGGATTCCAAAAATGTGCAGGACAATTTCGTTTTTCATCTATGAGGCACAAAAAAAATCAAGGGAATAAAGATTAGAGTGCTTCAGCAGTAGACGAAGAAACAACCAATGTAAACAAGATTACTCAAAGTTGTGTGAATGATGTGAAATACCACTCCAGGCATGTTTTTGACATGGTAAAGGTTTAAATAGTTGAAAGCTCTAAAAAAAAATCTATTTAGCATGATATGGTTCCTTTAAAATAAACCAAAAGAGTGCACCTCATATTGCATTCCAACATAAATCTTTATAGAAAATCCATCTGTCTCCTTTAATAGATGAATACGAACTATATGAAAACAACACATGCTGTTACATTGGTGGTAATATGCTCACAAAGCATCAACAGATCTACCTTTACCTCTACCTTTACTTTCAGTAAAGCATTAACAAGGCTGCAAATTTGTGCTGTGCCTCTAAAGGATGGATAATGCAAACTGTACATATTTACAGTAATGCATTTATTGTAGCGTGGATACTTTCATAACCATGTCAAACCAATGTTTGTTTCACTATAACTATCTCCTTCACCTCTTTTAATCTTTGGCAGAAGTTCTCACTTAATAGTATGGACCAAATGGCTTAATATTCTGTCAAATAAAAAAAGCATAAATGCAAGCTTGATAAGTGCCTTTATCCAAAGTAACTGCCACTTGGCTCCACTATGCAAGACAGGCTCTTATAAAAGCTCTGCCTCTTATCACAGAAAATGGGAAAAAAGTACACGTTGCTGTTCGCATTTTGCCCTTGAAACGGTGCAATGCTGCGTTCAGGGGCTTCGGGAGAATAAAAGCGATGCGACGGAAGCGGAATGATTGAACAGGAGGAGGTCAGGTCCTCGATCAGTGGCTTGTGTCAATAGTGGTAGAGTATGTGTGGCATGTGAATATGCATGTATGCAAAGAGGTGAAGATCTGCAACTCTTATGCTTGAATTAAACTAGAATATGAAAGTTATATCGATCTAGTATTTACATTCTTATACATTGTTCCTTATAGTAAATTGTCTCGTATTATGTTATATCATACCTTTCATATCATACCAAATAACTGCGCTGTACTGTATCGCTTTGTCCTCGCTCTTGTTTCTGAATTACATACCACAATTGAGATAAAATTATAATTAAAGGCTTTCATAACCTAACAATCTGTAAAATTTTGTTGAAATTTTCCAAATATTATACGGTCCTCTAACACAGTGTTTTTCAACCACTGTGCCGTGGCACACTAGTGTGCCGTGAGATATTGTCTGGTGTGCCTTGGGAAAAATTATGCATTCATTATTATCCGCAAATAATGTACCGTTTTCGAGTGTCTGTGCTGTCTAGTGATCGGCAGAGTAACCATGTAATACTCGTACATATCAGATCAGATAACTAATTTCTTTGAGACAAGAGAATTAGTGATGCATGGATGCGACAGGTGGCTGTGACAGTGGGATTGTGGCTAGAGAGACTATACGGTGTTCCTATTCAAGACACTGATAAGAGCGACGGAATATAGGCTACAGAGTTACATTTTCTTTAACATTATCTGCTGGTGGTGTGCCTCGTGATTTTTTCAATGAAAAAACTGTGCCTTGGCTCAAAAAAGGTTGAAAAACACTGCTCTAACACACATAGTCAAACATCATCTTTTTAAACAAGACAAGACAGGATATCTAGTCCTTCAGTCCCTAGTTTTTGTTTTCAATCATCCGACTTCTCCAAATCTATAACTGGATGTTATGTTGAGCACCTGTTGTGTAATGTGTTTGTCGAAGAGATTAGAGCAACTTTACTGCAAAAGAGATACTTTTAACAAACACCACCCTGGGACTGCCCGCTTTATTTCCTTCATTTAGCCGAGCCACAGTGAGCCAGAGCGACTGGGCCCCACAGCTGGATATTTTCACAATGCAAATGATCCATTAAACTCCCGACAATAACGTCAACATTGCGCTGCTATATCCACTCCACGACGTTTCATATTGCTGTTTATATTCACTGTCTTTTCTCATTGCCAACCGTGTGTGTCAGTATACAAATCAGATTGGTACATATAATTTAATTTACCATGAGTTGCTATTTTATTTCAGGTTTAGATACAACTAGAAATTGTATTCTTTATTTTATTTTCAATTTTTTTCTGCAATTTCATTATCTTCAATAACATTACTCATTTATTTACTCTTTGTTTGTCTGTTTTGCATTGGTATTACTCTTCCCTGGAGTGAAACACAAAACACCACATATTGGCGGGCTGGCGAGGTCAGCGCATAGTTAAATGTCAATGAAAAAGTATAACGGCGTCATTGCTTTCCGAAACCGCAAAACAAATGTGACTTTAGTGATGCTTTTAAGAAGACTCTTCCTCAACCACATTTATTGATACTGTTAAGCTACTTTGTAAAAACATGGCAGCGCTGCATTAGAGAGAGATGGCGACATCATAATAGCTTTTATAGCCTCATTGATCTCCAATAGGCTGGTTGAGCTCACATCTGTCTCTCTCGCAGCCTCTGAACATAATCAAATATAATGTTTGTTCATCTCTGGTTGTTGTTATTGTGCAGTCTGTCTCCGCAGCGGCTCTGGCTTCGTCTGTTAAAGACCTGATGTTGATGGATGCAAAGTGGACGTGGCAGACAGACCCTATTGGTTTTACCCGCGATAATATAGGTATGACTCGACTTTCAGCCATTAGGAATAAATCGGGAAGCATTAGCCAAAATAAGGCACTTGGAGGTTGTTTATACGTGTGCAGTGCTTGCTAAATTTACAAGAAACGACTTTACCCCCTCCGATAAATAAATAAAATAAAATAAAATTGACTCGTCTTTCTGAAAGCGAGTACACTATTTTACCAATAATAAATTCCACCACAATGGTTCATTTTGTCCTGATCTAAGGGAGGTTAGCATGTTTTGATTATGTTGTAAATGTTATGTTTTCAAAAGTAAAAAAAAGGAGAGCCTTGTAGCCTTATAAGAGACTCCTGACTCTTTTATCGTCCACACACTGTTAAAAACACACTACTCTATGCAACTTTATTGTAAACACACCGTTACACAACTGTCCGCATGCGATTTCACACCATTTCAGATTAATTCTACAATCATTCATGAAAGGTCTGCTTTCATTATATATAACAGATTTGTGCCTTTTCAGGAAAAGGCAGTATCAATGACTTAATGAGTAAAATATGTATTTTAGCAACTAGTTTTATTGTTGATTTGCATCTGAGTATATTTTTGCTATTTTTTTTCTTTACAACTGAACTAGAATCAGAATCCATGGTCTTAGATTTCTTAAAAAAGACAGATAGATCATTAATGATAAATAGCAATTAGCAAAGAGGTTTCCCGTTTAAAAATCTACCAAATGAGTTGCCACTCGAGTTGATGCTTTGCTCTGTAAGTAAGTCAGTAAGTGATTTATTTGTCATTGTACAAGCGTACAACGAAATAGTGTTCAGGTGTTAGTCCTGAGCCGCTGTCACTGAGCCGCGCTGCCATTGTGGGTCGACCTGACCCGGAGTTAGGGGAAACCGTAGCACCCGGAGGAAATCTGGCTGGCTGCCTTCAGTCTCCTCTGATCCTCGGAAACGATGCAGCGCCTCCTGAGTTTGTCCCTGTTTCAGAGCGTGGTGTCCTGCACTGGTCAGCTCCTCCTTCCTCTTCCTTCTGTGCAGCTCCCTCCACTCCTTCCACTCCACAACAGTCTTTCACCATCTTTTGGGAAGAGCTTAGCAGTTAATCTCTTTTTTTCTCCTGTGAACGTCCATTAGCCAGAACAATAGAAGGCATGTGTGGCTTAGCTGTGAGTCTCGCCCGGATACCTCCTTATTTTGTCCCTTTTTTGTTTCCTGCAGCTCCTCTTGTGACGCCTCCACTGTGCTGCAGGTGTGGGAGGCTCTTGGTGCCTCTTCAGTGTCTCAGAAGAAGAAATGTAAGGGTCTCAAATGGGTTTAGCTGATTATACCAGCTATTTACTTTTAAAAAGCTGCTTCTTCAGGACCATAATGGACTCTTTTTCAGTAAAAAACAAAAACAAATCCACCAAACCTCACATAAACACGGCAAAGAAGTATCCAGTTTATTTACCCCCTCCGATAAATAAATAAAATAAAATAAAATTGACTCGTCTTTCTGAAAACAAATACAATATTTTACCAATAATAAATTCCACCACAATGGATCATTTTGTCCTGATCTAAGGGAGGTTAGCATGTTTTGATTATGATATAAATGTTATTTTTTCAAAAGTTAAAAAAAGGAGAGCCTTGTAGCCTTATAAGAGACTTCTTCAGGACCATAATGGACTCTTTTTCAGTAAAAAACAAAAACAAATCCACCAAACCTCACATAAACACGGCAAAGAAGTATCCAGTTTATTTACCCCCTCCGATAAATAAATAAAATAAAATAAAATTGACTCGTCTTTCTGAAAGCAAATACAATATTTTACCAATAATAAATTCCACCACAATGGATCATTTTGTCCTGATCTAAGGGAGGTTAGCATGTTTTGATTATGATATAAATGTTATTTTTTCAAAAGTTAAAAAAAGGAGAGCCTTGTAGCCTTATAAGAGACTTCTTCAGGACCATAATGGACTCTTTTTCAGTAAAAAACAAAAACAAATCCACCAAACCTCACATAAACACGGCAAAGAAGTATCCAGTTTATTTACCCCCTCCGATAAATAAATAAAATAAAATAAAATTGACTCGTCTTTCTGAAAGCAAATACAATATTTTACCAATAATAAATTCCACCACAATGGATCATTTTGTCCTGATCTAAGGGAGGTTAGCATGTTTTGATTATGATATAAATGTTATTTTTTGAAAAGTTAAGCGAATACACTATTTTACCAAGAGAAGAAATGTAAGGGTCTCAAAGGGGTTTAGCTGATTATACTGGCTGTTTACTTTTAAAAAGCTGCTTCTTCAGGACCATTATGGACACTTTTTCAGTAAAGAAAAAAAAAAAAATCCACCAAACCTCACAAAAACACGGCAAAGAAGCATCCAGTAAACAATGTGGAGCACAGAAACCACAAATGTAGCTCGCAGAAAAAATCTTGGAATCTGGTGAATCATGGAGAAGCAAAAGAGAGAGAAAGACGAGCTATATATTTAGAATAACATTTCACCACAGGTCACATAACCATGCCCCCAAGTGCATCGGACCTGCTGCCCGGTTGAAATACGTCTTGGTCAGTGTATATTCATCTGAAAAGAAGTTATTGCTGAAGAAAAGCCCTCACATTTTTCCATATCTCTCTCGTCTATGATTCAGACCACATTGTTAGTCACCTCCGTCTTGAGTTCCTATTGCTTTTAATTTATTTATTCTGGGAGACAAACTGACAGGAGAGGCCCGAGTCATCTCCAGACGCAGTAAGGGCCGCTGAATTAATAAAGACATATGAGCTTTTACAGGAGCTGTGAGGAGACGAGAGGAGGAGATTTGTGCTTTTTTCTCGCTGACAGAACAGAGCAGCGTACAGGCATGTCCCTCTGCGGCCCCTACGCATTTTACACAACATATTCTGCTGTTTGTTTCTGAGCGGCACGTATAGCATTTTATACCTTTGTCATTGTCGGGAAACAGGGCTATGTAGAAGCAATAAAGCCTGAATTATACAAGGTTTCAACTATATGGGGAATCAGATAAAATCAATGCAGTATATTCTTTGGATGGCAGCAGTGGTAGTCCCTTCAGGATATTTCAAGGCACATATGCGAATTGCGTTAATAGAGTTGTTGCCTGCGTTACCACTGTGCAACGACATATGTTTTCTATAGAACAAACGCGTATTTGTGCATGTAGATTATAAGACGATTATTATTACCAGTCATGGAAATCAACAGCAAATATTTACTATTATTTAAATCGTTACACAAATTGACCAATCCTTATCAGACCCCAGAATTTCATATCGCTCAAGCACTAATCTTAAAATAAGGAAAACACAAAATATTACAACATTTTTGTGTGCTGTTTTTGGCGAGGCAAGTTATTGACTTTCTTGTCTTGTATAAACTGTTTGCTTTGATGAATTGACACTGCTGGGACATTCTCCATATCGTGATGCAGGAACCCCTGCCCTGTCCCAGGCGTGACTGAGAGATTATTATAGGGCGAAAGGAGTACAAAAAGCAGGGGAGAGTGTTCAGACAAGGGTTGTCAAAAAAATGTATTCCTCAATACTAAATCGATACTAAAAGTGGTATTGAAGAAAGATATTAATTTTAGCAGGTATTGTTACTTTCTGTGTTTCCTCCGTTCTGTGCACAGAGCAGCCCCTCCTCCTCCTTTTCGCTCCCAGAGTGCCAGTTGCTGCACAAAAATCAAAACTTAAAATTGAGTTAAAAAGTACCCACTTAAACTCTGAATAAAATGCTAAAACTAAATACATCCATTGTCGAAGTGTAGGATCTGATTATTGGTGCAGCACCAGGTTGAAAGGAGCAGTCGTTTTTATAGAAACTGTGAATTTGTGATTGTGGTTAATGTTAGCTTAGTGGCGTCCATTGGTCTACATGTATCAGTTAGCATTGGCTATTAAGCCGTTTTTTCTCCTAAAGAATCTCAACAAAATGAAATGTTACCAATGTTCACTGTATAGTTACATGCTACCTATCTGTACTTAACTCATGAATATATTTAGAGGAATTTTAAAGGCCAGTTTTAACATTTTGCTTTGAATTAATTGCTCCTAAATGTGACAGCAGTGACTGTTGTTGTTTATGAAGGCAGAAACAGACAGTGTTTAATATGATGGTCATGGGCCAGGGCCAAATCCAGTCAGTCTATAAACACTTTATATTGTAGGTTAATTGCCAGTTAATCAGTTAATCAGAGATAACAAATTAGACCCTTTATTCTCAAGAACATGGTCAATCTGAATTAACTAATATAATGTTGAGTATCGAAATCTATGGAAGCCCGTTTCCGCCATGTTAAAAAAAATAAAAGCCCAACAGGAAGTCGAAATTTCGAGATTTAAACTCGTAATTTCGAGATTTAAACTCGTAATTTCGAGATTTAAACTCGTAATTTCGAGATTTAAACTCATACTACGAGTTTAAATTTCGAAATTACGAGTTTAAATCTCGAAATTTCGAGTTTAAGTCTCGAAATTACGAGTTTAAATCTCGAAATTACGAGTTTAAATCTCGAAATTTTGAGTTTAAATCTCGAAATTACGACTTTTAAAACTCGGAATTTTGAGATTTAAACTCGGAATTACGAGTTTTTCAGATCCGTGATCATAGACGTGGGTACGGCGGGGACAGCGGAACCACGGGTGCAGATGTAAACAAACGAGATTTAAACTCGAAATTTCGAGATTTAAATCTCGAAATTACGAGTTTAAATCTCGTAATTTCGAGATTTAAACTCGTAGTATGAGTTTAAAACTCGTAATTTCGAGATTTAAACTCGTAGTACGAGTTTAAAACTCGTAATTACGAGTTTAAATCTCGAAATTTCAAGTTTAAATCTCGAAATTTCGAGTTTAAATCTCGAAATTATGAGTTTAAATCTCGAAATTTCGACTTCCTGTTGGGCTTTTATTTTTTTAACATGGCGGAAACGGGCTTCCATAGAAATCAGTATCCAGAATCGAGTTTTATTTTCAGTATCAAAATCGAGTTTGAAATTTCAGTATCGTGACAACACTAGTTTAGACTCTACACAAGTAGGGGAAACAAACTCAGCCTTTTAGCTGTGAGACAAGGCCTAACCACCATGCTACACTACTGGCAAAAACTTGTGTATATTACCAAAATAGCCCCAAAATAACGTTGCTGGTTCAAATCCTGGACCATGCGGGGCCTCTCTGTGTGGAGTTGAAATTTCCCTTCATCTTGCTCAAGCACCCCACTCTAGGAGCTTTGAAAAGCCAAGCCCCTCTAAGTCTCTGGCAGGGCTTTGATGCCATTGACAGGGTTTAACGTTTCTGAGGACACTGCAGATGTCGGGCGCTTCCCTACTGCCCTGACAGTCTAAACTCTCTGGGGCGGGATCATGAGTATCTTCATCGGGCCGACTCCACAATGACGCCAATGTCACGAAAATTCATAGGCAGAGGCAGGAAAATGCAAATGTAATTACCCCCAGTTAATAGGTTGAAGCAATGGAGCTAAACTGGGCTCAGTGTCTCGTCCTAATTGTGTGGGATGGTAAGACCTCTGTCATTTTGGGTGGCACAGCAGCAGACGACCAAGGTCTAAGCTGGCTTGAATGTGGTGATAAGGCTTCGAGGGTGGTGGCAGTTTTCTTTTCTAAATTGAAGAAATGACACAAAGAGCACAAGAGATTAATAACAAATTAAACTACAAATTAAGGTCACTTTCAACGTTACATCAGCTTTATAGCAACACTAATCTAAAGCAATGGATTGGGTAACAACAGTTGAGCTCGAACAGGGGGCCAAACGATTAGACGAGTGGTTTTCAGGCTTCGTAAGAGAAAAAAAGCTCAATTTTGCATGACATCCCCATCTTAAAACTAAGTGTTAGCTATAGTGGAGGAGCCTATACCACCTAAAGCAGCCATTGCACTACTCTTTGAATCTGGCCCTGTCTTTCAATTGTGCTGACTTGGACCAACATCTAAAAAAGGACTTCCTTTCTTTGTTCAGACGACAACAAATCAACAGGTACTAATAAGGTAACTTGGTCCACAACCTGTTATTTTACGTACTGTACCGTACCAAAAAACTAAAAATCTACTTCGTACCATCACTAGTTATTTTAAGATTATTGTCTCTGGAATCATTGTTGAACATTGCCCTCAACATAACAGCTTAGTAGTGTTACCCACAAGTTAATTTTAAAGAGGGGGTATTAATAACACTTTCATACACGTTGTTGCAATATTGATCTATAACAGCTGAAACAAAGTATGCAGTAGTTTCACTTCCTGAACCTCTGAGCAAGCTAAAACAAGCCCCTCCCACTCCACCCTCCTCTTGCTACCCTTTTCTGCACAGCTGCTTCAATAAGGATCATTTAATTTTTTTACTTTTTAAATGCACTGCTCGGTGCGGGTGGCTGTAGTGAAGCTACGACGAGTGTTTTCGTTTCACAATGAGAAAATCAAGCTCCTTAAGATTAAGATCGAGAGGTGAGTGAAGCATTTCTTGAATATGTCGGACCAGTTTGAGAGTGTTAGAGAATTAACAATGGTGTTCGAGAGGATAGATGAAGAATAGGTAGCAGTCTTGATGTCTTATACAGGAGATTTTTACCATTGGTGCGAGACCCGGAGACATGAACTGGAGACATTGTGCTAGTCCTACCATTCAAGTCTGTCTATGCTTCCACAGAAAAGGGATAAATCCCCTCTCAGAGCGTCATACTGATGCGCAAGCAAACATTCTGTGGCTGAGAGTCTGAGCACCACAGTCAAGGCTATGACAGAGCTCGTGCGGCTGTACAGCTTGACCCAGTCTGATAAATAGCGATTTAATGTTATCCTCTAACAGAGAGAGGTTTGGGAAAAGGAGCTTTTTGGGAACTGTAGCCGCAATGCGAAGAATAGCCACTGGTAATAATTGAAAATGTGCTAGTGGCTCTAAACACAAGGCATGTTTTTGAAGAGGTCGCTCTAAAAAGTCAATTATTAAGTATGAAAGTGAAAACAACACCAAGAGGAAATAACTTAGAATGCTGTGTAAAAGAAAAAACATCACTTAACTGCAGAGAAGTGTGAAAGCTCCAGCTGCTTTAAAAGTTTAACAGTGAATAATAGCCACTACGCACCGTCAAATATTGAGATCAAACAACAGTAGTTCTGAGAAACAGGACCACGGATGGCATCAAAAGGCCGGATATTTACTGGACTTTGGCGCTGATTAGAAGGATCACGTCTCAAAGTCTGCAAATCAGTCCCTTTGTTTTGCCTTTCAAAGTGACTAAAGGAAGAGGATTAAAGTCATCGCGAGACCCTCAGGCCAATTTCTCCACAAGGTTTTGAGAATTAATCAGTGTTTTGCCCAGACAGGGGTGGGATCTTTGTATGAAACTATTTTATTAGGATGAAAAAGCCCAGACTATCAAATAATACCCTTCTTTGTAATGGAGATGAGTGTAATGTTTTTGCTGCGGGCTCATTTATTTAATATTTAGTAAAAGAAATACTTCTACTGTTCGGGCATGATAAGGTGCACAACGCAGTTTACACCTGGCACCCGTCCTGGATGTTACGTATTGTATATTAAGCATTAAGTGGTTCTTTCATCAAAAACATACTTAGATTAGTTTTTCGCTTAATTCCCACAATTTTGAGTAACCCTGAACCTTTCTTCTACTGATCCGATCATACTTAGATTGTGTTGCATTGTAGATCCTATCAGCACCAAATCCTCCACTATAAAAGTTTGTCCTCGTCTCAAATGATTGAACCACTAGACTATCAGCATCTAAAGAAGCAACATTTGTAAATCAAAAGGCCCTCTTGTACGGACTGTTTTGCTGTTATGCTCTCATTTGTGTAAATTGGTGTAATTTGCATGAAAGAAAAAATACACATACCGTAATAGAGCTGTTCAAAAGATTTGGTCATTAATGCCAGTTCACTTGACAAGGTCCGATATCAATTTTTGTGCAATTCGGAAGAATCCAGCTCCTGATGGCTGACAACTGTTTGATAGCAGTCACAGTATCCAAGCTGCTTCACATTTGGTTAGTGATCTGTTAGGCAGGTCGTGTTATGGCTGATCAGAGTGCACACCATTGTTACTGGGTTTTGGCGCTGAATGCTTTTTGATGGTAGTGTGTAAAGAGCTCGACTCGGTGACAGTTTGTCAGGCAAACAGTGACAGAAAGTGAGCAGCTGTGGACCAGTATCAAAGCTGGAGAACCAAAGGAAGCCCATAGGCTACAGTCTTCAGCAGCGCCTTTACAAGTCTTCTGTCATACGCCGTGATGCAACACTGTTGGGACATTTCAACTGGTCACACTGACGCCATGTTGACAAAAGCTGACAAAAAATCCACTTTATATGGAGATAGTAGACGGCTGATACTGAGATGATTGTGTTGGACTTATTTGAGTCTTGGAATGCGCACATTACAATGAGCTAACCTCACCCAGAAGGTGAAAGCTTGTTATAAATGTCATGAAGCTGGTTGTAACGTTATGCAAAGACTTAGCTTATATGTTGACACTGTGTATATTTTACCATGCATTTTGAATAATACTCAAAAAACTACTCTTAAGATGTGTCTAAATACAGAGTAATTTCTTCGAGCTTGCATGAACAGCCAGTAGATTGAGGGACATTACATGGATGGATTGACCGTAAATGAGAGTCATGCATTATTTGAGGGTGTGAAACATGGGTGAAAAGTCTGATTTCGATCTAAAGGCCCATGAAATCATGACATAAATATACATAAATGTGCCCTTGCATGATTCATGTATGAGCATATACAGCTTCACAGTAAAGTAAACGCGCTATAAAATCCACATTAGGCCGAGCTCTCCCCGAAGCCGTTTAGATGTTGTTGCCTATCTGCATATCAAAGCGCAGAAGCAGTGATGCGTGGGAAACGGTACGACCCTTATTACACTTATTGGTTACATTTGTGGATACATTTTTGCTTATTTTATAATGTGTAGTGGTGGCGCGGTGGCTGAGTGGTTACCGCTCCTGCCTCACAGTCAGAAGGTCCTGGACATAGACATGATAATAATAGACTCCGTCTCCTCACTCTCCATTTCGAGGTGGATTTAAAAACTCCTCCTACCCTGCTAATGTTCCTAAAAAGGGCATAAGGGCGGGATCTTCACTGTAAACTCGGCCCTCGTGTGACGTGTTGTTCGATCGTAGCCACGCCCGCGCCATTAGTTCTAGGCCCCGACCGATTCGGATTTTCCGGGGCTGATACCGATACCGATAAGAAGGGGGTTGGCATGGCCGATAGCCGATATAAAGGCTGATATTTTAAGTAATTAATTTGATGTTGTTTTTTTTAAATCTCTCTAGTAGCCTAAAGTTAGGCATTTATTATTATAGTAAAGGTTTCTATCATAGAAATATATAGAAATATTGGTCGACAGATGTGGGGATTACAGATGGAAATTAGTAGAGTGCTAAATCTGGTGCAGCCATCTTTTTAATGTAACTGCACACTGTTCTTTCAATAAACTAAACTACTAAACAATTATCGGTTATTTTGATTGGCCGATGCCGATATGCACCTATGATATTTTTGGCCAAATTTTAGAACCGTCTATAATCCTGTGTATGAAACTTCTAAATGTGTCAGTGTTGAACTGTGACAGCAGGGGGTGCTGTATAATTATGTTTAGTAGTTACTTCAAAGGGAACTTGTTTGAAAGATCAAATCAGTAGATTCATGACAAAAAAACGGTAAGTCTCTATCTCTTATGGTTCCAAAATTTCGTGTGTAAAGTGCAACGCTATCTAATGGAAAACTTGCAGCTTAAAGCAGTGCATTGGTCCTGGGTTATATCCCGGGGCTGGGCGGGGCCTTTCTGTGTGGAGTTTGCGTAGGTTTCCTCTGGATCCTCCTGTAACATAGTGGCGGTTCGCAGAGTTGCAGCGGGTCTGGACGAATCCTCCAACTAATCCACACAATTTTGTTTATGAACGAAGCACTTTGCTTTATTTACTCACTGTATTATGATTCTCAAATTATCGCCAAAGGTACCATTTGTTCATTCACCCATTTTGTTGTGTTGAATTGGGATCATACTGACTTTTCCCTTGCACTTTCTGTTTGGCTGTGTTGTGTTAAAAATGATATTGAGGCTCTAATAACTTTTTTCAGTGCTAATTATTCCATACAAGATCATTCAAATGTGCTCAAAATGTTAAAAATCCGGGAGCTATTTTACCTGTTTTCAAATAGAGGCTGCTAATTTCAAGTGACTTTTTGGTTATTAGGCTCTGGAGGCCATCATCATCCACAAAGCATTGGCACAGGCTGACTCAGTTTCTTTAAAAAGTGCAGTAAATTCCACTGCCACGGCTAGAATTTGTAGATTCAAATCACTTTTTCAATAACATCCTCTGGAGGAGCCTTTTCCGAACAATCCACGCCAATCTATCAGGGTTCATTTAACTCATTTGTCAGCCTGTAACTTTTATCCATATCATTCAGCGCTGCATCTTCAACGTGCATTCCATGAAACCACCTAAACACATTAATGCCGTGGTTTATTACGCTCACAAAACCGCATCAATACCAATTTGTACGTTTTGCTGCCTACGGCAATTGTAAGCATACCGTAAAAGTGCGTCCGCGTTGCCGACCGTGATTGATGATGCTCTAAAGACAAGTCTCGTTAATTTAAGGTTGCTGGTAATTATCCGCTAACATCATTTTACACACGCTGCAAGAAGAGCGGATTAATCAATGGCACATAAATCTCAGATTAACAGAATCCTTTTTAACGAGATTTCTGTTAATTTACAATTAACGCAATCCCATTATCAATATTGGCCACTCGCTTCGGTGCGGGGCCGAGGAAGCAGCAGTTTCACAAACTCTTGCACTCAATGTTATTGCACTCAGGAGGACTCGCAACTCAGTGAGAAAAAAATATATAGTGGTGCCATTAATTTGCCATCTCCAGAAAAGGGCATCACTGATCTGTGAAATCACTTTGTTCGTTTGAGATGGTTGCACTTTCTGTTCATTTAGGCCCCATAATGACTTAGATTATGTGAGTGGCGCCGTCTGCTTGCCTGTCTCTTCTGCCGCACTATGTCAACCCAGGACATTCCCCAAACTCCTATTTTAGACAGTGCCTAAACTGTGGCCTGAAAAGAGACGGAAACATTTTCACACATCCTGATATTCAAACTGATATTTACTTAATTGCATAGCTGTACATCGATTAATACATCAACAAAAAGAGTCATCTGTAGATAAATAACTATCATAACCCCTAAATAATGTTTCAAAAGGGGCTGTAATGTTCCTAATATACTGTACTCTGCTATCAGATAAAAAAATCGGATACAGTCCCTTTAAAACTGTCACTTGTCAAAATGCTTTCAGCTCCAATAATTACTTATTTAAGTACAGTCTGGCTCCTCTATGCCGCTTTCCTCTTGGCAAAACCTTATAATGTCTTTTTAAAGCAACTTAAAGGGGACTATGGGTTGCTGCTCTCTCGCTCTCTGTAGAATGTGGCCCGGTTTTGTTTTGCTGTGATCCATGAAATAATCTGTCAATGGGAGAGGAAACGGCGAGCACTCCCATCGATCTGCTGTTTTATCGTCAGTGTTGAGTTCTGCTCGTGGTTTTATAGCACCATGGGAAGTCGCTGGCGCCGATCTGCCGTCTATTGTTTCTGCACTTCTGTCGTGTGTGGGAGCGAGTTTCCTGTACCTACTCCTTCTGCTGTAGCACTCGCCGTCTCTTTGGCAGCAAACTAACTGTGCCTCGCAGATGCTACCTGGGTTTCATACCACGGTACTTACAAAATGTGAATCTCATCCCAGCAAGGTTTGAATACAGCCCAGTGGTTTCAAACCCCAGAAATGTCATATTTACTCAGGATTTGTAAAAGATTTCAGAGTGCGGTCTAGAAATTCACTTTTCAGGTTAATGCTTATGAATGGATGCATCTTAATTGCTGTGCAGAATTTAGCATAGCTAGCATTTATAATCAGGCTGGAGTATGACCCCATCAGAGATTTTGTTTTGCAAAATTGGGGCCAGATTTGATCCTTCCTTAATTATTGCTGTTGCTCCCACTCTTTAGGCTACTCTATAATGTAATTGCAGTTTTACATACTCATAACCAGCTTTGGAAACAGCGGGAAATTACAGAGTAAATGCCATAAAAGGGGGAGCAATAAACAGTTTAATCAGAGTGGTTGTTAACAGGCTGTTCACCTGGTGCTTTGTGTGTTTCCAGCCAAACCTCGCTTTTTTAAATCAACTTTACATAGACGTCTACTGTAGTTTCTTACATTAATCAATAGACACATATTGACTAAATGTAATTCATAATTATTATAACAATGAATCAAATTACGTGACTTGTCATGATGGCAGCTGCATAATTGGATTTCTATATTGTAGTGTAAACAGTTAATAGTAGTAGTAGTTTATTTCGGTCATATATAAACATTTAGAACACATGTTTTCAAAGATCTTGTACATTACATTAAGAACACATGTACTTTCAGTATGTTAGTGACCGAAAGGGGTTTAGACTTATGTCAAGACTTATAGTGCCTAACCCCATTTACAACTGTGACCCTATATCGAAGATGGCACAAAAATTAGACATAAAGAATCAAAATCATGTTATGCATTTAATCCTTAGCCCCTCCTGGCACGTTTTTAAGGGCTTTCAAGTTACATTTTTTGCTCTTATTTGGAACAACATTGAAAATGTCGAGAGCTCGCAAATGTCAAAACAAACAAAATTCCCTTTCGGTTAAACTGCCGATAGTCATAGTACTGGCGTCGTTTATCATGAAACACTGGGCAAAGTAAGAGTTTAGAGTTGACACATCATACATACTTGAGGGGATACTTCAGCACGGATATTTCACATTTTATAATTTGAAATCATGTCTGTGTAAGGATAAGGCATTATTGAAACACAGGCGCAGGCAGTGGGAATGACGGAGAATGAAAACAACTGCATGCAAGCAAATCCGTGTTGCCGTGATAAACACACGTGATCAGCCCGGTAATGGATCATGGGCTTTTAAAATGTGGGGAATAGTTTCACGTTTCATTAATAGTTCAAATGATCAAAGTGGTAAACGGTATTTCTCAAAACTGCGTGGATGAAGTGCAACACTACTCCAAGGGGGTAGCAAGTCCATAATTAGTGTAGGGCAGATCAAAGCAATCAATCTTATGTCTGTTATTCCTAATATGTCCTACAAAAACCATATTAATCGAGCACTTTCTTTTATGCATTGTTGAATTTTGATTCTTTCGATTCTTTGTATGTAATAAAGGTTTTACAGGGCAGACCAGGTTTCTCTGAATTATAAAACAGGACTGGGGCTCAGGGTTGAACTGCGGGTTAGAGAGCAAGGATCATGGGCCGAGAAGAGTTCAGCAAGTGAGAACTGAACAGACTAAGAATGTGATGGAATTGCCAGTCAAAGGAGACATACAGACATCAAGACAAGAGTGTGTGAGGTAATGGAACAAGATTAGGGCTGTGTGACATTAAACGAAAAAAAAAATAAAGTTACTACTGGTGCCTTTAATCTGAATAAGCAATCAAATTCCACTGTGAGCTGTGAAACTCACCTCGTCTATATAGAATCCTTATCCTAATACCGCCACAGTGTTTAACCAGAGCACTTCCCATCACCGCATCCTACTCGAAATGGTCCGGACGTGACTGCTATAAAGAGGGAGAAATGAAGGCCGTTTGGGTCAGTTTATTTTCCAATCCATCATCAGAAATGGATGGGAGCTATTGATGAAGTTGTCCTACCAGAACTGATCCAATGTCATTTTTACACTCCACTTTGGCAGCCCTTAAGGCGGGTGGCAGCGCCTGATAATTAACACGCGCCATTGGGGAGCTTTATGCACTGAGCTGGCAGGTAAATGAATGCACTTTCTACTTAGGCAGCAACTTTAGCCGAACAATGGTAACTTTACGTAGAGTGAAACTGTATAGTGCAGAAAACAAACAAACGGAGCGTCAGGGGTGCAGTCAAAAGCCCAATAGTTTACGGCTAGACTTGAGCTAATTAACAGAACAGTGCCACAGTGGCTGCATTGTACTGCCTTTAGTGATTTATTGTTTCAAACTGAAGTGCAGTGGTGTCACCTTGGGAGTTTAAATTGTATTTTTGAGTTTTCAAGGAGACTGCATGGATGTTTACTGGTTTCAAACTTTTATGGGATTAAAGATTAGGAACTTTCTGAAAGTTGTAGCTATAGGACCTTCTTCATCTACATCCTGTGCTTGTTGGGTTTAAGACACAGGCAAGAGCGAGGCAACGTAGCATTACACTGACTCAGAATTGTAACAGAATACAGGAAAATACTTTGCGACAACTTAGTAATTTATACAAAAAGTCGCTGCTAACAAAATGACTGCAAACACCTCAGTTAATATTGGGACAATTCTTACAAAATAACAAATTATTAGTCTTGATCTATGCAAGGTCCAATTGACTGATGGACAGCTTCATCCATCAGGCTGTCAGGAACTCGTATTATTGGTTTATTTGTCAGGACAGTGCATATTAATGAACACACATGGGTCTTATTCATGTAAACAAGCCACCCCAGAGTGCAACCTTGGGCTAATTTCCATCCTTCGTCCCCCATGCTCACTCTCAAGCACACTTTCATTCATTCTGGCCTATTGTACATGTTTTTAGTGGTAGGGGAAACCGGAGTACCCAGAGGAAACCTACGCAGACACGGGGAGAACATGCACACAGAAAGGCCCTGTCCAGGTGGGAATCGAAAGCAGGACCTTCTTGGTGTGAAGCATGAGCGCTAACCGCTGTACTACTGTCCCTGTCCTTTTGACTTTGCATTTGACTATTTAGTGTTAAAGCAGAACTAAGTAAGATGTTTACCTTAATAAATCCTTTACGTAGTCCCTCTGGGGGTAATACAAGTGTTAATGGGATGATTGGTGTCCAGAAAACCACAATTGCAACTTTCCTTGCTCTGACCCAGAGACCCAATACACACAATACAGTAGAATCATGAAAAGAAGAAGCTAACAGGCAAAGCTAACTGTGGGCTAGCGCCACTTTGGCAGTATTTAGCCAGTATTGAGTGAAAAAATCTCCAAACCAATCTCCATTGGTTTGTGGCACAAACCAGTCCTTTTGTTCTTTCTGTCAGTGTAGTATTTACTATCATGGACAATTGATGATTAAAAAAACCCAACATGCTATGAAACCTGGCGCTTATGCCCTCTAGGGGCATGATTTACTAAGTTCTGCCTTAAGTTGTTTTTTGAACAAACGGTTTGAGAGTAATTCAGATTGACTGTTGCCTTATGGTTAAATGGTTTGTGACGTCAAAACTTTTTAAAATTTCTGGCTCATTCCTAAATTAATGATAAACAAATGTAGATTTTAAAATGTAAAACACTAGAGTTATTGTTCATGCAAAAATATATGGACAATGTTTTAGATCTGCAGAAGTGATCAAGTAGCTAACAGATTTGTTCCATGGCGCTGTTTTTTTTCATATCATTCTTAGCTAATGTTATTTGGTAACATTCAATGTACTACATTTGATCCCAAACCCATCATTACCTGTTGCTTTTACCTGTTGCTGACTGTATTTTATCTGGTTGTTTGCTAGTGCCCAGGTAACTTGAAAACTATTTGTAGCAGAATGCTTATCTGCGACACTGGCACATCAAAAAAGTGACTGCAGAATGTTAGGGAAAAAAACACACCAGATCCTGCTTTCAATTCCCCTCAGAGCACAGCACATACGCACTGTTTGTCCTTGAGTAAACTCTCTACTGTACAAGTATGCAGCCCAATGAAGGTAATTTGCTGTCAATCTTCCGAACTGGAGAAGCCTTTGAATTGAGGAGGAAAAAAAACACTGAAATACACACTTGGCTGAGATTTGCCGTGAAAATAAAAGACTTCTTCCCCTTTGCAAAGTGTAGCTGTTGGCTGGGGCTGAAAGAAACCCAATTAACCCATGTTAGAGACAGAGCAACACTAGCAGCGGTAGCCTTCTACAACACTCAAGAGATCGCTCTCCTCTATTAAAGTGAATACAGTACGATGCACCAGTCTTTTCTAATTGAAACCTCTGGGACGGACTTTTGGAGGTTCAGAAAAACGAATAAATGTTGGGGAAGAGACAAAGAGCTCAAAGGATTTACGGCCCTCCGTGGTGAAAAACAACATGTTCTTTGAAGGAAAAATAATGTCAGACAGCTTTAGGAATACATACCGTTTTTATTTTACTGGAGTTTGTTGGCGTAGCTGTTAAATTAAAACTAATTATAAACATGAACCATTGTGTAGTTCTTTTGGTCTGCACATTTTACAGTACAGAATATGGAAGGAGGTGACACGGGAACCCTTGATGCTGAGGATCAATGCTTGGCGTGAGACAATTGGGGGTCTTTAGGAGATTGCACCCTCGGATTGTCGAAACTGCATGGCGCACTTTTTTTTCCCATTGCACTGCCACATATTAAGGGCCGAATTAAACCAAAGCTTTATAACGTTATAGTAGTTGTGAGACTCTGCTTCCCCGACCAGCGACACGCACTAAGAGGGTGAGGGGATAAGTGCTCATATAATATGCCAAAAAATGATACATTCTTTATGCTTTCCGGAATATTAAAGTTCAAAACTCTAATCCTAGGACTGGGTTTTCAGAGTGAGAAATGTGAGGTGTGAGTGTGTGATAGGGGTGAAGTTTGGGTTTAAAGGAGAGCCTTTAGATTTATTATATCTACAACAGGGGTTACCAACCTTTTGAGAGCCGAGAGCTTCTCCAAAAGCATTTTGTTATTGTTCAAGTGCACCAGCTACAAATCTTATCCAAAGCAAATAAACTCCCCCCAAAAATGTAGAGGGTCGCACATCAATGTTTCATAAATGATTATCCATGAATTTGATTATCCATGAATTGAACTCATAAAATACCTGAATGCTCACAAATAAACATTTAGAGGCCCAAGAATCAACTGTATTTAAGAAATCGGTGTAAGAGTCCCAGACCCAAAGGATACAAGGGTTTGTGACAAATGCTTGTAACATTATAATCTCATCTAAATTCATGCCTATGAAGTTGGGGATGACTGAAAGGGCGAAATCCAGGATGGAAATGACTGAAGGGAGTTCCCTGCACAAGTTGGCTGGATGCTTCCTTACAGAAAACCAGAAGAAGCTCTGAGTCGAGCTTCATCACAGCGAGAGGAGCCAGAAACTGTTCCAGCAAGAAACCTATAAACATTTTTTCTGAGACAGATCATGTTGGAAGCAGCAGATTTATAGCTTCAGAAAGACAATTCCCATGAAATGATAATTCACACCCCGGCCAAGTTTTGATTAAACGACTCAATTTAGTCTTTACAAACCTCTCTCAGCAGATATATGTTATTATTCTCGCGCACAATGTATCGAGGGATGGAGCCGAGGAAGAACATTCGTCAAATTAAGTGAAACCTGCTCTATTGATTTCTCCTAAGCAAGGTAAATGAAAGAGAATTAATTGAAGGGGATTGGTGGATAAATGAGTGCGCGGCAGATGCATTTCCTTGGGAGCTATTAATGACCCACTGGGCGCAGGAGAACCGCACACGTTCTGTCGACAAAACCTGACAACAAGAGCAACAATCCACCGGGCCCCGTGTCACAGACTGCAGGGTAATTAGGAGAGTGGAAGAAAACATGCTAATGATGCTTTATGATTATGTATGGTACATTTACACCAGAGCGAAATAGACCAGGTCAGACCATTGTGTAAATGAATACATATTTTATCATGACCCAGTAAATGTTTGATAGAAAGTTTAACAGCTGAGCAAACTCCCAAAAAACAGACGAGGAAGGGGCTGATTCTCATCCCAGACTGCATAAACAAATCTGGCACATCTAACTTCCTTCCTCCTAATTGTCAACACAAAACTGCCAACAATAAAGGACGTTTTTCACTCACGTTGTCTCCAGAAAGTAAAAAACATTTCTAAAGGACTCTTCTCAACCGTCATATCACCTGTTTCAGCAGACGCTTTTAAAGTTATATCGCCTCATGCTCGCTATAGCCTCAGATACCCTGTTATTCAATCTATTATTTTGTTGTACTTTTGACAATGGCAATAAATTACACTGGCAAACTAACTAACGAAAGGGGTAAAAAGTCTTACTGGCTCATTTGCTCATGTGCAAAAACAAGTAGTATGTGCAAAAGTTGATCAGCAGAGGCGTAATTTGTGCCTTTTTTTTACTCATGAAGCATTCTCTTATTACATATCAGATTTGGGGCTGTAATACTGGCCCAAATGATAAATTAGGTGCAACATGCCCACAAAATAGCATATTTTATTTTTCAGCCTTCACTTTTTTTTTATGCTCTTGTTTTTATAAGTTGCAATAATGAGCGGATAAAAAGGGGAACTATATTGTAAGGCGTAATAACATCTTAGGAGCACTTCGACGTCCGCGCAGTAATATCTTCACTCCTATAGGATTCTCTGCGCGGACGTTCAGGTGCTCCTAAGGTGTTATTACGCCTTACAATATAGCACCCCATTTTATCCGCTTACAAAATCGACATGTTTAATTTTGAGTGACTAGACTTGGATCGTGTAACCACTCGTGTAACCGTATTCAAATAGGGAAAACGTGGAAGAGCTTGGTCGTTTCTAACTTCACCCCATAGAGGAGAGGAGGAGAGGCTAAATGCTAACAACATGTTCAGTGTTTTTGCGTGTCTGAGCGCACACATAAAGACCAGGCAGGTACACATCAACTCGTCTAAGCTCAGGTAAGAACATATCTCAGTATGGAAATAAGGTTGCCCTATTTCTTTAACCTGGTTGATGAGCGAACCATCGACGCACTCCAACAGGCTACCTAATTTCCCCAGTAGCCTGGTTTAACCATACCCTCGTACTGACTGCGTTTCAGACAAGGGTCTGTAACTTCACAATTGAGCTCCGTTATCAGGTGGGAGGGGTGAACTCCTTTGAAACGATTGGATCTGAATTTTGCTAGCGTTTGGTCGTGACGTATGTAATACGCCCGAGTGAGTGAAGCAGCTATTATAACTCTTGGAGGCATTCCTTGCACATTCCAAGGCTTCAATTTCAATTTCTGGATATGTGGGACTAGAACCCGCAAATCGGCGCAAATGCTTGACGTCACCTACAACACCCGCCTCCCCCGCTCGCTGAATGGTAGGTAGAAAGTCAACCGATGTAACGTAGCCACTGAGATCAATGCCAGACGTACATGTAGGGAGATGATAATTGACCGGAGTTCATGGATGGCTAAGGCCAGACTACATTATTACTGTATATGCCACAGTAATGAAGGCAGTATAGTCCAAGGAGAGAGTACCTTGTGTTTTGGATCCATGTAATTAATTTAATCAATCATATTTCAATATTGAGGAACAACCCACAAGCATTTGTATAGTCGCCCTGTGTATAGAATAGACACATTATTAAAAACACGACTTTATTTTTTCCAGTCTGTTTGCTGCACTTGTAAACCACATGACAAAATGTCAATACACAGAGAAAAAACCCCACTCTGCATTGTACCAGCCAATGGCAATGTTAAGAATAGCCTCATTATAATTATTTTTTAAACCATTAGTGCAACCTTGTTCGGCACGCATAAGCACTGCATGGTCTGTTGTCTTAGTTAAGAAATGTTCAAATATTTCCCTTTAATATTGACCCTCTCGGCCTCCGTAGAGCGGTGCAGCTGTCACGAATCCAATAACTTCTTGGAGATCGGCCTTGTTCTAATAGACGCTGGATATAGCGTGGTCCTCTGTGAGTTTGTAGAGGCAGAGTCTTGTTAGCCCGATGCATAAGTCAAATCTTTTCCAGATCCTATCCACAAAACAAGCACGTTTGATTGGCCTTTGTTAGTGCTCACATCCAGCTCTCAGATCAATGTTTATTAGGCTATATACCACCAGCTTAACTCACTCTGGGCAAACAAGACCAGGAGAGGAGAAACCATCCAATCACTTCATAAACCTGCCATGGCAACCATCTTTCAAACGTATTTTTTTTTGCACTGCGCAATCGGTCAGTGCAAGTTTATCCTCAAATTCCAATCACGCTTGCATTATGCTTATGATAATAACGGTTTTCTTGCATTTTCACAATAAACGTCTGAGTTAAGTCTGCTCACGTTCTTGGGAAATAACAAGGCCAGCAGCACTCCTGGAGGTAACCTTGAAAGAGAGTGGTCAGCAGGAAAAAGTTGAAAAGTGTTGATTCAAATGTACAGTATGTCGGATGCCACCTAATGAGAGCCAGATTTGGGGAGAAGTTGTTCAAGGAGAAGCTTTTGACGCCTACAGAAATAATGTTTCTCAAATATTGTCCTCAACAAAAAAAGTTGAGGACATTTTTAGAAACATTATATGGGTAAATGAGTATATACATTATTTGTTGTTAAATCCAAAATCCTGATTCAGTCAATCAATTTGAAGGTTGTATGTTGAGCTTTATGTAGAGGGTACATTTTAGATATTCCATTTGTGCTAGTATAGTTGGGATGATTTAAAGTTGCTTCCTTGATTGTTAATTGTTTTGTTCTGTTGTAATTTTTTTCCCAATCTGTTTGATACCTCAGAGTAGTTGCTGATACGGAGTACCAGTCCAAAACAGCAAATCAAAACAATAGCTAAGCATAAAGATGCTAAGCCCCAGAGCACATGGATCATGATGCATAATAAACATAGTAAGTTATGCTGCTTGGTTCTGCCAATATTCAGAGTCCACTCTAAAGACTAAATTAAGGTAAGAAAAGTAACACAAATGGGATCATTAGAGGTCTTAGTGTCTGCAGAGCCTTCACAGCAAGTATTTAAGCTGATGTGAGCATTAGCCACAGCACACACTGGAAAAATAATAATCATTTTAAGGAAGGAATGACATAAAATTACTTGAATTAAGGCATTCAATCTAAAGTTTGAGTAGGGATGGTCTAGTCTTTGATAAAATAAATCATCTTATTGTAAATGGGACAAGCACATTTTTTCTTAATTCAGATTATTTAGTATGATTTCAAGTGAAAAAGAAATATATTTTAAAAGTAAAACTTAATTTGTCTGATTTAAAGTGATATTTCTGATTGTGGTCTAAGATTTTCGTTTTTGGTTAAAGGGACTAGATGCAGGTCATTTCTGTGCTCACTACTGCCCCCTCTGGTCTAACGTGTAACTGCAGTCTATATTAAGCTCGTGCATGATGGCACTTCGGACCCAAATTAACAGCTTTTTGAGTGACAGTGCAGGATTTTAGAGGCAGTTGTGGTGAATAGGTCTGGGTTCATTCTACACATTATATTACTGGAACATATAGGGGGAGGAAAATACTTAATTTTACCATCTTTCTCCGTGTAGTCTCTTTAAGGTACCTGAAAAATCAGTGGTATCGACAAACATTTAACATTCTTGGCTTTCATAGTATTCACAAACACACTCCCAATGATATCTTGTACTTCAGTCTTTCCAGTTGATTCAGTTCTGTGTTTGTCTGAGCTTTGGACTGGCACAATGACTACACTGCTACGTGTCATCCTACAGTCTCAATTACTGCAAACCACCCTGCCTTCCTATCAAATCCCTTTCTAAATCAAATAGACCATTCTTTTCATAAAATTTCATTACATTCCCGCTTTATTAGACAAGTTCCTGAGCTACCCTACCATAATATTTCATGCCATCAGCTCACATCATTACGTTTTATTCCAGCCGTGTACAGCCTTTTAAGATCGCACGGCTTGTCAGAAATGCCTAAGTTATTAGCCCAGTGCAGAGATCCGATCGTCAATGGCTGTGTCAAATTTCCCCATTGTCACGTATGGAGATTACACTGATAAGGACATGGGGACATGGGGCGTTGTCAAGACAGGCGCGTTTTTAGTGGCAAATGGAGTGGGCCCGGACAGTGCAGAGATTAACTGTCTTCCCTGGCACTCCGGCAGACACTTCTCGGGTGATCCACTCACGTCAATTTGTCACCCAAAACGCAAGACACTGCCTCCTTACGGCGGGAGGCATTACCATAAATTTACAATTCATTTGCGCATGCCGATTTTGACCGACGCCCTAAGACAGCGCTACTTTAAGCAGTCGTTATTTATTTGTTCTCATTTGTCTGATTTAAAGGTCGGGCCGGAGGGTAATTAGGCTGAGTCAGCTTGTGGGTGTGCCAATAGTGAGGAGGCATATTGATTTACAGTAGATAACAGTCTTTAAGGATGAGCGCAGAGAGGAACCGCAGCGCGTCTGCCCTCCTCCAAGTCGAGGGCGAGCAAACAACAACTTTTTTATTAATTTCACTGTGATGGAACGTGTTAGTATTCTTTTAGGCTATACTTCATTTTGGTTAAAGGTAATATTAACTCTTTGACGTGGGGATAAGTAAAAAATACTACCTTTAATCACAAGTATGGGTATGTGCTTTATTTGTCATTGTAGAACCGTAAAACGAAATTGTGTTCAGGTGTTGGTCCTGAGCCGCACCGCCACTGTGGGCCAACATCACCAGTGTGTTTTTGGAGGCAGGGGAAACCATAGTACCCGGAGGAAACCTGACTGGCTGCCTTCAGTGCTCCTCTGATCCACTGAAGCGGTGCAGCGCCTCCTGGGCCTGTCCCTGTTTCAGAGCATGGTGTCCTGCACTGGTCAGCTCCTCTACCTCCTCAGCAGTTAATCTGTTTAATTCTCCAGTGAATTAGCCATTAGCCAGAACATTATAGAAGGCATCAGTGGCTTAGCTGTGAGTCTTGCCTGGGCTCATAAGCTAGCAGAGAGTAAATAAACAAATAATCGTTTTTAATGCAATCAAGTGTAGTGTTATATATATCCAGGTATTTTTGGCTTTAGGAGATCGGTGCCTGGTGGAGGTTTACAGTCTCCAAGGCCATCTCACTCACGTATTTATTAAGAAATCCACAGTATATTTTTTGACTTGACTTGGCACTTGGTAGAGTATATTCAAAATAGACTGGCAAAAGGTTTAAAACAATTGGCCTCTTTGGTCCTCATTGTGGGGTGCTGATATTGCTGTGCTGTCACCCTGTAGTGGCTTGGGGCGTCTCCAGAAGCCTAATATTATGAAAACCTATAGGGACTTTACATCCCCTAAAACCAGCTCCAAAAAACATATATTTTTCAAAAGATAGCGTTTCCTTTTCATTTCTCAGGCATTTCTATGACCACTGGTTTATGCTCTATGGATTTTTAAAGTTTAAGCTATTTCTTTTCATAAACGGTAAATCGACCGATGAGTTATATCGATCCCTGCCCTCAATCTGAAATGTGAAAGCAAGCATCTCTCGCAACTATGGCGTCTGCTACCGTCTTTCTACTATTTTACATTGACACACTTTAAAGCTACACCCAGCAAAGAACTCATCGAACAGTATATTCACGTGTTTGTATTTTTCTCCTCTTGCTAGTATCTCCGCACATTTCCAATGATTGCTGGCACTGATTACTCCCCACACTCTATGAAGCGACCCAAGTGCCTCCGTATCTGCGCCGCATCGTTCCAAGAAGTACTTATCCCATCTCTCTGAGTCGAAGGAGTTGTCGAGATATGGAGAATACAAAGGAATATTCTATAAATATGCGTAAAAGCGTATTGCACTATCTTCCCTAATTGTATATCAGTAAAAGAGGTAGGTGTGGGAACAGTTGTTGATGATGACTGTAGAGCCATGATACCCCAAGAGGGAAAAGGCGTCAGAATAAGGCTTTGTTTAGTTTTATATTTAGAAAAGGTGCATAAAATCCGACGTGGGAAGAAACAAGTGGCAGATCAGAACCATCTTGGCTCTCAATGAAGCACTTTCCCACAGTTAACAAGTTAGATTTTTTTTTTCTTTTTCTACAACAAGAGAACATCCTGTCAGTGGCCATAGATGGACTTCCTAAAGACTTGGGAAGACTGGGAAATGTCTTCCGTTCCTGAAATACAGGGGCAAATGCAAGAATATATATTAGATTGAGAGTTTATATACAATCTAGGGCAGAAAAGTGAAGGTCAGGAGCAGGACACTGAAGTGGGGGTCGCAAGATTTTTTTTTTACATTTCTGACATTGAATTTTATGTGCAATTAATCGAAATTTAATTATGATTTTGATTATTACACTATACGATTACAATAATTGAGGAAAAAAAAGATTTTTAAGAATGCCCTCCCGCTTTTCTATTCAAAGCACAGAAAGTCCGTCCTGTTTGTGTGATTGCGGCTGATCGGCTGGATGACAAACGCAGTAATGAACTGTTGCATTTGTCGCAGAAATAATAACATATTAATAACAAGTTTTATGTGCTCACCTTTTGCTGAAAGGAGAACCGAAGTTTAGAAGCCTCTCTATCCTTTACCCAGGGCTGGGTCTTGCAGAAAAGTCTAAAACTCTTCTTTAGGAGCAGATATCACAAACGATGCTCAAAGCAAACTCATATTATTTTATGCTGCTGTGATGATTGTTTCTGTTTCCTTCCCATTTCACCTGCTAATGGCACATGCTTTGGGCCGACATAAACAAACAGCGCTGTGTGATGATGTCATCAGGCTGCGCAGCTTGGTTTGCTTGGGCAGGTGTGAGGGCTGGCCAGCAGGGGGCAGGTGAGCCAGGGATGTCTCTAATAGAGGATTAGTTTAGAAAAGGGAGCAAATTTAATATAATTTGGACTTTTTTTTAACTGTCCAAAGAACATATTTTGCATATTATATTAAAGGCAACCAATAATCATTTGAATAATCGTGATTTCAATTATTACTAAAAAAATATTATTTTTCTATAATCAAGCAGCCCTAGAATCTGAATTTAGCGAAACATCAAAATACATTATCCAAACTAACATCATTAAACCACATATTAAATGTTTTGTGCCTTATATTCTTATAAATACTAATTACATTTTACAGAAGAGGGTCCCGAGTTGTTGGTTGAATAATTTTGGGGGTCACGGCCCGAAAAGTTTGGGAAACCCTGATATAGAGTATGATACAGTGTGTGAACAAATTGCAACATTCAATTACTTCCTTCAATAACAACAAGGTTAACAAATGACATGTATTACAATGTAAACGAAAGCTGTGAACAATTTGCTTTAACATCAAATTGTATCAAATCAAGGCTTAAACACGACAAAATAAGGATAAAAACTTGACTGAAATTTATCTAAATGAGGAAAAGTATGACTAAAACTGATTTATTAAGCTGTGTTAGCAAAAATAATTGTAAATTAAATACCTAATTGATTTTGCGATGTATTGTATATATACTGTATATTCTGCAACCCTAAAACAATCCAGCACAAGACATACAGTATAGCTACTTGTTCCCTTGGTGGATGCGTGCGCTCACAGCTTCTTAAAAGTTGCTGCCGTCGCGAGAGTTATAGGACTAGGAGTAAGGAGGCAGGTGAATTAAACTCCAGCCTTGACTGAATGCTCACTATCTCAGGGGGCAATATGCCTTTCAGCGCCCCCATGTAATTATATCCATACAGTGATTCATCCGCACATGCTCTCTTGGCTACAGATAGGTATATAAATTGGCCAGTATAGCACCATCACCAATTCATTTGTGAGAGCAGGAATTGACTCGGCCTTACAATAAATATACAGACTCTGAATAAGGAATCAACAGCCCGCCGCTGCCACTGCGCCCCAATTAGAGACTGCTTTTTCTGATCCACTGAGTTTTACTGCACACATTGGGCTTCTGCAAATTGCATGGGGGAGTGCATGCGATTATCATTATTTTCTTCTTTTTTTTTCTCAAACAATAAGGATCACCAGAGACGGCAGCCTTGTCCGCTGCTATTGGAATTTGTGACCCATCAGGTTTATTAAAAAGAGATTTATTGCAAATAATTTTTTGCGCTAATTGCATTTCGGCACACACCTAACAGTTATAGCCTCTGTCCCATATTTGTTTTCATTTATTTTTTTATGAAAGAGGGAGCGAGTAAAGTTTTAAACTGTTTTCGTTGTGGTCCAAACTCATTCCAAACTTTGCAAACGCCATTTATAACGCATTTATTTTCGGAGCAAGTTTCACAATCATCAGAGATTTGCTGTCACAACAAAAACAACCCTGCGTGTTCACAAACGATTCACAAAAGAATGCTTTATGATTAGATAGACGCTTTTTTTCCCCGTAAATGTTTGCTTTTAAAACATTCTGATGAAGGACGAAACAAGTTTAAGTGTATTAATTGGAAAAGAGTGAGTGTATCGTTTTGAATTTCTTACATTTCTGCCTAAATTGCTCATAAATTGTGCTCTAATCATTACTAAAATCATAAGAATGAGTAAACAGTGTCTGCTTAAACTAACACAACCCAACCTTTTACATTTTATCAGATTTTTATTGGCCATAACATGTAAACATTCACAGGACAGTGTGGAATAAGTGAGTACACCCTTAGATTCAATAGCTGGTTGACCCTCCTTTTGCAGCAATAACTTCATCCGTTTCTTGTTGCAGATTAAACGTGCACAAAAATCCGGATGAATCTTGGATCATTGCTCTTTACAAAACTGTTGCAGTTCAGTGAGATTCCTGGGATGTCTGGTGTGAATGGCTTTCTTAAAGCCACACCGCGTAGAATTTTACCCAAAAAATAAAATTGAAATTTTATGACAGATATTTTCAGCATTGAAAAATATCTCAAATAAACATGTAATTTTGCTGTGAGCGGCCTCAGCTCTCCTAAGACATGACATAACTTTACCGGGAGTGGGTACGTCTCCAGCTCATTTCCATGGAGATGTGACTAAAGTCAGCAGAATTTGAGATTTAAACAGGTATGGTCCTCATCCAAATCCATTCTTTGATTACCCACTGCAGAAATAGCATTTTCTGTGTCGAGCTGGTCATTAGAAAAATGTTCTGTACTGATGGCAACAGTATAGTCCAAAATGTTACGCAGTGTGCCTTTAAGGTCATGCCACAGCATCTCAATTGGGTTTAGGTCAAGACTTTGACTGGGCCATTATGATAAAAAAAAGACACTGTTTACTCATTCTTGTGATTTTAAAGGGACTATACAGTTTAAAAATGTTAAAATTGAGTATTTTCCTCCCTCTACATGTTCCAGCCATGTTATAATGGGCAAAATGAGCCCAGACCTGTTCACCACAACTGCCTCTAAAATCCTGCGCTGTCACTCAAAAGGTTGTTATTTGGGGTCCGAATTGCCGTCAGGCACAAGCTTAAAGGAATAGGCCACCGTTTTTACATTCTGAGATATGCTCTTACCTCACTTTAGCCGAGTTAATATATCCCCGTCTGGTCTTTGTCCGTGCGCTCTGTCACGGACAAAGACCAGACGGGGATATATTAACTCGGCTAAAGTGAGGTAAGAGCATATCTCAGAATGTAAAAACGGTGGCCTATTCCTTTAAAATAGAACCTGCAGTTACACATAAGACCTGAGGGGGCAGTAGTGAGTATAAAACAACCAACTTGCATCTTGTCCCTTTAAGAAAGATCAGACCACATTTTATGAGCAATTTAGGCAGAAATGTAAGAAATTCCAAACGGTGTATCCACTGTTTCCTCCCACTGTACCTATAATCAAGCAATTTTAGTTCATTTTTCCAATGTGGCAAAAGCGATTAAACACCAACACCAATTTTTTTCATGTCACATCGGGTATTTGCTTGTCCAACAGCAAACCCCGTGATATGGACGCTAAGACTAAAAGCTTTGCATGTGACTTTGGTGCTGTCTCTGTAACAGTATGAGCGAAGGAGAAAAAGTTATAATGAGACCAAAATGTTGCGCTGTCCTGTCATTATTTTTGAGTCAGGACCTTCCGTTGCCAGCACCCCGCGGCGAGATCCGAGCCCAGTGCCAGAACGCGGCGATGACAGACGAGCGGACAGAGCGTGCCTGATTTGTGTCCCCTGAAGAAAGCCACACGCCACGCACCGCCCCGCCGTAAACACTGGTACGATGTCATCCCAATGCGCCCCGCCCCATCGATCACTGTGTTATGTTCAGACCAGCGGCTGCGACCTCCGGTTAAAAGAAGACTCAATAGAGGGAAATGCAGGTGCAGTAAATTTACAAATCATCTTGTTGAATTCAAAGGTAAGCAGTTGGTAGAATTTCATACAGGCAAAGATCGCTGTATATTTTCAGGTTATTTGTGCAACTCTGTAGATGGAAGCTTGATTAAAACAGCCCTGGGTAAAATGGAAAAAGTAATCTCTCATCAAATGAACAGAAATGTGAATAGACAGTTTCTGAATTTTGTTTAGACTTCTTCTTCACATGTTGCAGGTAGGACTTCAATCCTTTTTATATTGACATTAAGATGTGGAAACAAGAGCATAATTTACTTTAGTTCTTTTTTCTTCAAAGGAATAGGCCACCGTTTTTCCATGCTGTGATATGTTCTTAACTGAGCTTGATACGTACCTGTCTGGTCTGTGTGCGTGCCCGTGGAAGAGCGTGGCAGCTTCCAACTTCACCCCGTTTGGAGCTATAGGAATATACTGGGAGAGGCCAAATGCTTACAACATCTTTGATCTTTTTGCGTGACTGAAGGCACACAGTTCTTCCATACTGAGATATGTTCTTACCTGAGCTTAAACGAGTTCATACGTACCTGTCTGGTCTTTGTGCGTGCCCGTGGAAGAGCGTGGCAGCTTCACCTCCATTTGGAGCTATAGGAATGCATTGGGAGAGGCCAAATTCGAACAACATCTTTGGTCGTTGTGCATGACTGAGCACACGCACAGGTACGAATCAACTCGTCTAAGCTCAGGTAAGAACTTATCTCAGTATGTAAAAACGGTGGCCTGTTCCTTTAAGTTGTCATCTCTACTTGGTTATTTTAGAGCAGACCCTGACATGCCTTCTTTTAATGTTATTTAAAAACAGTGGGAAGGAGACTTGTCATCCGCTCCACCAATTCCAAATTCTGCATGACCATGAGTAAATTTGTAAAAGTTTGTATTATAATAGACAGTACTTCATGCTCACTGTAATTCAAATGTAAACTTATTTCATTTCTTGTTCAGTATTATGCGATTTGTTCACTGAACAGATATTTTCATTTTTTTTTAAGATCTTCAATGAGCTCTTAACTTTACAATCAGACGGCATCTCTATATTTTACTTGCGAAGGTCACCCTACTATGCAAACATTTTCTATAGAGCTTTTGCCTTTCATTTACGAGCAGCTTCCTGGCTTTTACAGCATGAAAAGCCTTGTTGCTCCCACTGTGTAGTTTCCTATAATCATGCACACACACACATGCCCCACGCAGAGTCCATGAACAGGGAGCAGTTCAGAAACACATTGCATGATAAACTGTTTACAATTTGGAGATGCTCGTTAGACGGAGATTGTGTCAGCGCGTGATTAATTATGCCAGACTGTAAGACTTCTGTTTGTGTCAACTTGATGTATATGCTGTTTTTTATCCTAATGAACAGAGGAATTGGAGTGTTTGCATCAACAATTATGGCTCCTCTCAAAGCTGGCTCGGTTAAACGCAGATCATTTTGACAAAGGTCTACCATTACAGCATCTCTAAATGATGAAAATTTAACTGTTTATGGGATTTTAATAGGCTGCTTGTTTGTGTACACAATATGTTTGAGTTGCCGATTTACAGTGTGGGGAAAAAGCGGAAAAAGCTTCAGAATATAATTATTTTTGAGTCAACAATAAACATCTTAGCCTCTTGCCCCCCCGCCTGAACCGAGTGCATATTTTCCAGTTTGGTGTTGCCCAAATCTAAAAGCTTCTCAACTGGAGAGCAGCAGTGTAACGCTTCATTTGAAAGCTAAGGCCTATAAAAGCGATTGTAGCTTTGTCGTCACATTGTTGCTGTGTTTTTGTTACATTTTTAATTTTTTTTTGTTGCTTTTTCATTGCTTTTTTTGTAGCTTTTTTCATATTTTCATCATGTTTTTGTTGCTTTTTTCGTTGCTTTTTTGTCGTGTTTTTGTCACTTTTTGGCTGCATTTTCATCCTCGTTTTCGTTGCTATTTTGGTCCCTTTTTCAGCTTTTAGGTTTGACAATACATCGAAAAAACAGGCCAATCTCCACTGTCCGGCTCAACCCTGGTGCTTCGGCTCAATCCTATGGCAGTATTGCCGTCAATAGGAGGTGGGAAAAAATGAATCACAATTTCTTTTCTCATATCGATCCATTTCTTCTTTTTTTTTTCTTTTTTTCATAATCAAATTTTGATTATTCGTCCAGCCTTGATAGGAGGGTAAGATAAGAGATAAGGTAGGACTTTATTGATCTCACAATGGTGAAATGCACTTGTTACATCAGCTCCAATCAAAGAAGGATTATGTGCAAACAAGTAATAGTGAATAGAGGTATCTTACAATGAATATAGCCGACAACAATCGACGACAGAAAACTCAAGGTGCTGCTCCAAGTAACATTTCTAAAAAACAAATATTAAATTGCTTGAATGATTTATTCTTTTGCTGTGGTTTGAGACAAGCTGTGATTGGCTAATATGCATATCCATCTGCAGCGAATATCCCTGCAAAAGTCTGTCCTCTTCCCGAATCATTCAAACCGGAGCCTTTCTAGATTGCTGTTGCCAATTAAATAAACCAGTTTTTAAGCAAGGATGTTTAACCATGTCAGATATTTGAACGGCAAATTCGTGTGTGTACAGTATTTCCTCCAAGATATTTCAATGTCAGAAATGAAGGATGAGAAATGCGCTTCTGATGATTTAATATTTAAGAATTACAATCCTTGATCTTCAAGCTCGACGGCATTTTCCGAACTCATCCGCGACAAGTGTTCGATATTTCTTGACTCTCCAGACGGAAAATCATTTATAAGAAGAAATCGTTGATAAAAATAGAGATAATTTCAAATGTAGTATAGATGATTTGCCCTTTCAAATCATGGTTGAATAACAGCTTTGCTTGACATCATCTGGGTTTGTGTGTCTGATAATTTCATGTGAGGATAAAAAAAAGTGTGAACCTGTCTGTACTCTTCTATGGCATCCCTTTAAAGACACAACAGCGCAGACAAATCAAAGACAAAACACAAAAACATTTTTAATGAGCGCCGTCTGTTACCAAAGGCGGGTAATGTCACTTATAAGCGAAGTCAAGCCGAATAAAAAAATGAAGTCAAATCACACAGGTTGTCCAATTACAAGTGGACAAGATTTAGATGATGCTCAAGTAAAAGTAAAAGTGTTCATGTGAATCTTTTGTCAGTTTCAGATTTGCTCAACTAGAAGTGAAAAGCGTATGTGTAAAGATACCCCCAAAGTCTGAACAGGACCGACTGCCAGCGCTTCTCAGTTTTGTCATTGGAGCCAATGAATGCAGTCCCTGTGATGCTTATGTCAATACGAGGTCATTCAAATGTGCCACTACCAACGCTGCCCAGTCCCCGGGGTCAGGGACAGAGATTAGCTGCATCTACTCCGGTATGCCCTGCCTTTGCAGCTGCAAGGAGTCTTGCTTTCAGTGCATGTTACACATTCGTATAACACCCTTGACCAGAGGCATTGATACCTACCTAATTCGGCAACTGTAGCCTCGCCATAAACCTTTACAACTTCCTGTTTAGAGCAGAACTGGAATCATATCTATAAAGCAGTTAATTGTAGATTTGTTTGTCACCTCTGCAAAGGAAAAAGTATGAAAACTTGAGTAGATGACACAATGACTCCGAGTTTTCTCTGTAATGTAAATAGATGTTTGTTATTTAAAATTCAAATGAGTATTGGGGCACATTCTGATGCATCCCACTCATCTGTTTGGCTGTGAGTTGTATTGACAAGAAGAGAAATGAGGGTGTGACTGCGGACGGGGAGCATCATTTAACAAGGCCCCAGGCGCAGTCCTCTGCTCTTCCAGTAACATGCTCCTCTCTCCTGCAACTCGGGCTGCTCGCTGTTTCATTATGATGAGGCTATGGGCTAAAAAGAGTAGCCAAGCATATCAAATATCCTGAAAGCACATACTAAATAAATCATTTTATTCATTCCATTAGTGGTGGTTGCTCTTCCCTTGTAAACCATCTCATGGCCCGTACTGGCAAAACAACAAAAAAAGCAGCAGTGCCTGAGTCTTGCGTGTCGAGAAAAAGAAACAACACGCAGAGTTTCGCTTGAGCAAATTGCGGCTGTTCCGTGCATTTAGGGGTTTTATGCTTTCCTGGGCACGCTCTTCCAACGGTCCGTACATGTTGCCTTTGCGTCTCCCTAATTTGTCACGCTCCTTGAGTTCTGCTGATGCCAAATTGGAGAAGAATGGCTAAAAATTATCAATGCCCTAAACGTAAAAACTGGCAGTGTATGCCGGTGTATGCTGCGGCTTGTAGTCATCCTAATCTGTTTTAGTCTGTGCAAAAATGAGGATGGTGCCTTTTGATTGGAAGAGCTTGGTCACTCAAAAACAAAAGTTCACTGTTGACGAGCGACACACACTTCCAACTGTTTTAGATTTAGTTTACAGCACTAAAACGGCAACAAAATGGACATCAAGGAAACAAAAAAAAACAGATAAATAATTGTGCTTTATTTGTACAACGAAATAGTCTTCAGGTGTTAGTCCTGAGCCACCACGACTGAGCCGTGCAACCTGACCCACATGTTATTGGAGGACGGGGAAACCGTAGCACCCTGAGGAAACCTGGCTAGCTGCCTTCAGTCTCATCTGATCCTCTGAAACGGTGCAGCACCTCCTCCTCCTGGGTTTGTCCCTGTTTCAAAGCGTGGTGTCCTGCACTGGTCAACACCACCTCCTCCTGCGCAGCTCCCTGTCCTTCGCAACAGTCTTTCACCATCTTCTGGGAAGATCCTAGCAGTTGATCTGTATTATTCTCCAGTGAACGTCCAGTAGCCAGAACAGTAGAAGACATGTGTGACTTAGCTGTGTCTTTCCCGGATACCTCCTCCTTTGTCCCTTCTTGTTTCCTGTAGCTCCTCTTGTGACATCTCCAGAAGAAATGTGAAGAAATGTGTAGGTCTCAAATGGGTTTAGCTGATAAGCGAGCTGTTTACCTTTAAAAAGCTGCACTCTTCAGGACCATTATGGACTCTCTGCAGTAAAAAAAAATCCACCGAACCCCACAAAAACACGGCAAAGACATGCAAAAGTATTCAGTAAAACAACACAGAAACCACAAATGCAGTTCGCAGAAAAAGGCACACATAAAAAAAACAGCTGTACCAAGAGAGAGGGAGGTTGCTGCTCAATATTCACAATAAACTGTAGTGGAGATTTTTCTCAAATGTCGTTTTCAAATGGGTTATGGATGTTCGATCTTTGTCTTGCTCTTGCAGGCAAAATAAAGACTGGAAACACAAGTTCAAGGTCTGTATAAATACTTTTGACTGATTGACTTTGGAGCAATGCACTTAACAGTTGGTCGCCGTAAAGTGAAGGTAAGGTCATGCGTCTAGTTAAGTTAGTTTGTGGCGGTCAGTGCGGGAAGGACTTCAGATGTACTTGTGTTTTTTTCTGTCAGTGGGACGCTGCACATCGGAGGTCCAGGGGTGAACAGAGGTGGCACCCTGTTTAGCCGAAGGATCACCCCGCGCAGATGTTTTAGGTGACATGCCAAGTCCTGCAAGCAGATGGTACTCTGTGTTTGTTGGCCCCAAATACAGACACCAGAGTCTTCAGCCGCCTGCTCCTACAGAGATTCAGAGCAGCAGACAGGCGCAGCAGCAGCACAGGGACTTAAACAGGGCAAGTGTTGTGCTATAAACACAAATATGAAGTCACATCATTCTGAACATGCATTAAATCACATGTAAGTCGCACAGTTGCACGGGTTTTTGGACAGGATCAGGTTTTATGGATTTTCAAAATTGAAAATCGTCAAGAGTTCTCGGCCCCTGCCCTCCATTTCGTTACATTATATCGCAAAATATGAACCCAACCTTCTGTGCAATTCAGGAAGACCGCTCAGTTATGAAATCATTGTCAGCAAACACAACAATCATACCGCAGAGAAAGAAGCAGCCTTTGTGCGTCAAGCATGTTTTGTTCTGCGCAAATTGTGGAGTTGTTTTGTTGTGACACTGATTCTTTCATGCCTGGGAGGAGAGGCGCCGCTGCGGGTCAACTGCACAGTGTTCGGGTCATGTAAGGCAATCTCGTCTTTTGACTATTCAAATTTTAATTAGATTTGAATAGCAAGGCCATTTTGAGATAAATATTCATTACACACAACGAGATCAATTCTGTCACATTATTGGAGCTGTCTCGACAATGGAGATCAAGGTTGTCAGCACGAAAACCGCCTTTATCCTTTGCTTTGATTACAGTGCGCAATCTCAATGAATGCAATTGTTCGCCCCTTTTAAGTGATCCTCTGTAGTGCTGGAATATAATGTAGTGAGCTGAAAACATGTAATTAAGCTCTGTTAAAAGGTACTTCTCAACTTGAAAATTGACAGTCTTTCGTGCCGCATTCACCTTGAGAACCCAGATGGAGGTGCTGGATAATTGGCCTATGAGAAGAACCTGCTGGGTTCAAAAACAAAGCTTTTAGTCGTAGCCATCACATTGTTTTTGCAGTATGTAAAAAAAAGAAAGCAACTCGGGTTAAGCAGGTTTTGCACCACAATTAAAGGAAATATAGTTTTTGAGGCATACATGTTATAAGTCCCGCCCCTTCAAAAAAAACACCTGAAGTGTTATGAGTAATCTATCTATTTCATTCAATCTATGTATATTTCCTTTACATATACTGAAGATGAATGATGAGATGCTGAGGGTGTTTCAGGACAATAGGACCAGCTCAGTCTCCTACTCCTTACAGCCTTTTCTGTGCGTACACATTTCTTTTTGAAGTAGAGTGCTTTGTGTTTTACATTATTGGATTCAAATACTTTGCATACTACATGTACCCGAATGTAACTGTTGGTAAGTCTCATAAAATGTTTTATTTGTTTTAACATCCTAAACATTATTTTTTTTCCTTTTGTTTGTCCTGAGATGCAGTGACAGAAAAATCAGCTTCAATGTCACAAACTGTGAAATGTTTAGTTTTGGCCCAAACTCATTTCTAGCTCTTACAATCCCTCTTTCCCATCCAAATTGTTTAAGCAAATGAATTATATGCACGTTTCACACCCGTGCAGAGCTTTGAGAGGTGACAAAGTGAAGCAGGGGGGACCAGCCCTAATTACACTAATTTTGATTCTACTTTTTCTTCCATCGCTTAAAGGGGCTAGATAGAAGTTGGCCATTTTGTACTCACTACTGCCACCTCAGGTCATACGTGTAACTGCACCTTCTGGCGGCACGGTAGCGCAGCGGTTAGTGCTCTCGCTTCACAGCTAGAAGGTCCGGGTTCGATTCCCACCTGGACGGGCCTTTCTGTGTGGAGTTTGCATGTTCTCCCCGTGTCTGCGTAGGTTTCCTCCGGGTACTCCGGTTTCCCCTACCACTAAAAACATGCACAATAGGCCAGGATGAATGATGTGTGTGAGTGAATGTATGGTGGTGGTCAGAGTGTCCGTTGTAGTCGCGAAAGCGCCTCTGACAGTCTCCCCCAGGGGAAACTGAAGCTACAAACGTAGTTTACCACCACCGAGTGTGGAGTGAATGTACAATTGTCTCATGTAAAGCGCTTTGTGACTATATGTCTGTGAAAGGCGCTATATAAATAAAGATCTTCTTCTTCTTCTTCTTCTTCTTCTTCTTCTTCTTCTTCTTCTTCTTCTTCTTCTTCTTCTTCTTCTTCTTCTTCTTCTTCTTCTTCTTCTTCTATATTAAGCTTGTGCATGACGGCAATTCGGACCCAAAGTAACACGTTTCTGAGTGACAGTACAGGATTTCAGAGGCAGTTGTGGTGAACAGGTCTGAGCTCATTCTACACAGTAGGACATTGTTGGAACATGTAGGAGGAGGAAACAAAGGAAATCGGTGTGTCTTATAGAAGCTTCTCCTGCTGACCAGGCTGCTGTAAGTGATTGATCCAGTGCACTGTGTAATGTCGCATACGCGGACAAATGCCTAAGATCCAATCTTTTAATAACCTGCCTCAAAAACGTTGTTTCCAAAAACATAAGAACAGCCCAAACACGCAGCTCAAATCAAACGCATTGCGCTGTTTTTTTTGTTTTGTTTTTTTTAGTTTGAAGCACTACAATTTTGTTTTCTATTTGGTTTTGTATTGAGTCCAGGGGCATATTTTATTATGAAGCAGCTTTGAAAGAACTATATATTTTATTCTAGATACTGCCTGATAGATACTGCCTAATAATGAACATTTAGGCTATTTTATTCCAAAACCAACTCATTATTTTTCATGTTGTACTTGGACTGTGAACCAAACCGTGAGATAGCTGAACCATAACAACCCTAATTAATTGTGCATAGATTTGAAAGGAGCAACAAACAACTTTGATGAAAAGTTTGCTATATGGTCAGAGGGGAATGGACTCCCAGGCCTGGGGCAGTCGGGGACAAAGTGCTTTCAGCCATTATGGAGTTAAGTGTTATGACCTGCAGCCAGGAGAACTCAAATTTGCACAATCCCCTGCAACAACTTAACTTAATTTGTAAATGTGTTTTTTATTGTTTCCAATGTTTCTTTTTTTATTTCCCCCTCCTTGCGTTGCCTCAATAATTTAACGTGACTTAATTTAGTTGTGAGTTTTCTGTAAAGCACATTGAGTGGCTGCTTCTTGTATGAAACGTGCAGATGTGTTTGTATTCAGAAATTATGTGTTCAAAGGGCCTATGTGCTTGATCAAAGGTGTGGGCTATATATTTATATGTGGAGGGTGTATGTTGTGTATGAAAGACACAGGAACGACTGAGAAAGGAAACAATGGGCCGGTATATGGAAATATTGCATAGCGACAACAAACAGTCAATCAGAGCAGCTCCTCCCCTGAGTATTGCCATATTGTGCACAGATTTTTTTTTTCTCTTCCTTTCCTTTTTGCTTTTATGCAGGTGTTGAATAGGCCGGGCGAGCGCAGGTATTTGTCTAGAGCGCGCCAGGGCCAAGGGATTAGAGAGAGGCAAGCACTGTGTTGCCATGGTTTCCAGTTCAGCTCTGCCTCCACTGACACTGAGGATAGTTGTTCTTTGTTGGCCTTGGGTATCACACCAATCGTAAGTGGGAGAGGATAAACAAAAAGATCCTTTGTACAGGGACGAGAGGCAGGTTGTGAGTCACTATATACAGTATATCTGCATCTTATTGCAAGAAATAGCTTTTGTTTAAAAACTCTCAATGTGTGACCAGAACATTTGGACCCTTTCTTTATTATAACATGCCATCTGCGCGCAACACTTACAGGAATACTGAACATTCTGCACTGTGATACAAGGGCAAAATTCCATTCACCACAGCATTTTATATGCTACAAACTGAAGTAAGATTTTGCCAGTGGCTACATTAACAACTCCTTCACTTCTCATGGAGGATCACTTCTCAAACTGTTTATAAGTCTTGAATCGAATGAGTGTGGATAAAAAAGAATGGATTGAAAAAAGACACATTCTTGGTCTCTGTAGTCAAAGTCTCTGATCTCAATGTTACAGTAGGTTTGGATGGGGATTTCTTATTACTGATGTTCACACATTTTTGATAGATTTGGAAACACCTGTGGAATTGACGAGAGACCAGTTGCAACCTTTGAGTCATTTTGTGATCAAAGACAGTTCCTTTAGGTGCCCAAAGGGGTCATTCTCTGGAAAGCCGCACCCACAGGATTGTTTCTGCTGATCCCAAGCCTGGTTAAAAGTAGACCTTCCATTGTTGAGCATTCAGTCTAGATTCCAAAATCATACAATATGCAAACCACCACATGCTGTGAGTCAAAATAAACTGCTGTGGTGACCTAGGAAGCATCTAAAGGGAGAAACATGTGAGCTACTCCGGTGGCCACACCTACGCGATAGGGCATAAGTAAGCAGCGTGTGGGAGTAAATATGCAGTATGCTTTAATCTATTGAATATAAATGGATTTCCGTATTTCATAATGTGACCTATTCTACTTTAATCTTAATGAATAGCAAAATTGCCCATGGTAAATCAATAGCAAACATCAGCTGAATGTTATGAATTGAAAAAGGAACCCTCATATTTCATGCTTCACTTATTGTCCATCAAGGTTTCAAAAAATACCTGGCATTTCTGGAGCATGCCAAATTTCTCCCTTTCTTCTATCACACATGCTCATATGAGATAAGAGCAGGTGCTCTGTCATTCAGCCACCAAACCAGTGTGAAATCTCCGGCTTGAGGAGTTTGACATACATCCTTCAAATTCAGAGATGAGAGCCCCTTTTAGTAAACAACAGGAAAGCTTTTTGTTGACATCAGAGCAGGCATTTATACTGTATATCAAAGAGAGAATATGTGCTGTGTTGGTCAGTCCTTTGAAGGCGCATTGAGTTGCCTTGTGTACAAAATGCGCGGTATAAATAAAGTTGCCTTGCCTTGCCTTGCCTTGCCTTGCCTTGCCTTGCCTTGCCTTGCCTTGCCTTGCCTTGCCTTGCCTTGCCTTGCCTTGCCTTGCCTTGCCTTGCCTTGCCTTGCCTTGCCTTGCCTTGATGGACTTAAAATAACCAGGAATAATCTAGATTTAATCAATTAAAAAGGTGATTTGAATAAAGGGGCTAGATGAAAGTTTGCCATTTTATACTCACTACTGCCATCTCAGGTCATATGTGTAACTGCACCTTCTATATTAAGCTTGTGCATGACGACACTTCGGACCCGAATTAACACCTTTTTTGGGTGACAGTGCATGATTTTAGAGGCAGTTGTGGTGAACAGGTCTGGGCTCATTCTACACATTAGGACATGGCTGGAACATGTAGGAGGAAAATACATTATTTTAACATTTAAACTCTGTTTAGTCCCTTTAAGGCTCAACAGGTCTTGTATGCATGAACTGGATTAGTCGGGTTAGTCCAGGCTCTGCATGCATAAGGAGGTCTGCTGATACTGCAGATGTAAAAGCACTCGAATATGCATGTGGCAGCGTCATGGGGAAAAAGGAAAAAAACACCAAAACGCACTGACTCTAACCTGTCCTTATAGGATGAGTGTAATCCAAAAAAGCAGTAGCTTCAGATTCTCACTCTTGTTTTTACTACAATTTATCCCTTATTTGTACCAGAGACAGTATGTGCACTTTTTTCAAGCCCCTTAAAGCATGACGCTATCGGCCATTATAGCGTCATGTTGAGCAGGGTCAGTCAGTCTTCCTTGGTCTTGAAATCTTGTATTTAATTTTTATTTAACAAAATCAATTGGGATTAAAAATCACTTTTTTTTTGTTTTAGTTATCCTGTTTACTGTAGTCGTTTCTTCTTCTACTGCTCCAATCTCTACTTCATTTTAATTTTAAAGCTCATAATCCATCAGTGGTCCCGTTCTGAGCTGCTCTTCACTGTGCACTGTGCTCTACCATGCCATTCCCACTGCTGCGCACAGAGGAAGCTCCAGGCGAAATCCTGGTCCCTGTGTCTCAGCCATTACTGTCCATGAACATTATTTCAAAATGTACAACTTAAATTATCAATGCTGAAATACCCAAAATAATGTTTTTAAGCTGCAATCATGTGTTTAAAGCTTAATTTTTTTCCCCCACAGTCAAATCCCTATGAAGAATACTATACAAAGAATTGAATGATGTTTTCATTAGTCATATTAACGTTGGAGAACATGCTGCCGAATTAGGGATGTTGAATTAGCGAGATTAGCGGTAGATGATAAGATGTAACAACACGGCATTAGTTACATGGAGAATTATGCGTGATTAATTGCCCTCTATGTTGGGTGCAGTCAGCAGAACAGAGCAGACCTATTTCCAAACCTGAGGAGGCAAGGATAAAACATGTGGCTGCTTGGGATGAGCATAGTATATATAATCATGAACACATTTGGAGAGGTCACTTTTTCTTTTTCTTTTTTTTACATTTTCTTCATGTGCAATTGTCCAGGCGGAGCAAAGTCACAAGCTGCCAAAGACCAGATGGTGTTCCTTTTTTAAAGTTGATCTCATGTCTTGTGCAATTTGTGCGGCCACATTGTTGTCACACAGTATCGCATCGCCATCGAGTGACATTTGGTAAAATTATTTATTTAGTACAGACACTTATAAGGTTCACATAGAATAGTCTGTGCAAGCTAAAATGAAGCATAAAAAAGAGCATTGTTCTGTTTTAGAAAAAGGCTTATCAATTATTTTATTGCTGCAATAGAGGCACTGATGGTCATCAAAATAACGTACAATGTTTGGCCACCTGATTTCAAAGCAAAGCCGCAACATCTCCATGGAGACGAGCCGGTGCAGCCTAGATTTTTTATCTATAAAGGTAAAATGTTACATATGGCTTTAAACATATTCATGATTACGGCCATTTATTAACAAAAACTTTACTCAATCACCATATAATGAATGCCAATGTGTAGTTATTAATTGGCATTCATTTCTGAACATAATAGAACTTGAAGTTCAACAGATTACACCACTCATAGATGTTACTTTTACACATTTATTCATTTCCCTCAACTGTCATTTATACCTGAATTTGAGAATCATGTAAGCTTTCAAAGATACAGTCTTTATAATCGATTTATTATACAATCTTCACCAGCACACTATTTTGAAAAAATCTGCACGGCTAAATTAAATTTGGGTGAGATAGCACTTGCAAATGCCTTCCTTTCGCCTCTTCCTGTTAGCTTTTGAGTTGTCTGTGCGTTCCCCAGAGCATTTCCTGCAGTGCATCCTAGAGACAAGCCAAAGGCCCGTGGATCCTCCTGGGAGCGCTGTCTCAGTACGGGGCTGCCTCTCTCAAGCAAAAACACACACACACACACCAATGAACAATCGTGAATTCAGATTTTTACTCTTTCCACGAGCATGATTAACCCCGGGCTCCTTACAACTGTGACGTGTCCTACATTCCCTTCGTTAATGCAGAAACTTCTTTTGCATTTTTATCGCCGTCTTAAATTTTCTGGCTGCTTAGGCTGCATTTGATGCATGAGTAAAGTTGGCTTATTTGCTAGCAAGTCTCGCAATGGGTCATCACACTTGCAGGGAGCCATGCTGAACTCATTACAGTTGAGGGGAGGCGGCCGCAGTCAGCCGGGGTGAAGGTAAAACTGAAATCTTGTCAGGGTTTTAAATGTGCTGTGTGGCAGATATTGGGGATTTCCGAGAAAAGCGCGGGGGGGAAAAAAGGCAACATGACAACTGACAAGGAAATTGTAGGGATTGTAAGAGAATCGAATGTCAGAGCGAGAGCAACACTGGTTCACAATAGACTGGAAATAAATACACCTCCAAGTTTACAGGGGGATTTGCTTTTTGCTGTTTTTTCAACATACAGTAACGTGAATTCAACCTGGAACGACTCAGGCAAAAGCAGCAATTTGAACGGTTTATTGGCAAATATAATTGTGGCAATCAGAGTAGAAATCGATAAATGGATGGGTAGGTTAGGTTTAGGGATGTCTTGCGGAGGTGATATGGGAGACCGGTGAAGGATGTAGCAGGGTGAATAGGTGGTGAAGGGGTGGAGGTGGGTCGCAGCACATCTGGGAAGCAAACAAGCCTTGAACGCTGGAGGCTTAAACGCAGGACCGAGGGCGATGATTGGCTGCAAGAAAGGTGTGGCTCTGCACTGATAGGCTGAGGTGGAGGTGTGATTATTGGTTGGAGGTAGGTGACTCAGAAATGATTCTTCCGGAGGTTGAATTTCATATAATATCTATAACATAACACATTGGTGGCGGGGTAGACTGACAAAATCAAGGCTGCCAATCTGCGCCATCGACTATCACCAACCACTAACTTAAGCACCGTTCAATCATTAAAGGAATAGGGCACCGTTTTTACATACTGAGATACGTTCTTACCTTAGCTTCAACGAGTTGATGCGTAACTGTCTGGTCTTTGTACATGCGCTCAGTCATGCAAATGTTGTTAGCATTAGCCTCTCAGAGCGAAGGTATAGCTCCAAACTGGGGTGAGGATCGAAGCTACCAAGCTGTTCCACGTTTTCCCTATTTAAATACAGTTACGGGAAAAGTTACACGATCCAAGTCTAGTTACACAAAATTAAACACGTCGACTTTCTAAGCGTTAATCTGCTTAGAAAGTCGACGTGTTTAAATTTGTGGCACAAGGGGCACTATATTGTGAGGCGTAATAACACCTGGAGTACTTTGATGATATTACTGCGCAGACATCGTTTTGTGTGACTATACTTGGATCGTGTAACTTTTCACCGAACTGTGTTTAAATAGGAGAAACGTGGAACAGCTTGGTAGCTTCTAACTTTACCCCAGTATACCTTTGCTGGGAGGGGCTAAATGCTAACAATATTTGCCCGACTGAGCGCACGCACAAAGACCAGACAGGTACGCATCAACTCGTCTAAGCTACAGTAAAAACATATCTTAGTATGGAAAAATTGTGGCCTGTTTCTTTAAGAAATAAACATCCCACATGTTTATCTCACTTGACTTGGTAAGTCAAATTTACTCGAATGGTCTGAATTTGTGTATTTGAACCAATCAATATAATATATTATATACACTTTCACTCATTTTTTTTTTTCAATTTTATTTTTGTAGCGACTATAGAAGTGACCCCCACTTGGATTTTCTGTTGCCATGCTGTGACACCACCCCAAACGTTATATTACACTAAAATATGATAGTTAAAGTGGCCAGTTAGGTCACATTTGTCCTGTACCTCAACATGTATGATTTTGATCAGAAGGGCAGTTTAAGCAGTTACTTCATAGAAACACCAGTATTTCCAGTAGATCATAGCCCTGTCTTAGCGCTGTCCAGAACAGTGTGTTTCTTTTCCGAGACTTCACTTAATCCTTTGAACAGTGACTGGACTCTCGCGGGAATCGTGAGTTCGCACCATTCCCAAAACCCATCTGGCGCTTTTCAAAGACCTGTGACTTGACTGATCTCCGACCGGCGTGAACCCCTGATGTGACGGCGCTGGAAATGTGGATATGTTTCTATGTTTCTATGTTTCTATGAACTGGGGTCATGCCAAGTGACGTTTCCCACGACTGCCCCCCCTGAAGCTTGATTCTGGAAATAACTAGCGCTATATTTTGTGTGGAGGAGGCTTTGACTGACCATCTGTGAGCAATGATACTCTTTTTTTTTTTTTTTTTTATCACTCTTTGTTATCGTAGACTTAGAAGAGCTTTAAAATGTTGACTGCTTCGATCACCACTGCAGGGGAGGCGGCACCTTGGGGCATAGTCTTTTCAGGTAGCATGCTTTTTACTTTATGACTCTGGCTTGTATCATAAAGCTGCACAATGAAAAACACATGGTGCACTCTCTATCTCAAAGTCTGCGTTAGAGTTTATATTTCTTATCAAAAGCGTAAATGTTATAGAATCGAACTACTCAGTTGCTGAAAGTTGCACTGTCCATTGAGCTTCTAAAATACAATACTACAGTTTGGGAACTTGGCTGAGGCAGTGGGGATGAACAACCAATTAAACTTTGAAAGATAACCTCTAAATGTCCAATTATTTGTGCCCGAGGATCAATAAAGTTCTTTCCATTGAATCGACTTTTCTTACTTAACTTTTAGGATCTCCAAAGTGGACCATCCCACATTCATCAAGCGCAACAGTGCTTTGTGATAGTATTTGTATTCATAAAATAATGCATGGATTAACACAATATATTAAGGCTAAAATGTCCAAAAGCTTCTCATTGTCATTTCATCTAAAGAAATACAATTATTTCAAAAACATATCCTAGAATTATGTCAATACTCTTTCTTTCGAATCCCTGAATCGATCAAAATTAATCAAAGCTAAACTCAATCAGTCAGACGATGGGGGCTGAGAATCTGCTCGGTGCGGTGGCTATTATGTGCTGATACAATTATTTCACAGCAGGGAGATCAATTAAAGGAAGGAGTTCTTAATCTTCTTCTGCACGTGCTGCTGAGCCTGCAGCGAGCGCATTTGTATTCAGGGTGGGTCGTGCAAGTTTAGATGTTGCTCCTGCTGCCAAAGAAAGTTGAGGACGTTTTATGCTGGCCAGACAACCATCTTATTTAGTGTATCTTGGGGTGTAATTTCTGCAGGACGTTGGTGCGCCAAGTAAACAAACCGAAAGAAAAAAACTGGATAAGTAACGACGACAGGAGAATTACTGCATTAAGGCCTTACACAATGGCTTTCATAGCGAGCTTCATCCGATTGCTTCCTCCGATATGCAGCAGATGACAGTAAGTGGCAGTGGCAGCTCCTCCGAGCGCCCTCCCCAGCGTTTCATGTTGTGATGATACGTTCTGCACAGAATCATTGAAGTTCAAAAGTTAATGTCCGCATTAAGATGCTCTGGCAACACCCAGCGCTGCGTGGCCTAAAGTGAAGTGTCATAAGAGCAGTAATTTCCCCACGGGCCAAAGGAAAACACAGACAGAATTAACCTGAAATTAGTCGCATTGTTTAACTTGATTTACTCATCATTAACAAAAAATGATCCTCGGTGGAGCAGTACAAGCTAATATGTGTCTCAAAGTACTGTACATTTTGCCAATAAAAGTTACCTCACAGTGTGGCATAAGGGAGCATTTCTTTATCAAAGATCATACATTTATAGCTTACCTTCTGGCTTAATAGCAAAATGTATTTCTTACTGGGTTTTTTTAATATAGTGAACAGTGTTGGGAGCAACGTGCTACTTAGAAACGCGTTAGAGTACTCTGATTACGTTTTCCGAGTAATGAGTAAAGTATCGCGTTTGCATCTGCAGGCAATAAAGTACTATTTTCCTTTTTCAAATCAGTAACATGTTTGTTTGGTCCTGATCTCTGTCTTTCTTCCGCCGCTGCTGTGCACTGTGTCCTCCATGGCAGAGTAGGACAATACAGTCCTGGTGGTGAAGCTGAAGTTCGCCCTCCCCTCCCAAACAACAACACATAGCTTTTGGCAACATCAGTCCTTCCAATGTCATCAACAAACTCGTAGCTGATTATGTGACTGAGGAAAGCAGTACAATTAATCTAAATCAAGTTGAGTATGGTTGTGTGTTTATTATAACCAATTCAATACGAGCGATCGCGATGTCGTCACATCCGGGGGCCATGGTAGGCATTTTATGTTTTAAACAAATGATAAGAATCCTATGATCGGCAAAAAACAATGCTCATAAACAGGGCATTGCTTCTCTTGCTCTGTAACAGATCTATCATTTTATCAAACCGAGTTAGAGACCTGGATGCATCAGCTGTTGCCTACCATTCACCAAAACATCCAGCAAAAATTGCGGAAGTAAACAATAACAGCGATCGCTCGTATGCACTTTGTAATAGGTCTGGGGAAAAAAACGATTTGATTTAAAAATCGAGTTTTTAGCTCTCTGCCCTCTGCTCAGGGAAAGAAGGTCTTGCTGCACAAATGTGCCAAGAAGAACAGAGCCCACCTCAGGATTTTTTCTTGTTATATTGCTCAATCCAAATACAGTATAAATAATTTGGATGTTTAACAATCTTTGTTGCACACTGCACAGTGACTTTTCAGTTAGAGAAAGGGTTTGCCTTTGCGGTTTTTTTTTATGTTGATGCACTTTAATTAAATACATATATATCTATATATATATAGATATATATTTTTATATATACAATATGTTTACAGTTCACAGTATTTTGGTCTAAATGGAGGGGAAAAAAATCAAATCGAATCGTATATCAAGTTTTTTTTTATGGGGGAAAAATATCGCCCCAGCTCTACTTTGTAATGCGTAAGAGCTCCTTTACGTTCTTTTTTTTGGGGCCAAACTGTTCACATATAGTGAACAGAGCACTACTGTAGCTATAAACTCTTTTTGCATCAGTAACAAGCTTGTTTTGTACTATGGTGACTTGCAATGTCCCTGTCAAATAAATGAATAAATAAAAAAATACAAAATGTAATCGAATGCTTAATGCATTACTATAATGATTCTTTATCAAGGTTTGGGCAAAACATCTTATCAAGACTATACATTGACAATTACCAAGACATTAGTTTGCTTGACAGTGAAATATTATTACCACCTCCAGAAGTAGTAAAAGCGGAGAGAGGTGGTGAAACTGATTTGAGGGATTAAAATTTACATTAGACAAAGGCCACTATAGAAGAAAATAGCCTACAGTTATTTTACCCAAAAGATGACCAATATGAGGCTTTAAAGAAGCAACAAATGTATTCAAATCCTTACACAAACGTTTAAAAGAACTCACGTAGTGCCCAGGTTGACTCCGGAACATCAGTGGTGTTTGTGGTCTGTGGATTACAGGTGATGTGGCGTGATGCGGACAGTGTAGAACGTGACCTTGACAAGAATAGTCCAGATGGCTCACCAAACCAGCGAACAAGTGAGCAGCATATGCTCCGATGGCACGCAGCCAGCAGTTTCTGAGGGGTGTTCCCACAATAAGGCCTTTAATGGTGATAGAGTACAAGAGGAAGTTACACAAACGACTCTCATATAAGTTTTTAGAGGAATACAATAGAGCGGCTACAGGTTTGTACTGATCGGGAGAGAGAGATCGAGATCAGTGGGATTTTCTGCCGGTAAATGAGGGCAATTCACTCACAAAATTGTATGTCAACAGGATCAAATATTCCGTAATTCAGACTGTATTCAGTTTGACTCATTTCGTCACGCTATTTTTGCCTCTTCTAATTGGGAACACCTTGGCCTGTTGTAAGCAAACATACATCAGTGCTGGAGGAGGCTTACGTCCCATGATTAATCTGTTTACCTGTAAAAAAACATGTGATAAAGCAGTTCAAATGTGCAGCGTCAGCACAGGCAGAGCGCATGGCAGGACAGGTGCAACAAGGGCATGGAGGGGCTCGGGCCTGGAAATAGGGCAACAGCGAGGACGGCGGCGTCTTTTAGGAGCAAGAGAAATGGAGTCTGGAATAAGGTCCTCAGCAGCGGGGCGCCAGGTGTGCAAAAATACAGTCTCAGGAAAAAGGCAGGGTCAGTGGGTGAAAGGTGAAAGGTAAGTTAAAGCAGGAAAGCGGTCATTAGGACATCTGCATCCAGGCCCAGGTCCCAATAACACACTTCAGAATGTTATGTAAGCTTTGTAAATATTCTATAAACATCTGTTTCTCCAGATGCTAATTTTGCATGGTCACAGTCAAGCATGGTTTCTACTGACAACTAATGTGCTGATTTAACTCAAGTTGTTTATGTATAACAATGTTTTGGTGTTTAAGCCCACCTGCCAGCTGTACAGTCTGAATGCTCACGGAGCCCCATGCTTTGGGTTGTCAGATCCAATGGCTTAAACCCAAAATGCGGCCCTCAGGCCAATTGTTGGTGGCCCTCCGGCTTCTTGTTGAATTGGCACACATCTCCAGAGATAGTACTGCAAGCTTAATAATTCCACACAATGAAAACATTATGATTCCAATCCTAAATTAAGTGTGGGGCACAGTTTAAACCTCTCTTAAATTTACCCGGGAGAATGCTGCCCTGCCCTGACTACCGACCGTTGGCCTTATACACTTCGATATGCGGCCCTCAATCACTGTTTTCAAATACTGAGATGTTCTTACCTGAGCTGAGACAAGTTGATGCGTAGCTGTCTGGTCTTTACGCGTGCCCTCAGTCACGTAAACAGAGCACAGACGGCGCTAGCATTTAGCCTTAGCCTCTCCTCTTCTCATCTATGGATCCAAACCGAGGTGAAGTTAGAAGCAACCAAGCGCTTCCACGTTTTCCCTATTTAAATATGGTTACATGGGCCTTCACATGATCCAAGTATACACTGCGTTCCAAATTATTATGCAAATGACATTTTTCTAAGATTTTCCAAATTGTCAACTCAAATGAGAGTCAGCATAATTTTCAAGTCTTTAACTGGTAGAGGATCATTGAAATGTGGTGAAAAAAATTCTGAATGATAACAGTGTTTTTTTCAAAAATAAATATAGTAAAAACCTCAAAATCCACTGTTCCAAATTATTATGCAACTCATCGTTTCAATACATTTTAAAGCTTGTAATTAACTGAAGATGGTCATTTGTTGAATGTGTAGCATTAGGAGGTCATATTTACTGAAATCAAAAGCTATTTCAATCAAAAAAATATTAACAGGTCAAGTTATATTTTACCATAGGAGCCCTTGTGTGATAGCAGCTTAAAAATTCTTAAATCCATTAAACTTGACAGTTTCTGTTGGATTTCTTTGCAAGATGTTAGAATAGCCTCACAGAGCTGCTGTTTGGATGAAAACTGCCTCCCACCCTCAAAGATGTTTTTTTTTGTTGAGGCTCCAAAGGTTCTCAACAGGGCTGAGGTCAGGGGAGGACGGTCCACATCATGAGATTCTCTCCTTTTATGCCCATAGCAGCCAGTGATGCAGAGGTATGCTTTACAGCAGGACATGGTGCATTGTCATGCATGAAGAGGATTTTGTTAGGGAAAGCACGGCTCTTCTTTTTGTAGCATAGAAGACAGTGGTCAGTCAGAAACTCCACATATTTTTCAAAGGTCATTTTCACAAAGACCAGACAGCTACGCATCAACTCGCCTAAGCTAAGTTAAGAACATATATGGAAAAACGGTGGCCTATTCCTTTCATCTTAGGCAAAGCAAGTTTATTTGTAGAGCACAATTCATACACAGGGCAATTCTAAGTGCTTCACAGTTGCATAAAATGACAAGAAAGCATTAAATCAGTCCATAAAACATCAACATAATAAATTAAAATACTCCCAGTTGTCATATGCAAGAGTAAATAACCGTTTTTAGCCTGGATTTGAACATTGTCAGAGTTGAAGCCTGTCTCACGTCCTCAGGAAGTTCCAGATTTTAGCTGCATGAAACTGAGACGCAGCCTCACCGCGTTTAGTCCTGACTCTGGGAACCACCAGGAGACCTGAAGTCGCGGGCCCTTAGAGATGGTTCATATAACTCTAAAATGTCATGAGATGTTGGAAAGACTTGTAGACAAGCAGAGGTGTTTTAAATTCTATTCTCTGAGCGACAGGAAACCAGTGCAGAGACCGGAGCACTGGACTAATCTTATAGACTAATCTTATTTAGTCCTTGTCATGCTATAGTGAGTATCAGTACCGATACTCTCTTTATAGATTAACAATGGGTGAGACCAGTATCAAAGTTAACCCTCCCTACTAGATCAGCTTCAGTCCAGCTACCCATTGTAAGTCGCTGACAAAGCCTCTTGATATAAGAAGTGTAATGTTGAAAGCACTTAAAGTACCCAGTTCAGATGACAGCTTAATAACCGTTTTCCACCAGGTATTGGATAAGCTGAAACAGTAATTATCCCGACAGGCCTATCTGCACGAGTTTCTCTTTAAAATTCAGCACAGGTTATTAGCCAGAGGCAGAATGACAACATATGCCCATTGCCTTGTAACTCAATCTACCTGACAAGAATTCATTTCATACTGCGTGTAAAAATCCAGCCTAGTCCACAATTGACTTTAACATATTGCCTCAAGAGCTGCGCAGCACCTCATGCCTTTGCTCCTTCCAGCAAAGAACCTGTTTCCAAGCAGGCAGTGGTTTCACTTCAAAATATTGTGAGTTTAGTAGAAATGTTGAATGCAGTAACAGGAAGGGGGGAAAGATTCATTGGCGTAAGTGTTTACATATTGATTTAGCATTTCAGTAGGTTTTCACATCTGTTGTTTATACATGCGAAAATCGTCTGGTAATAAAGGCTTATGGCTGAAATAGTTATCTACAAATTAATCGCACATTTGCTAGTTTGTTAATAAGCATTACACTTCAAATGCTAATTTTGTCTTTGTTTTATGTTTTATTCCCAATAAAAAGCAATTTACAAGCATTGGAAAACAATTGGCCATGCCCACAGCCATTATTCCTCGGCATCGTCCTGAGATAATCTTCTTGAACATGTTGAGAGTGCCTGATAATGCATGTAAGTAGTTTGTTTAATAGAAAGAGGAAGCCCGTGGCAAATGGAAATTAAGCATCACTTCTCGCTGTTTGTGGAGCACGTTGATTGATTACTGCTGCTTCCACCAGTTTCCTTTAGGCCCTTCCAGCAGCTCCCGACGAGCGAGAGCAGCAAGGGTCCTATATAATCTCCACAGCTCGGTGGTAATAGATACACGCAGGGTCTGTATGTTAAGGGGAAGAAACAGTAAAGTGGAATTGTAAAAGCATATGGTCTGGTTATATATGGCAACTGGCAAGATGAACAAAAAGGGTTTTCAGAAGCCTATTCACAATCTCCATTTTTTTTCTACAGTAAATCAATTTAACCATGTTCAAAGTGCTTAGAAAGCTTTGATAAGCACAAAATAGACCCCTGACTTAACTGACATTAACCCTAAATCATGGACGTAGAAATAGAAAAAAACAACTTGTGGATATGTATATTGTTCATGTAAGTCCTAAAGTCATATTAATGCAAAAGGGTTCATTAAAGAGTTACTAACCACCCCTTCCAGAGCCTTAGCCTCAGAGCCTAAGATTTGAAAAACTCCACAGAAAGGGGGCGTTGCCTGCAGGACTAAGGGGCACGCAGGAGGGATGAGGGGTTTGGGTCTGTGATTGACAGGCTTGAGTCTTCTGACTTCGACGCTGCACCTAAAAGAGCCGCTGTATGTTCAGCTTCTCTCTGCACCTTATCATGCATCTTTTTTTGACCCTCCTAGTACATCCAGGCCTCTGTCAAGGTAAAACGGCCTAAATTGGACTGAATTATGTGTAAACTCTGTGTAAACTATAACCACATTGACACATGCGACGCAGTACGCTAAAGTCATGCTAAAGTCAAGATTTTTGGGAGAAGAAAAGGACTTTAATCTGCTGGGTGCGCAGGTGTGAATGTGACTTATGTCTAAACAAGAAACACCCCTAATTCAAAAGCATTAATACATGTTGAATTAAAATTGCACATGACACTGCAGGCCACCTCAAGTTCAGCAGCACAGATTGAGAGTCACTGCGTTTACATACAGTCAAAAGCCTTTTCATAACCAGAATATTAGCAAAAACCCAAGCAAAAACCCAAGTAAACCTTGGCAAAATCCTGAATATGTTTCTGTTTTTACAAAACAAAATATGACCCCTGGGTTACACCATGTTTGGTCATTTAAACACAAATCGGAATATCCCCATCGAAAGGAACATTCATTTGTGTTCTGCGCATGTTCTATCTTGGTCTTTTGGTGCGCAGCCTCCCGGAAATGCCCAAGAAGCCTGTTTGCGTGCTCATACTTGTAGCTGTAGTTATACATGTTCAATAAAATTTTGAGAAGCAAACAACAGCAGCTAAACATAAGATTGTATATCTATGGGCAAAACCCAGAACTAGCTTCCTGAGACACACACGGTACAGCAGTACACACAGTGCACCTCAGCTGTTGGCTGCCACCCGCCAACAAACTAAAGAAGAAGAAGGAGAACCCCCGAACGCAGCACAGCACCTGTGCTGTTTGGATCAGGATATTCCCAATTGATGACAAAGACCATGTATACAGGAGTTTACTGTCTGTTCACACATGTACTGTAAACAGGTTTTTCCAAATGTTTCAGAAACCAGAATACTGACCTTGCCTGGAATATTGACGGCACGTAAACGTAGCCTCTGATATTCGACATCCTGATCACAAAGATGTAGTGTGTGTACAGTTTGATGAAGAAAATACTTCAGAAAAAACTCCACCAGGAAACTTGTTTGCATGTATGTTATAGTCCATGCATTTAACAGCATAGCGCTGTGCTTGGGAACCCATCTTCAGATCTGACAAGTACTATAGCCTTCCTGACACTGTGTAATACCAAGTAATTTACAGAGTCTTAAAACACATTGATGAGTGGGTCCTGAGGCTAACAGCGTTATATAAATGCACCCTTTCACGTTGTAGCTCCACTCGGCTGTTGCTTCGGTCTTTCCTTCAGTGCGCTCGTGTTTACTTGAGGTATAAAACCGCAGTATCCTTAGCTACAGTTTATTGATCCATTCTTTCTGTCCAACGTAAAACTGCACCAGTCTCTCCACTCTACAAAAGACGCTTCAACCACTAATGAGCACCGACCGGAAAACACTCCACACTTTCACTCAGTCACTCTCCACTTTCATCTGTTATTTTTTTCTGTGCCAGACGTACATCACTTTAACCTTATTTACTTGAAAACTGCCTGACCTTCAAAATGGATCTATGGCTCTAAAATACACTTTGACACTTTGTGAGCTAATAATACATGTGCTTATCGAGAAGCTATTTCGGTGCATAAATATAGCTTTATTTTCCCGCAAGTTTAATTATTACGTTCAGATTTGAAATAGTTCTTGGCATTTTTTGGTTTTCCTCTAATTTTCTTTACATCAAGATTCCAGGGAACGACCTTATGAAGCTCATTGAGAAAATACCAAGAATAAAAAGTGGCATCTTGAATTTTGAGGGTTTTCTTTTCCTACACAATCCCTTGTGTTCATAATGTCTTCAATGAGGATCACACAATGTAAATAGTGTTAAAATTAAAGAAAAGTTGATAAATAAAAAGCATTTCCAAACCTTTGACCGGTTCTGTAGCTCATCATATAGGTGTTAGTCCTGAGCCACTGCGACTGAGCCGCACCGTCACTGTGGGCCAACCTGACTAGCATGTTTTTGGAGGTAGGGAAAACCATAGCACCTGGAGGAAACCTTGCTGGCTGCCTTCAGTGCTTCTCTGATCCAATGAAATGGTGCAGCGCCTCCGAAATTTGTGCCTATTTCAGAGCGTGGTGTCCTGCACTTGTCAGCCCCACCACCTCCTTCCTCTTCCTCCTGCGCGTTTTTCACCATCTTCTGGGAAGAGCTTAGCAATTAATTTTTAGTTTTATTCTCCAGTGAACTATTAGCCTGAACAATAGAAGGCATGTGTGACCTGTGAGTCTTGCCCGGATACCTCCTCGTTTGTCCCTTTTTTGTTTCCTGTAGCACCTCGACTGTGCTGTAGGTGTGGGGGGCTCTTGGTGCCTCATCGGTGTCTCAGAAAAATAAATTTGTAGGCCTCAAATGGGTTTAGCTGATAAGCTAGCTGTTTACTTTTTAAAAGCTACTACTACTCCGGACCATTACAGACTCTCTTCAGGAACAAAAATCCACCAATCACCACAAAAACATGGAAAAGATGTACAAAAGTATCCAGTAAAACACCATGGAACAGAAACCACAAATGCAGTTTGCAGAAAAATGCAAAAAATGCAGCTGTACCGAGAGAGATATTGTGTCACTTTTTCCAGTGTACTATAATGCACTTTTTAACCAATTTTGCCAAACATTTCCTATTTAGAAATTGCGAATTAACCCGCCAGTGTTTTTATGTGCAGTGTTAATATTGCATCGGTGTAAGGGTACACAATTTCAAAACACATTCAAACTACCCCTTTGCTTATACTTGCACACACGGGGCTATTGTAAAAGCATTATGCTCACTCAGTGGAGTGTCGAAACGCAGTAACCAGTGCCAGTGACATTTTACATCAAACTCATCACATGCCTGCAATGAACCGTGCCGCCATCAAATGAGCAGCGTTAAATGATGCACATCAATTATTGCCTCCGGTTATTAACTATTAGTAAATATTTACTCCACCAATTGCCGTTCAGCTAAACAAAAAGGAATTTCCCGTGCAATGTGGCAGCTATCAGCGCGCTTTAGCAGTAAAGCCTATGCACAATGTCGTTGAAAGTCATTTAGTAAAAGTATGAATGATGCTCCTAAAAGACGGAATATATTTCATGGCAAATTTTCTATTACGGCTAATGGCTGCCTGCATTCAGGCCACAGTCATTATCTGTTATTGCTATTAAGCCAAGCTATTATCATGGTGTTTGCTGTTGTTGTACTAATGAGGCTCCTCTGTTAAACTTGGCCATAAATTGTGGTTTTATGATTGATATCACTGCTGCAACCATTACCTCATGAGAAGGGGATTTATGCCTCACATTATCAGCATTTTAGACACTGACAGGTGATGTGAAATCTATATATTGAAAAGGATAGAACTAAGGAAAACCTATACAATAAGTTCTGTACATCGTGTTATTGTAAGCCTATATTTGAGCTGCAATGGTCAGTATTGAATGTCTGTTCTGGTAAGGCTCAGTGTCGCGTCTTAAGGGCTATACTAGTAACATCTCGGCTTCAGACTGCTGTGCAAAGAGAACACAGTGTGCTCGTAACTTCTTTTATTGTGATATTTTTCTTCTGTTCTTAGATCCCACCTCAACCTGGAAAGAAATATAGTGCTGACAGGAGGTTGTGAAGTGATAAGAAAAATGGCTTGGAACTTTCTGAGCATTAGGTAGTTTAGAGATACACAAGATTCACCAGCTTTGGCTACTGTCTCTGTGTGGGTTCTCTGGTCGAGTTGCACAAATTAAAGTTTTATCTAGAAACCTTTTATACACATGGACGCCAGCACTTCTTTTCCTGCCCCACCTGCCCTTTCCAAACATGCTTTAACTCATGGATACTTTTCTAGGGGATGGAGATCTGTCATAAAAGTCTGCCAAATCACTGTGTGTTAAAAACTTGATATGAGGTTCATGAATTTTGCAAAGATGAATTCTGCAAAAGCATCTGTTCTCTATCACTGACAACTCATTATCAAGTTTGCAGCAAGTACTCAAACTTAAGAATTACAAAATGTTCTGTTTAAAATCCAATTAAATTATATATTTAGCCAAGCTGGAAGAAGTGCCACAAGCTATTCTCAAGGAAAAGCAGATTCTTCAAAATCATTGTAAATTCCCTGCACCAAATGATTAAATTAGTTAAAGTTAAAAAGTATTGAATGCTGTTTTTTTCCTGTAGCAGTCGCTCAGCATAACCATGTACTGCCCTTGATCCTGCAGAAGAATAAATTCCTCTCCATTTATTTGGAATTACTCATGCAGTAGTGTTCTTTATCAGGGGATCTGTGAATTAATTTTTTCTATATGGATTTTTCATTGATCAGCGGTTTTCAAATGGTGGGTTGGGATCCAATTTTGTCTTTAATGTTTGATTCAACAAAACTCTTTGACAAAACATTGTATGTATGCTTTTATTATTAGTTGAGAAGAGATTAGCATTAATAATTAGAGGCCGATATTTTGGGATGTTAATTGGCCGATATGCCCGGCCGATATTTTTGCCCGATTTTTCCAAATGTCTGGTCTATAATCCTGTAAAAACAAATACTTGGCCGCTCAAGCGCTGGCCGATTTGATTTTATTACTTACTTAGGTGATCCAATCATAGTTTCTGTCCCAGCTTTGATTAGTTGTCATTAGCATTAGAATATTATTAGCCACGGCATTTTGCGCGGCGATCAAAAATACAATAGTAGAGGTTTAAACTAACTCAGCGATTGAATTCTCCAGCTTCTGCATTTCAAAATGACATGCAGCATGTCCATATTGATGGAGGTTTAGTGAAACTTGTGTTCAACAAACTTGAAGCTAACCAATTTTCATTGCGATGTTTCTCACCTCCCATGAGGCCAAGGGAGTTGTGGGAGGACTTGTTTTAAAGCCCTGACATTGTTCTTTCCAAGGCAAAAAAACGGAAGTCTCTATCATTTTCGGTCCCGGAAATATCAGATTTTTTCTGCACTAGATTGGCCGATATTGTAAAATCCCCAAATATCAGCTCGATATATCGGCCGGCCGATATATTGGTCTCTATTAACAACGTTTTGCCTCTCATCCAAAGGCTTCGCAGACTTGAAAGAGACCACTGGGCGGAGTTTAGCTTGGTCCCTCCCCTCTATTCGCAGCTACTTTCACCTGTTTACCAGATGTTTACCCACAGGTGAGAGTAGCCGTTAATAGAGGGGACGGACCAAGCTAAACTCCTCCCAGTGGTCTATTTCTAGTCGGCGGCCTGAGCTTAAACTTTCGGGTTGCTGACAAAGTCTCTTGGATGAGAGGCAAAACGTTCTACACTTCAACTCCTGTACGAGAGCCTACACAGACATTAGTAGCTCATCAGGTCGAAGGTGGGCCCAGAGATACAAGATGTCCTTCCTGATCCAGTCCATATTCAATCTGTCTACTCCACCATCCCACCTGCAGCTCGTTCTATCATTTCAGCACTCAAATTATAATGTTAAGTTAAATGAATCATGACCATTATAATACTTACACTTGGAGTTAACATTTTCTATCCCCTGTAATAAACCGTCATACACACAATCTACCAAAAAAAAAAAGTCCTACATACGGTTACATACAACGAGTAAAATGGATCCTCCAAGTTGAAGAAAAGTGTATTTGCCCAAAGCAGTGCAGCTCAGTGTGTCAGCTTGTGCTCTGCCGACATCCTGTTCCTACACCCTTTTCCCTGGTTAAAGCCGAGGCCAGTGGGGCAGGAAACTCTGCGCCGTCTAAAGCCTGAAGTGCCGTGAGCCGTGCTGGGGAAGAAGACGCTTTGTAGTGGGATGAGTGCGGACGGCGGGGGGTGGCAGGTCTGCTGCGGTACGCTCCCAAACAAGAGCCACTAAAGCCAGACACAGTGACACACCTCCCCCTGTGCACCTCTGAGCGCTCTTTTGAATAACAGATAAAAAAGAAAAAAAATCTGACATCAACAGACAGGTCTGGATGTTCTAGCGGGCTCGCCAAGTGACACATGTTTTTTGGACCCGGCGCCTCTGTTCGGGTTTTTGTAAATATGCTTTTTACTGTTGCCTTTTTTATTTCACAGAGGTTTGATGCTGGTTTAGGTGCAAACTAAACATAAAAAGTGTGTATGTGCCAGTGGTGTTGATGGAGATTAATTCAATCCGTCATATAATGTGTTTTGCAATACATTTTAATACTCATTACCCCTCATAAACAGGAATAGTACCACATTTTGTCACATTTATTTTCTACATTGATGACACCATGATATGACAGTGTAGTTCTATTTTTAGGCCTTTCAATCACTGCACCTCTGTGACACCTCTGTTACTTCCCAGTATCGCACTTCCCATGCTGACACTGCACCTGTTACAGTGAAGAAGAAAAAAAACACTGTGCCAGCATCCTACAACCCAAGAGACTCAAGTTTTCTGAGATTTGGGTGGCGGTAGTCCTCTTTTGTCTGCAGCTCATTCTTACTTAATCATTTTGTTGCTAATACTTCCTGCTTCTTTAGAGTTTAGAAGCCGTGGTCTTGAGCCATATCATCTTCCACCAACTTTTCTTTCAGGAACACTTCGATATAAAGTGAGTTCCTGTTCCTGCCCGGGTCCACTGAGGTCCAGTCTAACTAACTTTCCTCTGTGTGCTGCTGACTTGTCCACTCAGAGCTCTCACTGTGAAACTCCCCACTGTATCTGTATTCAGGACAAACCTCTGCACTCCAGTATTCCTGCCTCCCCTGTCTGCCTTCATTCTTCCCTCCAGCTGAATTACCAAGCACCTCTTCATATTGTATGTTTTTGGCCTGACTTTGGACTCCAAAATATCATTGTCAAACTGTAATATCCTTTCCTGCAATTACAAATCCACCTAATCGATGGTGCACACTTTGAGCGCAAAACTTCTCTAAAACCAGCCCAGTGACTGATCATCGGCTTTAACAACGAGGAGGAGGTTCTCTCTTTGGCAAAATAAAAACCCAGACATCCAGATTAGACTAGTAGAAGAAACGACTCGAGTGAACAGGATTACTCAAAACAGCTTGACCACTTTTTCCCAGTGTCAAAGTAATATTTTCGCCGACTAAAATTACCGACTAAAAAAGTTGTTTATGACACAAAAACTGTGGCTAATATGGCTAAATAAAAGTGAAAAGAAACAGAATTAAAAACATGTTAAAGCAGAACTATGTAACTCATGCCCCTAGAGGCCATAAGCACCACTTCAGGTGCTGTAGCATGTTACGTTTTTTTACTTGAAAAAAATAATAATAATAAATTATCCATGAGAGTAAATACTACGCTGACAGAAAAGACAAAGGGAAAGAGGGATATTGTTCATCCAATTACATAATGAAGTTTTTTTTTTTCACTCAGACTTGACTGTAAATACTGTTTAAGTAGCGCTAGCCCGCAGTTAGCTTTGGCCGTTAGCCTGCTTCTTCTTCTTCTATTAGTGTGTATTGCACCTCCAACACGGAGTAGCGAAAGCTGCAATTGTGGTTTTCTGGCCAGGGACACCGGGAGAGATGAAAGACCCCCCAATCATCCCATTAACACTTGTTTTACCCCCAGAGGGACTACGAAAAGGATTTATTAAGGCAGTGGTTCTCAACCTGGGGGTCGGGACCCCAAATTTGGGGGGTCGCCAGATCATTTAGATAAAATATATTAGCAAATAATCTTATGTTTTATTGTATCATGTGTTTACTATTGTACCAGAGTGCCATTATTTGTTTGTAGTTTCATGAATTTTGCTTCAGCTATTTGTTTTTTTTCTTTGTTTTTTAAGAATTATGGAGGCTAATGTTCCTATTTCTCACGGTGTGACCCGGGCGGGGGGTCACAAACCCCTTTACCTGTTTTAATGGGGGTCGTGGCTCCAAAAGGTTGAGAACCACTGTATTAAGGTAAACAAGTTACTTAGTTCTTCTTTATAGATGGCACAGATGAGCAGGTAAATGCAACTTCTTGTTTTTTTCATGTAAAGAAAATTTTACCCATGCAGTCAATCAAGATCATGAAAAACAATATTACACATTTTCATCAGGATCCTCTCTGTGTCAGGTTAGTGTCAAAAGTGAATATAAGCCAGTTCCATGTGATTTTATAATGTTAGTCTTAATGATTCATACCTGCTTTCACATTCAGGAGATGCATCAATAAAACATAGGATTTGTGCTGCGTATCTGACTCCAGGTGCTGCTGGTCAAGGCTCTCTCGTCCATCCATATAATACACCCCTCTGCATCTCCTTATTTCAAAGTGCATACATAATCCGGTACAGAATAAAGCAAGAATTTACTGAATTCCATTTGCACTGATTACATACATTTATGTCACCTACGCTTGACTTCGTACCCTTTGCGAGGTGAACGCCGAATTAGCGCTATAGCATAGTTCTCACGTATTACGATTAAATCAATTAGATAACAATTAGCAGTTACTAAACAGCTTTGAAAAGAGATCAGAGGTTAGAAATGGATCTGTGCAGTATTTTCAAAGAAATGTTGCTAGTATAAAACTCTTATTACACTAATTTTGAAGGCTTATGTCATACAATTAATACATTTTCAACAACCACAAATGTTATTCTGCTGCTGCTACAAATATTACTACTACTGCTTGTATATGAGTGAAAAAAAGATGTTTTTACATTACATTTAAACGAAAATCTTAAGCAATTACTTTTTTTCTCATTGTGTCAAAACAAGACTTAAAACAAGGTATATGGAACTAAATCAGGTAAATCATGCCTAAAACTGAACATTAAAGTGCATATGACACATTAGACACAATCTTCGCTAAAACATGGTTAACAAAATTATATATTTTAGATTTTGCTCAACATGACCCAGCTTTCTTTAATTTGGCCATTTTTTGTGATGTTCATAGTCTCACTTCATTATTGGACACTGACAGGAAGTGACATAGATGGAGGACAACAATTTTTATCTGTTGCCATGACAACCATGTTAAGTCAATGGGAAATGAGTGAGTCTAAAGGCCTATTCATACTCCACAAGACAGAAGAACTCTGTTCTTGTTCTTGAGGCAAAAAGAACGAGAACAAAGTTCGTCTGGGCTCTGACATTTCATAATCCACAAGACGTGTTGCTGACGAACTGCCACGCCCCCTTTTTCCGCACCCAAAACAAACAAGGAATGACCGAAATAAAACGAGTCATTTGAGTTCAAACTATTATATAATGTATCCGTCACGGTATTACAATAATTTTGAAGATTGACAGCCTTTATTGGACAGTCTTACTTCTAAAATGCATCAGCTAAAAACAAGAAAGGCACGTTTAATGCTAGAGCTTTATTTACATTAAGTAATTCCATGTTCTTCACAAACAGCAATATGATTTAAGTCCATACAATAAAAATGATAAAGACATAATTCAGAATCAGTGGCTGATAGATATAAGCTTTTTTTGTGCTTACTACAGACAAAACTTTGTTTTTTGTTCCAGTTCAGGTTGTCCAGTGCCTTCGCCTTATTAGACGGTTAGAGGGCCGATCAGGAGGACGAGTTGTTGTATTGTCCAGGGATGGGATGCGTCCACAGCCCCCCTTCTCTTCTCCTCCTGAAGTCATTTGGAGCTAAGAAAAGAGTGCACACTGAGGGGAACAGGGGAAAGTCAAGGCAATTTGGTACAGTCTACTTCCTGCTCCATCATTAAACTGTCAGTTACTTATGGGATTGGCCTGGAGCAAGAATTTCACGTTGGCCAATGAAGGCTATACACTTGAAGTATTTATGAAGATTTTACTAAATAGTTGTCTGAAATAAGACATGTAAAGTGGAAAACATACTGAAATATGAAAACGTGGTCATTCGACTTTCAGAGGACTTTTTTTGTGGGCATCATTTTGTCTTATGTGGTTTGTTTGATTTCAAAACAAAAGTGCTAAGACCCACTACAAAAAAAAAATTAACAGTCTGAATTTACTTCTTTGAAAATATGAACAATGACAGTATTTGTGGAGTGCAAACTAAATTGCTCAGTTTGCTAAGCACCTGCTAATAGAATTCACTTCTGCACATTTTATTACCATTATTTTTAATGAATTACATTGCAGACATCATTTACTTGCAAAATGCGAATGGAATAGATATATTTGTATCTATTTTTTGAGTTAACCTATCCTGGATACACTGAAGGCTTCTTATCTTACCGCATAACTCTTAATACCTTTGATAAGAAAAGGATTTTGCAAATTTAGTTGGACGGCTCCGCTTCGACTCTTGATTTCTCCTGGAGGCATGACCTTAATTTTGTTCTGTTTTATCTGTTTGGGCTTAAAATCCGTCTGTTTTTTATCTGTTATATCATGTTTTTCATATCTTCCTCAGTAATATCATCCACTTGTCGGGGGGGGGGGGGGGGGGAACACACAAAAAATCAAAGATACCAGATAGCTAAAAATAAATAAAAAATGTCCTTGTACTAGCTGTTAAGTGCAAAGCGTACGAAACACACCAAAAAAAGTTTAGTCGTCAACTCAAACGTCAAGAAAAGTTAATAAATAACGGTGCTATCAGCCGTAATGACGAGGCTTCTGCTGCAAAGGACTGTGGGAATATTCAGACCGAAGGCTATAAAGGAGCATTGTCAGCCCTGTTAACAGCCAGATCCCTAAAAGCAATGTGTGGTTACATGTTGGGACTAGCACTTTGTTTCGTGCACTCTGTCTACCCCAAGGACAAGGAGTGTGAAGATAATGCGCCCGGAAAGATGTCATAGGCACATCCTAGCCTCCCCCCTTGTCCCTAAGCAGAACACTGTAGCGGGACTCTGGAGGCATCAACAAGGTGTAGAGACAAGAACGTGATAAATCGAATCCATCCTGACTGAAAGCCAACAGCAGACCGAGCTGTTAGGGGACATTCTGAACTCTTTTTATGTCCCTTTGGTTGAATAAGCAATGCTCACAGATTTTCTATGGCGCAGGGTCACGGAGGTGGAAGAAGTTCTCCTCATATAGCAGAAGTACTGTTATGTAAAGGCCAGCGACACAGAAGTTAAAAGGATATGCTGCTAATCAGACTTTTTGAGCCCGTTGTAATGTTGTACCCTCGTCATAAACATACCTGAGGTCGTGTTTTGTTTCACCCATGCTTTTTTTTCGAGTAGTGTCTGACTCCTTCTCCAACATTGAATTCCCACCTGTTGATGTCATGAGGTGGTGCTTCAGTGTTTCTTAAAGTCCAGACGGTGTATGAAACTGACACTGATAATGTTGTAGCTTAATTTAAACTGCTTCCATGGCATGTTGCCATAGCTTTTTGTCTTGCTTTAACCTCTTAACCCCCATCTGAACCGAGCGCATTTTCTCAAAATCTAAAAGCTTCTTGGTCAAAATGGTCAAAAAAGCGAAGAAAAAAACTGGATGAAAATGAGGATGAAAATGCAACAGAAGAGCAACAAAAACGTGACGAAAAATGTGATGAAAATGTGACAAAAAAGCCAGAAAAGAGCAACAAAAAAAGTGACAAAAAACAATGAAAATGTAGCAAAAATGTGATGAAAGGTTTCTACAAAAAAGCAAGGAAAAAGCTCAATTTAGATTAGTTTGTCAGGTCTTAGCTTTCGAATGAGACGTTACTCTGGCATATACATGCTTTTCCAATGACATCTCGCATAGTTCCGGCGGCCATTTTGAATACCGAAGTAGAATTATTCAGTACTACAACATGTAACAATATCTCTACTCAGGATGAAAATGAAAGACAACTGATTGACAGCAGCATTTTTATGTAATTGTAATCATTGCACAAGAAGACAACAGTTAAAACGTGGCTGCAGACTAAACACATCAAAGAGGAAACAGAAAACCTTTCTCTGGGATTTTTACAGTTTGTCATGTCAACAGAGTCGCAGTCTGAGTCAGTGTTTAAGCTGCTCAAGATGTTAGCATGCTACCGGTTCAACCATTGACAGTTGATTCAATCAACACAATAAACACATGTGTGGCTCACATCTATGAACACTGAGGAAATACTACGGTAACAGCTCAGCTCTGACCTCTGTCACATGTTGTATATAGTACATAGATGTTTGGAGTCTGGTTCAGGGCTTTCTCTTGGAGAGGGCAGACCTGAGTTGTTGAAGCTAAATGCTAGCCAGTAGAATGCTAACCGATAGCATGCCATGGTCTTGAGCAGCTTAAAGAGGGGGTATTATGCTTTTTTCAGCCACATAGCACCAGTCTATAGCACACTACAATGATGACGAAACCTTCTGTTGGTCTGTCAATGCAGTAAATTAAAATAACTGCCTTGTATAAAATTGCTCTTTCAAAATGGCGGTAGCAAATGGCTTGAAATAGGCCCCTGTCTCTTTAAGAACCTCTGACCCTTTCCGACACGCCCCCTCCACACGCTGTCTGTGGCATCACAACAACACTGCGCTCGTTGTCTCAACAGTATTGAAACTACGATCGGTGCATTTTAATTTTTATTGTTGGAAAGGAGCTGCTGTTTATCACTTTGTGAACAATGGCCACACAGGATATTATTTGGAAACGAACCTTCCACACCGGACGCTTGGAAGGGGCTCTTGCCTGAAAAATAACTGCTGTTTGGAGGCTTCTCTTTGCATCTGCCATGCCCTATGGATCTCTAACTATACTAGAGCTGAAACAACTAATCGATTTAATCGATTAAAATCGATTATTAAAATAGTTGTCAACTAATTTAGTCATCGATTAGTTGCTAAATAACTTTAATTTGCCGTAAGCGGCTCATTTCGTGCATATTTTAAATCTGCGGTGACCAAAGTGTGGCAGTAATGAGCCACCGGAGGTTTAACTCAGTCAGTACAGCAGGAGAAGTAGCAAATAGCCAATAGCTGGCCTCGTTTTATGTCACATGCTTCGCGCCCAGCTTCTCTTCAGCATTCAACAAGATGGCGGAAGCAAGCGTCAGTGGAGTACGCTCGAGAAAGAAAAGGAAAAAAGCGGAAGATATTGATAAACCTAATCGAACGAAGTCATCCAAAGTGTGGGAGCACTTTACTTTGAACCTTCAAAAAAGAAGAGTAACTTGTAAACTCTGCACTACTGACCTGGCCTGGCACGGGAGTACTACGTCTCTGCGTGAGCACCTTAAACGAAAGCACGTGTGTGTGGAAGCGGAGGACCAAACGCCGGCACGGTGAGTTTACAAAAATACTGTTCTTGTACATTGATACATGATAGTCGTTATTTAATCTCTTAACCCCCACCTGAACCGAGCACGCTTTCTCCAGTTTGGATTTAAAAGCTTCATGGGGAAAAATGCGCTGAAATAGCAAGGATGAAAACGCAATAAAAATGTGACAGAAGAGCGCTAAAAACATGACAAAACGTGATGAAAACAACACGTAAAAGTTACGAAAACAACAACAAAGTAACAACTAAAGAGCGAGAAAAAAAAGCAATAATAATAACACAACAAAAAAGTCGAACTGGACACAATACGCTCGGTTAATGCGGGGAGTAAGAGGTTGATATAACGCACTACTACATACAGTGTAGTGTTAAATATTGGTGCTGATTTGTTAAAAATTGAAATGATCGTACTTATTGTCATTTTTTGTGTGTTTTAGGAAGAAACAAACCAACATTAGTGATTTCGTGTGCAACAAGAAGATACTCACCCCGCAGCAATGTGCACCATTGACAGACAATATTTTAAACATGCTAGTGAAGGACATGCGACCGCTGTCGATGGTGGAAGGAGCAGGCTTCCAAAAAATGTTAAAGTCATTCAGTCCTGGTTACACTATCCCCTCTAGAACGCATTTTGCGACGTTGTTGGACAACAAATACAATGCCATAGTGGATCAAGTGAAAGCAACTATCTCAGCCATTGACAGTAAAGTGGCTCTGACTGCAGACATTTGGACTAGTGTTGCTACTGAAGCATACTTAGGAATCACATGCCACTACATCGGAATTGAATGGCAAATGGAGTCAATTTGCCTCTCTACTATGCCGTTGGAGGAGAGGCATACTGCTCAAAATATTGCAGGGTGGCTGGAAGAAATATTGGACAAATTTGAAATTGTTCCTGAAAAAATATGTGCTATTGTGCATGACAATGGCGCTAACATTGTGGCTGCTGCTCGACTACTGGAGGAGAAACACGGATTGGCCTCTCTCAGATGCACAGGTCACACATTGCAGCTTGTTCTCACCCCTGCTCTTAAACACCAGATCATTGCCAAAGCAGTTGGAGCTTCACGATGCCTTGTTGAGCATTTTAAAAGAAGTGAACTTGCATCCACAAAACTGAAGCAAAAACAACAGCAAATGGGCACACCTGAACACAAACTTATCCAAGACGTTAGTACTAGATGGAATAGTACATTTCACATGATCAGTCGCCTGCTTGAGCAACGGTGGCCTGTTACTGCAACGCTGTCGGACCTAAGTGTGACAAAAACAGGCAAGCAATATTTAGATTTAAAACCAGACCAATGGAGCCTAATTGAAGAGCTTTCCACTGCCCTGAAGCCCTTTGACTGTGCCACAGAGTACATGAGTGGTGAAAAATACACTACAATTTCCTCTGTGCCACCATTGATAAAAGGATTGGTCAAGTCAATGCAAGGTATGGATTTTGAAACACCGGGTGCACAAGCGTTCCTTCACACAGCTGTGGAACAGCTAGAACAACGATGGAGGAATGAAACCACTTTCTGTGATACATCCCATAACACTGTAATCATTAGTTCTTCCCTGGATCCACGGTTTCGAAAACTCAAGTTTCTTTCTTCTGAGGACAGTTTCAAAGTTCAAGTGAAAGTTCAAATGAAGGCAGTTGAAATGGAGCAGCAGCAGCCCCCCAGTGTCCAGCACCACACAGCACCTGACGGTACACCACCTGCTCCTGGAAAAGATTCTGTCTCCTTCATTGACTCTCTTCTAGATTCCGACACCAGCAGTGAGGAAGAAGCCAAGGAAGAAGAAGTTGAGGAGCTCACCAGAAAAGTGAGGCAGGAGGTCCTCACATACTTTGGGGAAAAGCCCCTTCCCAAGGGGGAAAATCCGTTAGATTGGTGGAAATTGAATGAGGTGAAATATCCCTTTTTGGCGAGATTAGCAAAGTCATACCTCTGCATACCAAGCACTTCCACACCAGCAGAGCGGCTGTTTTCAGCGGCAGGAAACATAGCCTCTAAAAAGAGAGCAAGCCTAAGCCCTGAACATTTGGACATGTTGACCTTCTTGCACTGCAATGCAAAGTTCTTTCTCAAATGAGTAGTGTTCTGCGTTATTTCCCACAGGTAGTTGGAATTCTGTCAAATCAGGCATGAGCTGTTTTGTTTCTCATTATTTTCAACATTTTTGAATCACAGTGGGCAAAGACTTTTATTTGTGCAGATTCTGCAGAACAATGTTGTTTGCAAATGTTTGATCACAGAACATGTTTGTAAAGCTTTAAAACAGCAATGTTATCAGCTTTTATGACTAGTTTGTTGTTTACCAGTTCATAATTCAGTCTTGCAGCCTAAATGAGAGGTAAATGAAAGTTTAAATGTATTTGAAATGCACTTTTCTAAGTACTCGCTGCTCTTTTTCAGACGGCAGTTTTGTTGTGTGTGTCCAATTTTTTCTGGACAACCTTTTCTTTAAATTTCTTTAAATTTTTAAATGTGACTTTAAAATGTGAAGTTCAGGTTTCATGCCATTGGCACTTTATTTGAAGGACTGTTTACAATTTCACAGCATAAGCTAAGCTATAAGGCTGTTTCCCAGGTATAAGCTGTGTGTTTACAACATATAAAAAAAATAAAATGCAATTTACTGCAATTTATTCTGTTTTATTCTTATTCTTCAGGATATGTTCAAATCTTGTGAAATTTGCTAGAGTATGCATGGGTCAGTGGTCTGTTTTGATTGTCGACATTGAGTTCGGCAAAGGATTACTAACACAAAATAAAACGCAGCTCCAGGTATGATTTTGATGATGATGTGACAATGAAAAATGGTTAAAATCTCTAAAAAGTCTGTTGAATGATGGAGGCCCCTTTGTTAATAATTTACTTGGAAAAAAATGGGCAAAACTAAAATATATGTACATAAACCGATTAATCGATTAATCGAAAAAATAATCGACCGATTAATCGATTACCAAAATAATCGTTAGTTGCAGCCCTAAACTATACCCCCATGGATGACACCGGGATCTGCAGGAGCCCATACCATTCAAAAGACGGACATTATCTGTGCAGGTGGACAATGGTTTTTCGAGGTTACCCCTTAGCTTGTTATAATCGACTACAGCTCATTGTTGATGAAAAGTCTGTAATAAACCACAAATGTGTAAAGCCAGGCTCATTGTGTGATCATCGTAAAGGCTGCTTCGAGTAGTTGCCTGCTTTATTGACGTTATTTGTGCATAATATGCTGCCTGTTTTCAATGAATGTTGTGAAGGTGAAGGTTGTTAGCTTGTCGCGGCTAATAGTGCCTTAGCTCCGGGAGAAAACCACTCGGCTACGACTCACTGTAGATGAAATGTGAGCAATAAACTACACAATCAACAAGCCCGGCTCCGTGTGTGATCATCATAAAGGCTGCTTCAAGCAGTTGCCTGTTTTAGTGACGTTTTCAATGCATAATATGCTGCTTGTATTCAGTGAATTTTCCCGTTAGCTTATCGCGGCTAGCTTGTTAGCTCCGGGAGAAAACCACTCGGCTACGACTCACTGTAGATGAAATGTGAGCAATAAACTACGAAATCAACAAGCCCGGCTCAGTGTGTGATCATCATAAAGGCTGCTTCAAGCAGTTGCCTGTTTTAGTGACGTTTTCAATGCATAATATGCTGCTTGTATTCAGTGAATTTTCCCGTTAGCTTGTCGCGGCTAGCTTGTTAGCTCCGGGAGAAAACCACTCGGCTATGACCCATTGTAGATGAAATGTGAGCAATAAACTTCCAAATCAACAAGCCTGGCTCCGTGTGTGATCATTGTTAAACGGTTCTTTATGTGTGTGGTGGTTTTATTGACTTTATTTGTGCATATTTCTCGTTTTCACGTGATGACTCGAGGTTTAGCTTAGCATTAGCTTTCTCCGGAGGCTCTGTGCATCATCAAGGCCCAGCGCAGAACCAGACACTGAAATAAGTGTTCTTGTCACCGGTTTTAATCCTGGGTGTTTCGGTAACAGAAACACTGATGTGTGTCTTTGTAAAAGTCTGCTGTGGCTCCGGTTCACAACACATGAAGCTAATCCTCCATGATGACTCTGTTTACATCTTAGGGCTAGACACTGCAGGGAGGGGGTTCTGCTGAGGAGCAGTGGTTGGTTACTCGGCTGGTGACGAAAGGTCGGAGGCGTATCCTGGAGGTCGAGGGCGTTTCCTGAAGGAATCAGGCGTTTTATCCCTAAAATGGCCGCCATCAGAGTTTCTACAGATTACTCGAAAATACGTGAATGTGCCAAGGCAACACTTCAGGCATGGTTTTAATGAGGGAATGATTTAATAACATGATGTAAAGCTTGAAAAAGTCGATTTTGCATAATACCCCCCCTTTAAACACTGACTCACTGGTTTCTTCACATAAACGTACGCTCTCTGGGGCCTTGGTTTTACTCTTATCTTCTTGAGCAATGATTATGTCTACATAAAAATGTCACTGTCAATCAATTGTCTGAGTAGAGACTTCTTGTAGTACAGCATAATTCTACTTTGGTATGCTAAATGGCCGCCATAACAACAAAAGTCACATAACTGAAAAGCGCGTATAGGCTGTAACCTTTTAGATTTGAGTAAAGCTGAACTGCAGATAGAAGGCAGCTGAAGGCAGGGGTTAACAGATCAACACATAAACTTGAAAAAATAAAATAAAATAAAATAGTTACACTCATTGATTTCGAAAAAGGAAATTACAATGTATTACCACTCAAAACTTTTAAATATTCTGTAAATGTTCCTCACATCGACGAAGCCACCAGTGAGTTAAGTAATTACGTTCAGTTCTTATCTCACAACAATCCTGAATCAACCGCCCTCGATTCTCACTCTCTGGCAATGACTGAACGTTATTAAAATTACACCCGCAGATGCTCGCTGTGTTAGCGTGTTTTTCTAGCTCCACCTGATGACCTTGCGTAGCCAGAAGAGAGGGAAATGTCGTAGGTATGGATTGTAATATATATTGTGACAGGGGGTTATTTCAGCCGGTCACATGGGAAATGGAGATGTCAGCGCCTTGTTGTGCACCTATAATGTAAACAGATATTTTACATGGCTGTCAGACCGCAGCCGGGAGGAGGACCAACGCTACTCACGTTTTTATCACAAAGCATCGGAGTCTCGGAAAGAAAAGCTGCATGGAAAGCCAAAAAAACAATAGCAGTTGTTTTGAAATGTCACATAACAAACATAACAAATACCATGACCTCAAGTGGCAGCAAAAAACTGAAACTCTGACTTTATAATTACAAACCACTGTGAACTAGGTGGTCAAAATTGGCTGTATTAACTCCCAAAGATGAAGGTAAGAAGTAAATGTAGTTGTACAAGTTTTGTTTTAAAAATAGACTAAATTTTGGAGGCATATACTACTCTTCCGGCAGAGCTGCATTGTTGATGGCCGGCAGTGTTGTGAACGTTGCCTGCTCCTCATTGTGTTTGCATGGAGACAGGGTGCTCTCATTAGCAATCAGGCCTATGTACTTTAGCGCTGACAGTAATGAATTGCTTGCTCTTTATGGACAGCAGGGCAGCGCGGTAAGTGATGGCTCTCCCTACAAATGATGTTTTTTTAGCATGCACACTTTCACACTGCAGTGGCACCCGCCGTCTCCTGCTGAGGAGTGCGGGCCGGAGACAACAGCTAATGCTGCGATTGTAACCAAAGATCAACACCAGATGAATGGGTTTTGAATGCTTTAAAGAAATATTTTTAGTTCATTATTGATTCAATGTAGCTATTTTTAGGTCCACGGCATATCAAAGCAAAGGTTTTCTAAGTAGTCAACTGGACAGAATTGTGGTAAAATCTATAAACAGATGAGCATGAAGAAGACTTCTCAACAACCAGACCAGTCGATGACTACAATACGATACTCTTGAACGACTGAGAGCTAACACAAATAAAGCTGCAACAAATGATAAACATGCCCAATGAATAGATTCCTTCTTCCTCTTGAATGTATCATGTCTTTTGCTTGACTTTTCTGATTTTGTTGCCAACGTTTTTTTTTTCATTCTATAGGCCCCAAGTATAAAATTGCTTCCAAAATGGCCACTTTTACAGGATATAGCTAAAATGACACATTCCAAACAACTGAACATTCAATATAGCACAATGCTGCACTCAATTTTCTGCTCTGCTACCTGTCAGCGATCCTGCACACTGTACTCCCACCTAAGTGTTTCTTTTATACATTTACCGGTCTCGGCTCCAACTAAACATTTTGAAAGTGCCAGGACTATCACTTGAGCAGTTCTGTAGAGTAACCTGTAAAAAGGCTTTTAAACTCACTAGTGCCTGTACCCATTTCAGCATCTCTGGAAGCACATGTAAGAGCCACTCAGAGCTCGCACCCCACTGCGCTGGCTCGCAGTCGCGCTCACCAATGCCACACTGACGGGAGGTTCACACGCCAAGAGAAGGACATGTAAACCAGGACCACCTTCGGCTTTCCGCACGTGGATTCAGATGTAAGACCTGGCCAATTTTCAAATCAAAAAGTCTGTTTCTGCCCAAATGGGTTGTGTGGGTTATGAAGCTAAAGGATTATTTTTTCTCAACCTGCAAAATGTCAATCTCTAAGCTTCAAAGTCACCTCCCAAGCAATATAAATATATAGGAAATCTCTACCCCATTTTTGCAGGATATTCTGCTGTGTTTTCCTGGGTTCAGTGGATTTTTTGCAGCCGAGACTCCTTGCTGGCCATGAAGGAAACAGGTTTTTAAAAGGTAAACAAACAGCTAGCACTGCACTGAACGCAGTCAGCTAACAAACCTTACATCTGATCTACGCAATTTCCACCACCTCAGCCTTTCCATCTCTTTCTCTTCACCAACATTGTCAAGGCCCAAATATACACAATTGGACAGGTTTTTAAGTTTAGTTTCAGTGATCATCGTCAGTTGGAAAGCTCAGACTTAGAATCCTCTGGGTTTATATTCACAACTGCAGATGGCGACCCATTTGCCACACCCATGAATCTGGACAAATAGCCATATTCATTTTGCTGATATAGACTCTTCTTTTAGGTGTAGAAGGAAAAGCTTGGAGTAGAGACGCTGCTCCTCCATGTCGAGAGGAGCCATTTGAAGTGGCTCGGGCATCTAGTCCGAGGTGTTTTTTGGCATGTCCCATTGGGAGGAGGAAGACCCAGGACACGCTGGAGTGACTTTGTCTCTGAGTTAGCCTGGTGTCGACTCGGGATCCACCCAGAACAATTGGAACAAGTGTGTGTGGATCGGGAAGTCTGAACATTGCGGCTCAGACTGCTGCCTCCTCAACCCGGCCTCAGAGAGAGAGAAAGAAAATGGATGGATGGTCTCTTCCTTCTGCGTTAGTGATGATAAAATATGCTATTTTTTGTATGTACTAACTGCAAGTTCAGTCATTTTATGTTTACTCTTTACGTACATAACCATATATATATATGCCTATGATGGCGAAATAAATATACTCTTCCTACAACAAATGGTTACCACCTTCCGCTGAAGTTAAGCACAGTAAACCAGGGCCTGGACTAATTGTTTTATTAATAATTTTTACTTTGTTTCAATTCGAAACAATCAAATGCCATTGCCAAGCTCACATAAATTCAGTGATTGTTGTGGAAGGGCATCAAGCATAGAAGACTTGTTGAACTCCTAACCACAAGGTGTCATTAAAGGAATAAATGACTTTCTTTTGTAATGTTGGGCATTCTTATGTCTGATAGTTAATGATGATTCTTGAATCACTAGCCTACTTTTGTCCCACCCTGCATGAGGTTAAACTTTAAAGAATCATCAAAGAACGCATCACCAATGGACCCACACAGAGAGGTTGAGGAATTATTTTAACATAATTTAACTTTCACAGCAGCCTATCCAAGCTATTGGTCTATTGAGATGTGTGCTTCTTGTTCTCAAAATGTGCGTGGGTTGAAAACGGTATTCAAAAATGACCCAGAAATAATGACTCACTTGCTTGAATTACAAATAGAAAAAGGAAAAAAAGATTTGATTTAAATAATTCTCTTTACCCTATATTGTTTATTTATTTGGTAGACAGTGTGTGTTGATGAACAAACCACACCATGGGCTTATTTGCATCCATCGTCCCACACTCGCACTGTCAAACACACTCTCATTCATCCTGTCTTATTGTACATGTTTTAAGTGGTAGGGGAAACCAGAATACCCGGAGCTAACCTACGCTGACATGAGGAGAACAGGCAAACTCCACAGAAAGGCCCCAATAGGTGGGAATCGAACCCAGGACTACCAAGCTGTGAAGCGCGAGTGCTAACCGCTGCACCACCATGCCGTCAACCAACCAATTGGTACGTAGTATTAATTTCGACGCTTCCATTTTTATTCTGAAAGATTTAAGATAAAAGCTGCTCTGAATGCCTCAGGCTAACTCTGGTACAATGCATCAAATGGCAACATTTATGTTATAATTGTACACGGTCCCTTTTAAATAAATATAATAAACGAATGAGTCCAGTGTTGGATTATAGGCTTTAGAATTTAAAAGTTTCATTTTTCATCTATGATTCGACATAGCTCGGAGTCCTTAACCAGTAAGAGGAAATGACCAAAATTAACAAGATAGCTGTGCGAATAAAGCAGAATACAACAGTATTCATAAGGGAATGTTATGTCATTGTTACAGTACAGTTAATTTAGCATAACCTCTCATTTAAAGTTCAATAATCTGCACAATCTTACAAACTTGAAGGAGTATTCTGGTTAAAGTTTGGTTCTAGAAGAGTTCTAGTTTGCAAATAGCAGCCTGGTGACTCCACCATTTTCTCTTCTATTTTGCTTGTGTCTGGTGGAGGCGCGCTGATTAGTCAAATTAGACGGTGTGATTTGATTGGATCGAAGCCGTGCACGCTCCACCGCTGGCAGGGGGAGGCTGTGTGAATTGTGCCCTACGAGTCCAGATTGCACGACAGACACTTCCCATCTGCCAAAATCATGCTTCCAGCAATTTTGCAATATTATTTTCAAAACTGTCAATCTCAAGAACAGAAATAACACATTTATGTATAAAAAAAAAAAATGCCACAGAATCATTACATGTGTCTTAAGAATGTGTGATCAGTGAGTGAAGAACCCAATGGTGATTATTGTCTGCTCTTTCCATGTGAGAATTGTTTTTACATGTTATAACATTCTCTCGTCAAAAACATATTGTATATTAATATTCTTTTCATTCTAGTTTTGAGTAAAAAAAATTCTCAATTGTTGTTACAAATAGTTTTTCTCTATCGCCGAATTAGCTTATGTGCATCATTTTAGTGCAAAAACAAGTAGGAAGTGGTAGTGGAATAGAAATAGGAATAGGGCCCGATCTGCCACCTAGCGCAAGAACAATGTTGCGCCAGTGCTTTCACTGGTAGCCTGGGGGCATCGCTTAGGGAGAAAAATGGGGTGCCTGAGGCGTGTGCTACAAGCAGCGCTGACAGCGAGTGCTTGCTACATTGCCTTTGCTCTTACATTAACATTGCACGCAGCCTCATAGTTATCAAACTTTCGCAGGACAAACTACAAATTATTTCTGTGAGTTAAACACTGCCTATGTCCCAAGAGAGAGAGAACCTCCCGCCACCCACAGTCAGAGGCGTAGCTTGCCATAAGGCAAGGCAGGCAGCTGCATGGTGCCCCCATCAGTCATGGGCCCCCATGAATCAACTCCATTAGTGTTCCTAATGATTTTGGTGATGCAGTTATATAATCTTTCCACCAATGCTCCGTGGCACTGTTTATCCCCCTCTTGCTGCATGCTTTAGTGAGTCATGGTTACCCAATGTTAACTTATAATGAGCTGTGGACTCATCACTCATTGCTCCAGATTATATTTCTAATAGTGAAACCAGTTTATTGTAGCACTCTTCATGACTTAAAGAACCTCATCCTTCTGTTCTGAGGAAAACTTATGCAGAGAACTGCATTATGGAAGTTGTCAGGTGACCCACCACGCCCAAACGACGTCCTCTCTCCCAGTGTGCCGTACACCAAGCGGCCACCAGAGGGCCCCCTACCGACATTCCTGCTTGGAGCCCCTTGGTCACAGCTGCCACAGCTGCACAAAGGTCTTGTCTACAGTCTGCGTTTGGAAACTCAAGATCGGGCACTTAGTAATTTGTGGTGTAAGTTTTAAAGGAATAGGCCACCGTTTTTACATACTGATATATGCTCTTACCTCACTTTAGACGTGTTAATATATCCCCGTCTGGTCTTTGTCCGTGCGCTCTGCCAGGCAAACGGAGCACATACGCAGCCTCTCCCACATGTCACATAGCTCCGAAAAAGCTCACGATAGAAGCTACCAAGCTCTTCCACGTGTTCCCTATTTAAATAAAGTTACGTGAAGTGTTTTCATGCGAAGTATATTTACCCAGAAATGTAGCATGTCGATTTTATAAGCAAATAAAAAGGGGGACTATATTGTGAGGCGTAATGATACGAGGAGTAAAACGTCCGCGCAGTAACTCCTAAAGGTTATTGACGGAAGTGAGCGGGGGAAGTCTTTAGGAGTTACTACGCGGACGCTGTGCTCCTCGTATCATTACGCCTCACAATATAGTCCCCCTTTTTATTTGCTTATAAAATCGACATGCTACATTTCTGGGTAAATATACTTTGCATGAAAACACTTCACGTAACTTTATTTAAATAGGGAACACGTGGAAGAGCTTGGTAGCTTCTATCGTGAGCTTTTTTGGAGCTATATGACATGTGGGAGAGGCTGCGTATGTGCTCCGTTTGCGTGACAGAGCGCGCGGACAAAGACCAGACGGGGATATATTAACTCGACTAAAGTGAGCTAAGAACATATCTTAGTATGTAAAAACGGTGGCCTATTCCTTTAAGAAAGCTTAAGAATCTCAAGAGCACATTGGCCACAAGGCTGTGATTAAATCATCTTTATATGTTTTTCTTAATAAACTATTTCAAAGTCACAGTGATGATTCAATAAATGTGGGCTGGGTTACACATCTTCCTCTTAGTGCTTTTGGGCTCTTCGCATGAAAGTAATTTCATAAGAAGAGTAACTGTTGCACACCCGAATTCACCAAACAGCAAACTAGTGAAAGCTCTAATTCTCAATGCATTTTGTAAATTTTTTGGTATTTATGTTACTGTCATTATTAGAAATCTAATGGAGTTTACAAACTGTGGGGGTTTGAATTCATCTTGTACCACTGACATTTTGTTGCACCCATAGGTCTCATTACTACGCTCCAGATCCTAATATAAAGACCTTGGCCTAATTGTAGCCCTGTTTTGCTCAGTCCATTCAAATTCACCGTGTGTTTTTCATTTGACGCCGTAACTCAAAGATAATGAAAAACCTGACGCGGCGCCCTGCCCGTATACCCTTGTGTTGTTATGATTTCAATTGTTATGCGCAGGATTTGGAGGTCTGGAGTCGTTCTTGAATGAAGACTCCGAATCGTGCTCTTGGGGTTAACAAGGAGGCTCCCGTAAACTGTTTAACTATTCCAGCCATGTTGAGCACACGTGTCGGCGCATGCAATAGGACCCCCACTTGTTTATATCTCTGGATAAAGCATCCCGCTGGCCACAAATTAAGCATTCAGCCACGACCGCCTTGTTGTGCTGTGCTGTGACGTGGGCAGACTACCAAACCCCGCTGGGCAACCGAGGTACGCTACAATCATGTTAGCAGAAGCGTTTCTCGCCATCAAAAGACCACGAGCATCCACGAGGAGGCCCTCCATCGCTGAACGTACAGCTGATGTGAGCAGCAGTGTCGTAAAATAGCCATTAGCTTTGACTTAATAAGATGAAAGCATGACCTTATTTGGTAATGCTTGGTAATGCTGACAAGTGCTCGTAATAGTTCTGTGATGTAACTAACATCACACAACAACATGACATTGTTGTGTCATTTGTCTACATGTAGTGGATTCCAAACGTTTTGGGAACATCAAATCTTCCTGTGTGTGATGTTGAAAAGGTTAATGGATTCATTCTGCTCTCATGTTTTCTCAAGACTGACGTAACATGTTCAGCACGTCCAGCTGTGATGTTTGCTATTGTCTCTCAATTATAGCATTATTGATTTTCTTTAATGTGGCACAATGAAATAAGACAGCGTTTCTAAAGCTGAGGTATAGATACAGACGGCATTGCGTCATAGAAGAGGGCGTAGCCATTAGCCATTTTCTGGCGAAATATAAACTTATGTATCACCTACAAACGAAGTCAAGTCTAAATCAGGGCCATATGGATGCTTATGTACAGCAGCTTGTTCAGTAGAAGCGAAAAAACGGCAATCGTAGTTAGTGCTAGCTAGCGTTAGAATTAGCATGATGCTTACATGCTAATTCATGCTAACATGAAACATCATGTTAGCATTCTCCGTTATTTATATATTTATGGGCTGTTAAACCACTTTACTCCTCCCCATGTCTTTGTATCTTTATTTAGTAGAAAACTGTATCCAGAATTCAGCATTTTTAAGCCGAACTGGAGAAAATTCGCTTAAAGCAGGAGTAAAAAAAAAAATTGTTCTGAATTTTCCAAAGCTGCTTTATATTAAATATTCTCTAAGGCTCATGTTTTACAAAACAAAATGCAAAAAATAAGTAAACTTGACCTTCATCAGTATTGGCCAGGGCAGCTGTGGCTACATACAGCTAGTCCAACAATATTAGTTGGCACATATGGGGAGTACATACTGTAATACAATATAACACTACATTATCAAAGGAGATTGACCATCTAGAAAACACATTTTGTTGTTGTTGTATATTTCCGACAAATTAAGCATAACTCTCTGTCCTCTCTCCCTGTACATTACTCTCCCCAGTAGACTATGCGATACACTACACACATTAGAGCAAGGTCTTCTTACAGCAATTAACAGATGAAATCCTGCAGCGGCGACAGGGGAGAGCCGGGATCAGACTCTTTAGAGACGATTCCTCCGACAACATATTACACACATAATTAGGCTGAAAATCTGACTTAAGCCCATAGAGCTGAGTCTCCAGGGGCGCTGCTTAACCTGCCCAGGACTGCGTGAAAATATTCGGTGACTCTGTCGACACACAAGGACTGTGTCACACAGTCTAATAACGTTTCACCATCGGCCGCAACTATAGCTCATTAATGAAAACGCAAAGGTGATGAATCCTTGTTGAATGCTGTTCGGGCAAAACTAAAATGTGTCTGATCTATTGCTGTTGTGTTTGCTCTATGTCTATTACATTAACCCTGAATTACACCCAAGCTCCCATTTTTAAAGGTGTTATTAAAGGTTAATAACAAGGGATCCACCGATACCACTTTTTCAAAAACCGATACGAGTACTTTGATTTAAGTACTCGCCGATACCGATGCGAGTACAAGGCCCTTCTTCAACATGCTTTTTGACATGAATAGACGGTTTATAGACTGACTTTTTCACAGCAGATTGGTTAGTTATTAATTAATTTACTCATTTACATTTCCTTCAGTAAAGTAGGCTACACTTTTAAGCTAAGTTAGATCAGAATTGAACATATGCCATTTTTTTTTCATAATTTCATTCATTGTAATTTTTATTAGTATAATAATAATAATCAATTCCTGTGCTTTATGCATTTATCTCTTTTTATTTAACAATAGTATTGAGATTCCTTATTACTGCAGCACTCACCGCTCAAATCTGATATTTAGTAGATTGATTTGTGTAAAATGTGCAGTGTTCATTTGCACCATCATCACGTTGTTTTTCTGGATACTTTTGTACGTCTTTACCGTGTTTTTGTGGAGGTTTGGTGGATTTGTTTACTTTGAGAGTCCAAAATGGTCCTGAAGAAAGCAGCTTTTTGAAGGTAAACAAACTGCTAGCTTATCAGCTAAACCCATTTGAGATCTACAAACATCTTCTTCTGAGACACTGAACAGTGAAGAGGCACCAAGAGCCCCCACACCTGCAGCACGGAGGAGGCGTCACAAGAGGAGCTACAGGAAACAACAAAAGGGACCAACGAGGAGATGGTGATAGACTGTGGAGGGAGCTGTGCAGGAGGAAGAGGAAGGACGAGGTGGAGCTGACCAGTGCAGGACACCACGCTCTGAGACGGGGACAAGCCCAGGAGGCGGTGCACCGTTTCAGATGATCAGAGGAGACAGAGGGCAGCTACAGTTTCTCCATCCTCCAAGGTCATGCGGGTGGAGCGGCTGAAGGACAACGAGATCATCGACCCGGCCGAGGACAGGAACTTCTACATCACCGTGGACACAACCTGATCATCAAGCAGGCGCGTCTGTCCGACACGGCCAACTACACCTGTGTGGCCAAGAACATCATGGCCAAGCGCAAGAGCTCCACCGCCGTGGTCATCTTCTACGGATTTCCCATCAACCAGTGCTCCTCCTGTGACCAAAACAGTGAAGATGGCGGCCGCGACACAACAATCTTTCACCAAAGAAAAAAAAAGAGTGGTGCGCACTGAATGGGTGCTGCTGCCGGATGCTCTCTCATCGAATGCAATTTCTCCATCTGTGAGATCAATAAAGTACCATCTTATCTTATCTTATCTTATCAACTGCACTGTTTCTCTGCACAGCTGAAAATGTACTTTGTTTTCGTGTAGTTACTGATTTTATGTGAACTTCTCCATGTCCCATGTTAACAGATGGGAGAAAAGGGGCGGGCACAATTCATGGCGGCGCCCATGCAAACCTCTGGAGTAAGGTGAACAGCAACTTAGCCAGTAACTACAGCATTTTGATTGTTTTGCTGCAGCTCAGTTTCGTTGTATCTCTTTATTTTGTATTTTCTGAGTACTTTTTAATTGCTGCGTTAGTTTTTCAGATGAATAAGCCCCTGGGAATAAAGCAGCTTAAGAATCGCCAGGGCTGTTATCCGCTAGTTAGTGGCTAGTTAGCAACATTAGCCTGTATCTTGGAAACACTGCAGACTCCACACTGCAGCACTTACAACATTTATCTCTGGTTAAATCCAGCACAGACTCCGATTTAGGGAGTGTAGTCTGTAATAAAGTCAGCTCTATGTGGAATATTGTATTTCCACTAAAGAATTCTCCAGTTTGTTACGTTAAGTGGTACCGGTTTCTGGTATCGTGTATGGTAGTGTATGGTATCGGCCCAATACCCAATACTGGTATCGGTTCATCCCTAATGTTAAATCACAGTGACTGCAGTGTCCAGCACTCTCGCCCCACGGCAAGATTACAGGTTCAATCCTCAGTCCGTAGCGTTTGTTCTCATCATGTCTGAGTGGGTTTTCCTCAAGTTGCAATTTCCTCCATCAAACATACGTTCTAATCTTCCAGCGAAGAACATAAAGCTCGAGAGGTGCTGGGGTCCTCAGGCGCTGCACTCGGCTCCTCTGCTCTTGACAGGTTACCCAGAGACACAGGGTTGAAGGATGGGTCAAATGCGGTGGAAAAAAAAACATCACAAATGCATTCCTCCTGTAACATGCACAACTTTTCTGAACATGTTATCGGGACAAGGTCTACAATATTGCCACAACCCAGGCGTGAACCACCTCTTTCTTCATTAAACTCACTACATTTTACACGGATCAATACGAGCAGTCTATAAAGATGTCAATACGGGGAGGCATAGACTCCTGCTGCACATAATGCCGCATCTCCCCCGTGCGTTCGGATAACAACTTGCCCCTTTGAACTTAATGCAGTCTTCCTTTGTGAGACTACAGAAGCATTGATTAATCCATCTGTACTGATCTGAATTTCTCTGAGTTTAGATGCATCCCCTTTGAAAATATTCAAAATTGAGCCTCTTAGAATAACCGTCATGTGGACCTCTGCTCTCAGGGGCAAAGCAACGAGAGTGGCTGCATACAAATGAACCGGCAAGCAAAGGCGAGAGTGTGGCGATTAAAACAGCACAAGCATAATCATACTCGAACTAGCACGTCATTCCGGACATAGGTGACTGTTTAATTATGGACTCGGCACCAGGTTTTAAAGGTGCTTTAAATCATTACTTTACACATGTAGGATTTACGTAATGTGTCACCTTGTGTCATAAAAGAGTGACCACTAATGAAAGCCTATAATTATGAATAAATGTGTTATTGTGTGTGAGTGATGGTGAATTTGTATGACTGTTTCGAACAATGCTATGTAGTTTTGGTGAGGGAAATTATGCGCCTGAAATTATTATAAAAGTTAAATATAAAGGTAAATTATTCTCAGCAGAATCTGTCAGGTATTTAAGTGCAGCATTGGACAGGACACTGTCTTTTAAAAAGCATGTTTCAAAACTGATAAAAATTGTAAAATTAAATTTAAAGGGGCTAGATGCAAGTTTTATACTCTCTACTGCCACCTCAGGTCATACGTGTAACTGCACCTTCTATACAAAGCTCGTGCATGACGGCACTTCGGACCCAAATGAACACCTTTTTGAGTGACAGTGCAGGATTTTAGAGGCAGTTGTGGTGAATATGTCTGGGCTCATTCTACACATTAGGACATTGTTGGAACATGTAGGGGGAGGAAAATACTTCATTTAAACATTTTTAAACTCTGTATAGTCCCTTTAACGCAGTTCAGATATTATTCGCCCTCAAATGAGCATAGATGCAGCCTAGCTTTATATGCATTTGATATATTTTCACATCTTAGATATTGCATGGTCTCTGTCAAACAACACTGCATTACAGCCGCTCCAAAGCCTGTACAAACAGGCACTCAAAATTTTAGATAAAAAAAACTGTTTCATATCACATATGCTTTACATTGTGAAGAAATGTAAACTGATAATGTTTGAAAATTTCATTTTGTTTTCGTGTATAACATTTTATAGTGTATAAGTTTAGTGTATAAGTTTAGTGTATAAAGTTTAGTGTATAAAGTTTATACACTAGTTTAGTGTATAAACTAGTGTATAAACTGTTTAGTGTATAAAATTCTTCATGATTCCTCTTCCTGAGAGTGTTTGTGGAATCTTGTGACGAGAGCTTCCTCCAAAGGAGACTGTTCTGTGAACTTTAGATCCTCTACTTTTGGACAAAATTGCTTCTCTGTAAAAGCTGCAAAGATGTGGAACTCGTTGCCATTAACTGTTCGAGAGAGTAACACCAGTTTAAACTTAACCTGAAGAAGTGGTTGAAAGACGGTCAGATTTGTGATCATTAGCACAATACTGGTTAATCGGGGTAGTGTTAAAAATGTTAGATGGTTATATTTAAAAAAAATAATAATAATAATAATTGGAGTTGCAATTGTAAATATTGTATTTATTGCATTTTAATGTTTGTTGAACTAATCCTTTTGCAGGTGCTTAAAGGGGCTAGATGCAAGTTAGCCATTTTATACTCACTACTGCCACCTCAGGTCATATATGTAACTGCCAGGTAATATATTAAGCTTGTGCATGACGGCACTTCGGACCCGAATTAACACCTGTTTGAGTGACAGTGCAGGATTTTAGAGGCAGTTGTGGTGAATATGTCTGGGCTCATTCTACACCCTAGGACATTGTTGAAACATGTAGGGGGAGGAAAATACTTAATTTTAACATTTTAAAACTCTGTATAGTCCCTTTAATCCGTATTTTATATTGTGAATGGACTTAAGTAAGAATACACATTGACTACAGATTAAAATGAGCTTCTAGCTATCTCTGGTTTGTAAATAAATATAAATAAATGAATAAAATAAGGGATCTTTGTAATATTTTCTATTAGTGATCCCACAGTTGTTAGAATATCTTGTTGTCAGCGAGGGTTCATACTTCCATTTAACATCAGGGCAATAACATGGAAACAGTGCTGTACTTCTATACCAACACAATATAAAGACTGTGAAAATATTGTGCAGCCTTATCAGCAAAACATGGTTCGTATTTACTAATATGAGACATTAGCCGTCATTATCACCTGCACCCTCCATGTGTTTGCCATGTTATTTCTGTGCAACCAAAAGTGCAAAACAAAACTGTCAGTAATTACAAGAAGTTATTTTACTCATCTTAATCTTTTTAATTTATATGGGATTAATAAAACACATTCATTTTCCTAATTCAATGACACAAAGTTGATGTTATTTGGTTTGAATTTGCCGAGCGCCCACACTCACTAATCAAACATTATTGTGTCGTGTGTTTAACAAACACTGCTCTGTTTACATTCATATAACAATATCAAATTAGGGATGCATGCTGCAGGGAAATTTAATCATTATGCTAATAGCTCCGTGGCCTGTCATTTAATTAATTACAGTATATATGACGCCGTGATATTTGCCACATATTTATTCAAAGACCTCATTTCAAGACTCTGCACTGCGGCTCATTCCAAAGTAATGTTTCTATTCCTAATGCTGGTGTGCGGGTAAATAATATCTTTTCATATGTTGAGCCTATGTTGATGACTTGCTTTAAAGGGTATAGTTCATGAAATGTGAAGAGAATGGAAGTTAAACATAAATACTGAGCGTTTAATCTCATTGGGGACAAAAGTGCCTTCATGAGAGTTCACCTCCAGTGCGGAAGGTGGTTCAAAACGCTCAAGGAAAGTAGAAAAAAGCGGCACACGTTGTAAGTTCTCTCTTTTCCTACTTTTCTCCAGATTTGCATTCACGATGCAACACCCTCTTGAGACTTTGCGGAAGTGTTTTTTAAATCTTATTTTGTTTCTCCAACTTATGTATGCAGAATGCACAGGGACAAATTTGTGTCCCTTTTCAGTTCGACCGTACAGCTCACAGTAATGTGGAAAACCAGCCCATTCACCGTGTGTCTGCTTCCGTGCAGCAACACCTGATAAAAGCAGAGCGGAAAAAAAAAAAAAGTGCTCACCACTGTTTATAATTGCAGGCCTAAGGAAAGGAAAATCATGATAGTAATCAGACTGCTCGCACAGAACAGATAGTGTTAGGACCTGCACCAATCAAAGACAAGTGATCATGCTGCTGCGCCTGATCAGAATGTGCCTGTATCATTTGCATGTGGTATTGGAATACTAAACATGCTGGCTCCTTTTCAATTTTGCTTTTAAGGACTTTTTGGCATGTAGGCTTTTAGGGGGAAATGGAGTGAAGAGACATTCAGCACATTTTCAGAGCTGTTGGAAACGTTGATAAAGCAGCTTGGTGAATGGTAAATGGTCTCAACTTATATAGCGCTTTTCCACCTACATTAGGCACTCAAAGCGCTTTACAGCAAGGATCCACTCACCTCACCCATTCATACACCAATGTACGCAGACACTGGGGGCAATGTAGGTGAAGTGTCTTGCCCAAGGACACAACGACAGTGTGTACTTTCAGGAGGTGGGATTCGAACCCCCGACCTTCCGATCATGAGACGACAGCTGCTTCCATACACTATCGGCTGTGTATTCCTCACTTTTCTTGTGTTTTATAGTCAGAGTCATATAGTCTTATACACGGAGTACGTAAGATTAATACTATGACCAAGAAACGCCTCATCAGTGAAAGTCCCAGCGACAGCACTGCACCTGCTCGTTTGTTGCTCTTAGTCCAAAGCACCGTAGGTCCACAGCCCAGACACCACCTCCCCTCTTCTGCTTCATTGTCTAATTCTGCCCTAAAATATGCAGCTGCTCTCTGTTATCTGCATGGCTGGCTGTCTGTGGACACATACCGCTGTGTTTAACTTCTTCTTAGGAGATTGTGGGGGACAGGGGCGACTTGTGCTGTTATCTCAGCCAAACTGCCACAGTGATCCAGAGCTTTGCACTCCGCTGCCTTCATCACATTAGAGAGGACACACTCTGCAGCGATAGGGGGAATTAGTGTCAGTGTTTCACAACACACGACTACAGCAGGGCTCGAAATGAATGAAATTTACTCACAAGGGCTTTTGTTCTATTTTATGTTTCCACTATTCAACACAATTTATTTGCTAAAAAGCACAAAGCTCTAACACCAGGAGTGGTTTAAGATCTGATTTTCTTTCTGCCTCAATGTCTCTAATAAACAAATACACAGCACTTTGATTAAAATTTTAATAATGGAATTGTGTATGCCAATTAACACACAAGAAAAGTCGAGGGTATCGCGTTACTTGACTGTATAATTGCGTTTTCCTCTTTAACTTCAGGTCAAGGCGATTCATATTGTTTTAATGTATATTGTTTTGTTATTTTGTTTCAGTAAAAGCATAAAGGGAATGCTCGTGTGAAAATGAATTAACCTAACTCACCGTAAAATCAATTGGTTTATTATTTCAGCTGTAATAAAGAACACTTCATTTTAATTGCACAATCAATTCCAAAGGTTATTTCCCGTGCTGCAGACGTACCATGCATATAATGTAAAACGGTCACCACACCGAGTGCCGTAGCTCAGAAAATATTTACGGAGCTATAGGGCCTACGCATGTACGTATGTGTGTGCAAGCTTAGCTGAAGTTAATCTGTAAACAACAAAGTAAGAAGTTACAAGATGACATATCAAACAGCATAGATAATAGAATTGAGACTAACCCAGGAAAAAAGATACATGAATTCAAAGTAGTGCAGCTAAAAGGAACGCTGACTAAGCTGCACCTATGATTTTAATAATGCTCTTGAGGCTCTTTGGCATTCTGAAAGATGGCCTGTGAAAGTCCTGATATACTTTAGGTCTAATCTGGAGTCAGTTGTTGCCTGATTTAGTCTTGGTTTAGAACTGGTTTACCAGCTCAGCTCTTTACAGATAAGGAAATTGTACTTTTGGAAATAATCAGCCCTTTAAATTGAAAGGGCGGCAGTGGCACAGTTGGTAGAGCGGGTCGTCTCATGATTGGAAGGTGGTTCGAATCCCAGCTCCTGAAGATGCACACTGTCATTGTGTCCTTGGGCAAGACACTTCACCCACCTTGCCTCTGCGTACATTGGTTTATGAATAAGATTGTGAAAGGGTGACTGGTTCCTTGCTGTGGCCCTGATGATGGTAGAAAAGTGCTATAAATTGAGACCATTTACCAAAAGATTGTAGACTCCTGACCCAAACCAAGCCATACACTTAAAGAAGAACTAAGTAACTTGTTTACCTTAATAAAGCCTTTCTGTAGTTCCTCTGGGGGATGATTGGGGGGTCTTTCATCTCCCCCTGGTGTCTCTGGCCAGAAAACCACCCTTGCAACTTCCCTGCCTTCGTGTCAGAGGCGCAATACACACTAATAGAATCACGAAAAAGAAGCTAACGGGCAAAGCTAACTGTGGGCTAGCGCCACTTTAGCAGTGTTTACAGCCAAGTCTGAGTAAAAAGAATTGTCTCCATTGTGTCATTGAGTTGTGGCACAATGTACAATATCCCTCTCTCCTTTTGTCTTTTCTGTCAGCGTGGTACTTACTTAGTTCAGCTTTAAATATTTTTCATATTTTTCCCACATTTATACCAAATATCTTTGCTTGTTCACCATAATTACTAGTGTTTTTGTACTGTGGAATTTCCCCATTTTGAGACAAATACAGGTTTTCCTTTCTCATCTGTGATAGACCAACCACCCGTGAACTCAATCACTCTAAAACACCCATTTCAAATATTACAAGTTCCTTTTTCCCATTTGAAATTATTGAATAAAGAACTCCACTAACAACCACCCCATGCTTTCCCATTAAGTTCTCATCATTAATCTGACTGGAAGGAGTGATTTGCTTGAGAATGACAGATCGTGTTGAAATGAGTGGATAAAGTGAGCTGGGGAGGTGCTTCGTAAGCCACAGTGGATTAGTGCTGACAGTGATGCCTATTGTCTGTGAGGTGTCAGGAGTGCGGTGGGTGTATTGCATTATATGTTCTGGGACGGGAGCCAGGCGTTGATACTGTGTTTATGGATGAGATTTTCAAATGTTACATCAGAGAGAGTACTTAACGGCACAAGCGCGATGCGTAATGACTAACAGTTAAAGTACGCACAATAATCTTGACTTTTTGACACCGTATAGGAGAGTCAAAAGGCCTGTTTGAATAAATGCATAATGTTGTGAAGTCTATATAATAAAACTCTGCGTGGGCGCGCCATTCTTGGCAACGCATTAATATACAACAGTTTTTGCAGTGGATCTTCATCAAAAGCGCGTTTGTAGCTTACTCAATAAATGCTTTAATTTTTATTTTGACCTTTGAGTAATCAGAAAAATCCCACTGAGATTGCTCTTTGCATCAGCCTTGTGGGTATTTGGGAACAATCCAATGGCACGCAACTATGGAAGCTGCCTGAAAGAAGTGAGTGGGTGTGAATGGTGGATTCTATGTTACGAGCTAATCATTGTTGTCCTTTTTGGACAGCACGATATACTGCAAAATGATTGTAAGTGCAGTATTAGAGGTCTCAATGTACAATCCACGATATATAGTGACATCCCTGAAGTCTTTCCTGTGACTGAGATTTATACAGTAATGATTAAACTAGTAATAAACACACGTGGTAAGGTAAAAATGTTGAAGATAGTAAATGTAAGATGTAAGATTTTTGTCAAAAATTGATGGTCAGACTAGGGCTGTCACGATAATTACTATATCAACTTATCGTTCAATAAATAACAGATAAACTATATATATTTGGGCTCGATATTTATCATCTGTACATTTATTAGCATTATCCCCCTATTTTTTCTTTGTAAAACTTTATTATATTTCATATTTATTGCAGCTTGTATGGTATTTTAGGATGTTGTGATGCACTTTTAGAACTGTCATTTCTATTTTTTTATTTATTGGTTTATTTGGTCGGGACAGTGCATGTTAATGAACATGTATGGGTCTCGTGCATGTTAACAAGCCACACCGGATTGTAGCCTTGGGCTAATTTCCATCCGTCGTCCCCCATGCGCACTCACATTCATCCTGGCCTATTGTACATGTTTTTAGTGGTAGGGGAAACCGGAGTACCCGGAGGAAACCTACGCAGACACAGGGAGAACATGCAAACTCCACACAGAAAGGCCCCGTCCCTGGTGGGAATCGAACCTTCTAGTTGTGAAGCACGAGCGCTAAACGCTGTGCTACCGCACCGCTATACCTGAGAGATGACAGTATCTAGTATCGTTAGTCAATAATATCGTTAATCGCGATACTTTCCTGCCTCAATATATCGTACTAAAAAACTACTACTAAAATGTGTTATCGTGACAGGTCTTAGTCAGATCTGAGTTGAAAGGGTTTTGTAAAATATCACACATTTTTCAAACATAAGCGGCCATTTTGCTTGCCCCTAGCAAACAACACAGGTTTCATCAGGCTTAATGACAGAGTCATTGCTGAATTTATTATTTATTTTTTCTGGTATTTTGGTTTGGTATTTTGTTAAAAGTAGATTTGATGACATTGGACCTCATTATATCTCATCCCAGACACATACGAGTAGACAGTTCCAGGTAGACAGCATGTAAACAGTGTTTCGGGAGAATCCTAAATGAAAAACACCTTCAGTTGATTCTGACCATCCGCCTGGCTCCCCACCTGGAGATGGGTCCATGAGCACGGAACTGCCCACTGCTCCTTACGGGTCGTCCCAGTGGCGTCAATGGGTGGGTTAAATGCAGAGGACACATTTTGTTGCACAGACAACAATAATGACAAAAATAAAGCACCTTCCTCACCTTATTGACTGAACCAGAAACCTATAGAAAGGCATTTTTAGATTTTGATTGCTAAACTGATTTTTAATGACATACCAGGGGTGGTGCCGAAACCTGGCTAGCCACAGGTCTTGCACACAAACGCCCCATCTCGCACAAGAGGAGTCCAATGCCGAGGCCACTGAAACACAACACCTGTTAACCCTGACGAAACACATAACATGGACCAGCCACCAATGACCACAACCCTTTACGCTAAAACCTCCGGCTTTACGTTTCCTGCGGCTGTAGTGTGCCGAATCATGGAGTGCTCCTCGTAGCTATGCCCTGTTCCTGACTGGTGGGTGACATCAGGGGTGGCAGGTCAGAGGGGGTGAACATAGGAAAGCAGTACCTTTTATAGGTAAACCCGGGACTAGCGACCCCATACTGCTACAAGTTCATGACCTTTCTATTTTCTTTTCCAACCACAGAACCAAAAACTATGTATTTTCAGATAGAAGACTTGAAGCCTGGATTCAGCCTGGATTGAGCTCTTGAGGATTAGCAGACTGCATATTCGGTTAGTCATACATGAACGGAACAAAACAACATTAGAACATTACAACCATTGAAATCCTTGTACAGTATCGACCTTAGAGTTTGGTCGAATATAGGATCTCAGCGTTCTCTTCAAAAGGTGAATCTTTTCCGATGCAGGGTATATATCCACACAGACGCCTTTCATACAGTATCACTCCTCCGGAATAGTAATTCTGCTGGTTTAGGCCTGTGCACGTTCTGTAATATAAGCTTGATGGCAAACTCAATCACGCTTTTGTTGCATTTGCATTTCGCTCACACGTTTTGTACTGTTTCTGCCAAGAATCACTTGACAAGACCAAAGACACGCCTGGGGTCCTGACAGGAACTGATGCATTATAGTAGACGTCAACTTCACCCTATATTTTAGCAGCAATAGAGGCAACACGTCTGGCATCATCACCTTACTGTATGAGTGCTAAATCATTCAACAGGGCTAAATATGCAGAAGAACTGTCAGCGGTTGAGAATTTCAATGTATGTGCATTGCCTGAGATGGTAGAGAGGGTCGTCTTATAGGTGGAAGGTTGGTTGTTTGAATCCCAGCCCTTGTATTATCTGAAAGCAAAGATTTATTACTCTTAAGTCTAAAGCCAAAATCCATATTTCCTTCTTAAAACTCAAAGTGAAAGTTTGTGATATCAAGCATAATGCCAAAAGCGTCGCCTCGCTCTCTCATTAAAGCCCTGTGTCTGAAGAACATGGTGGATGACAGCCACAGCCGCGGGACTTCTCTTTCTGAGCCGCAGAAGTTACAGTGAAATATTTAATGGAACACAGCGTCCTGCCTCGCTGATCACAGAAACAAATCAAATTTAAGTTGAGCGCACTTCGTTTGTGACATGAGCAGTCCGGCGCCTCGCGAGACCTGGGATTTACAGCTGTCTCTTTTCACCGAGACCATAAGTCTTCTGTCTGTGAGATGAAAGAGAAGAGAAGCTGATAATGAGTTACAGTTCCGTTCTCGTCTGGGCCACATACTGTTTATGCCAGTCCTGCTAAATGGAGAGGTTTAAAGGTTTGTACTACCAGAGCAGGTATCAGTGAGTCATGGTTATAGAGCCGCATATTTAGCCCTGCTCTGGGCAATTTAGCCATCAAGAGTAAGGTGATCTTGGAAAGTCCTAGCTTCGTCTCGATAAAATCTGGAATCAGGCATCATTTCATCTAATTTAATCTTTGTTTAGTTCTGATATAGCTCAAGTTCCGTTCTCATATTTACACTGAACAACTTTTTATGCAAAATAAGTTGATATTTGTGCGTACTTGACCTTGCAGTGACCCAGTGGCTGTATGAGTGGTCAGCATGGCGCCTTTACTTTCAATCTCGGTGGTCTCTAATTCTCCAGGATCAATTGTTTTGTAAGTTTTCTGGTGAGAGTGTTTTGTTTTCTGTTTTGTTTTCAGGTGAAAGTTTTTTCAGGTGTTTTGTAGGTTTTCTGTTCAGCAGCGAAAACCTTCTAAACAATTGATCCTGGAGTGTTCTAGAGCCCACTGTGATGGAAAGTAAAGGTGTCATGCTGACCACTCATACAACCACTGGGGCAACACAAGTAATACACAGAAATATCAACTTTCTTTTGTATTCAATTAAAAAGTTGCATAACGCACCTTTAAACATGAAAAATCTCTGCTGCTCTTTACAGAATTTAGTATTTTTGGGAAGAACTGGCTCATTAGATTTGGACAAAAGACTACTTTTACCAAGTGTTTAGTGTAGACCAGGGGTCCTCAAACTACGGCCCGCGGGCCAAATCCGGCCCGCGAGGTGATTTAATCCGGCCCCTGATTTGTAGAGCACAAATCCCTGAGTATGTCAAAAAAAAGTAAGTCTCTTGCCCATTCCTGTGGGCTAGGATATTTTAACTAAATAACCAGTTTACTCCAATGGCCGCTGGCTGCCCTGCTTTTTGACCACAAACGTGGGGGCCGCCATTGCTCCGCCGTTGCTGCAGTACCTCCATATCGCCGCTAGGCCCCCATTGAAAAGCATTGGACTTTAGACACGTTAAAAACTACTTTAAAGCCTGGTTTCAATTGTTTCAACGCTAGACTAGGCTAGATCTTCCTCCTGAGATAACGCTGGGTTAATAACAATATATGAAACCAGGCTGGTTTTCGTAATATGATTTTTTGAAATCTCGTATTTAACGAGGCTCGGACTATTAGCATTGGAGCAGCGCGAGCTACACGTCACGCAAGGGCCGAGTCTACGGTGAAAATCCCGCCCGTATGTCCTTTTTAGGAAAATGCTTCGTCAGAGCTGGGGAGGGGGAGCCTGTAAATCCGCCATGAATTGCCCCACGGCCGTGGTCATTCTGGTAAACGGGGAGGAGTGAGCATAAGACGTCCATTATTTTCTACAGTCTATGGTTTACTCATTCCAGCCACTAGGGGGCAATTTGAATAAGTAAAAAATAATTCCACAGGTGTCCAACAGAGGGCACTTACATAAGAGATAAGCTTACCACCACAGAGTGTGGAGAGAATGAATAATGACTACAGTACTTTGAGAACGCACAATACAAGTGTAAGAAGTTATTACTTTGATCACATTACATAATGATGTTTTATTTGAAAATACAAATAAATGGAAATTAAAACAAAGTGTGAAGACTTGATTACTATTTTTACAAACCACTACAGTGAAATAAATATTTGCCTGAATCAAGTGTTGACCTTGTGGATATAGTCGTGGGGACGACTGTGCCAGGCGAGTCATTTCTACTTCACAATGAGGCATTTTGGTCTGAGTCATGCAATCCTGTGTTATAGCCAACCCGGTCCGGCCCCCCATCAAAGTCAGGAACAATAATGTGGCCCCCAGAGAAAAAAGTCTGAGGACCCCTGATTTAGACCCTTTAATTGTTTGTAAACACTCCGGGCTTAGCTGAAGGCAGGAAGGTAGATTCGTATCTATTTCCATTGGAGCTGTTGCCGCGGTAACGATAAACAAATGTTTAACTGTTTTTGGAAATATCAAATAAAGTTTATTTTTTCAATCTCAAATGTCATTCCTCTTGGTCTTGCACCTTAAGCTACAACAAGAGTACATTTTTAGTTGTAGTTTTACACCTAAAATCGCTAGTTTTAGTTTAATCTTATTTCTCTTGATCACTTCCTGCCTCCAGATGATGTCACTGATGATGTCATTCCAAAACATGGTTCCATCTCAGCATGATGTCATAGCAACACAGATAATTCTGACCAAACTAGCAGATTGTGAACAGCTTCTCATTGCGAGCTCATTCAGTGCAAAGCCTTTGCCGAGAACAGACGTATTTCTCACGACAGAAACACAAACACAAAACTTTACAAAAATGGAGAATTCACAAGGATTTACAATGGCCTTACAGACCAAGCTTGACGTTAATTACAAGCATGAGATCTGTGAGGTCTTTGAGTTAGCAGCCCAACATGGCTTGGACCCTCGTTTTCTGGAGCTCAAAAGAGACGGGCCAATCCATGAGGCAATCTTCAACTTCCGTTTAACGGTTGGAAGATTCATTGCAGAGGCACAAGGGCCGACCAAAGGTATTGCCAAAACGCACGCAGCACAGCAGATATTGCCAGATCTTCGCAGTATTCCTCTCCCAGAGAAAATGCTGGGCAGAAACTCATCGAAGAAGAGCAAGCTGTGGAAAGAGCTACCTACATTTAAGCCGTCTGACAACCCCATAACGTGTCTACATGAACTCGTCACGAAATGGAAAGGAAAGCCCGCAGAATACACTGTAGACCATGTGGACAAAACATTTTACCCATGGGTCTTGTACGTTCGCCTAACAGTTGCAGGAGAAGCTGTGATAGGGGCTGGGCTCTCCAAGAAAGAAGCCCAAAGAAACGCTGCATCTAAAGTGCTTAACAAATATGGCTACAGCTTTCTGTGTTTTGAACCCCAAAACACAAACGAAAAGCTTCTACTTATAACCCAAGAAAACTCGGCTCCTATTCCTCAAGAGGGCTGCTTGGAGGTCACACACAAAGATGCATGTCCAGAAGATAGCATTTCTCAGTCAGAGGATTCCCAACCTCTGATGACAGCTCAGGACGACACATCCACAGCTCGCCAAGATGCCAAGAACATGCCAGAGCATGTCCTACATGACTTAGCTGGAGGGATGTTGCTTGAGTCTGAAGCAGCAGCGAAACTGGAAGGACCTTTGTTATCACTGGATTCAGATAGTGATATTGTCCCAGAAGAAGCATCTGAAGTCAGTGAAAGCACCAGAACAGCTGCCATTGAAGACGAGGCAGCACCACCTCAGGAAAAAGCACTGAATCTGATCCAAGAGGAGACTGTGGAAACTGTCTGTGTTACAGCCGAAAATGAACCAGACGTTTCCCTGGATGACACTCAGCTGGAGGTTCAGATGGACTTTTCGCAATTAGTCGGCGCGGTGCCACAGAAAGAGACGGAAACTGTTGAAGAGCAACAGTCACCTGAGGCTTATGACGAGCCTTCAGAAGATGACCTGAATGCACAGCTCACACGTGAACTGCAGGAGCTGTTAGCAGAAGTCCACCCCTTGCTGGATTTCATGGGGGTGGAAACAAACCTCATTAATAAAGAGTTGGATGTCTGCAGTACAGAGTCTTCACTCAAGATAGAAAAAAGAGAGGCCAATCTACCAGACACAACTGATGTGAACATTGTACCGAACAACAATAATGAGGCAACGCGATCAGTTGTGAAGAGAACTAGATTCACTGTCGTGATCAGCATGGCTGGTGTTGATCCAGAAGCAAGGGATGAAGAGGACAGCGTGCCCGTTCCTGGGAGGAGTGATTTATTCACTTCTTCCAGTGAACGTCCAGAGTGTTACATCCTCACTAAAGCTGACCAACCTGAACATGTTGGAGAGGACGTTCCTGGAGAGAGTGATACGCCTACCTCTTCCAGTGAACGTCCAGAGTCTTGCGTCCTCACTAAAGCTCACCAACCTGAACATGTTGGAGAGGACGTTCCTGGAGAGAGTGATACGCCTACCTCTTCCAGTGGACGTCCAGTGTCCTATATTCTCTGTCACGCGCTGGTGGAGAAAGTGTTTAAACTGGCCAGATCCCAGAACAGACAAGACAGTGTACATATGACGATGAACCTAAATGAGATGGTGAAGGAACTGCTGATTGACGGTCAAGAATGGGACATCAGCTTAGAAGACCTGCAAAAAATCGGGAGAAAAGCAGCTAAACAACTGGTGCTGGAGCACGGCTCTGGCACCGCACTCCTGAAGGCTGCAGCTGAAGATACCAAGGCTTTTGAAGAAGATGTGGTCAAGCATCTGAAGATTGAACTGGGAGCCTTCCAGAACCGGCGAAAATCCATGTCATCTCGCTTCTTCACAAGACTGGGGAAGGCTTTCTGTTTCCGTTAAGCCCCCATTTCAACAAATATTAGCCAGTTTGATGGCATTTATTGTCTTTCATCTCATCTCATCTCATCTCATCTCATCTCATCTCATCTCATCTCATCTCATCTCATCTCATCTCATCTCATCTCATCTCATCTCATCTCATCTCATCTCATCTCATCTCATCTCATCTCATCTCATCTCATCTCATCTCATCTCATCTCATCTCATCTCATCTCATCTCTTCTCTTCTCTTCTCTTCTCTTCTCTTCTCTTCTCTTCTCTTCTCTTCTCTTCTCTTCTCTTCTCTTCTCTTCTCTTCTCTTCTCTTCTCTTCTCTTCTCTTCTCTTGTATCTTGTATCTTGTATCTTGTATCTTGTATCTGTATCTGTCTACAGTATTACTAGTATTACTACTAAATAAAAAAATTATGTGGAGGTTTGGTGGATTTGTTTATTTTGAGAGTCCAAAATGGTCCTGAAGAAAGCAGCGTTTAAAAGGTATACAAAAGTTAACTAATCGGCTAAACCCATTTGAGACCTACAAATTGCTTCTTCTGAGACGCTGAAAAGGCACAGAGACGCCCCACACCTGCAGCACAGTGGAGGCGTCACAAGAGGAGCCACAGGAAACAAAAAAGGGGCAAACGAGGAGATGGTGAAAGACAGTTATGGAGCGGACGGAGCTGCAGGAGAAAGATCAAGGAGAAGGTGGGGGAGCTGACCAGTGCAGGACACCACGCTCAGCAACAGGGACAAACCCAGAAGGTGGTGCACCATTTCAGAGGAGACTGAGGGCAGCCAGCCTTTCTGACCTTTAAGTGGTAGCGGGCTCAGGACTGACACCTGAACACTATTTCTACTATTTCTATTTCACAATAAAGCACATACTTAATAACTTACTTACAAATGTTAAAATAGCGCCACCATCTGAGCTACTTTTACAAAATGTACTCGGCTTTACGATTAGTTAGTTATAGTTTTGATCTTACTTTATTTTTAATTTGTGTAGACAGAAAGTAGTTGTTGGTCACTAGGGAGAAAGCCAAAAGCATTCAATGCAGAGCCAACATGTCAAACAAGGGGGCGTGGCTTAGCCTAGGGGCAAGAAAATCTCTCATGGAATCACAACTTTTCCCACTTTTTCACCATTTTCTGGCAGACCATAAACATATTTATCACACACCAATAAAGTCAAGCCAAAATTGGGTCCACACAGATGTTTTTTTCACAGCAAATACAGCAAAAACAAAGTCGTTGCTAACATTACCATGTAGCATGAAGCTAGCGTTGCTTCCTAGCTAGCATTGTCAGTTTTTTAAGTATTTATGGACTGTTGAATCACTTTGCTCCATGTTTCTGTGTCTATATTTAGTAGAAATCTATTTATAATTCAGGATTTATAAAGAATTGTTTCTCCCTCTGGCTGCTTCGAACATGACCATTTAGACCAGGGGTCCTCAAACTACGGCCCGCGGGCCGGATTTGGTGGAGAGTATAAACACATTATAGCTGCCACGTGGTAAATGAAGCTTACCACCACAGAGTGTGGAGAGAATGAATAATGACTACAGTACTTTGAGAAACTTGTGACACAGGCTTGTAACGCACAATACAAGTGTAAGAAGTTATTACTTTGATCACATTACATAATGATGTTTTATTTGAAAATACAAATAAATGGAAAGAAGACTTGATTACTATTTTTGCAAACCACTACAGTGAAAAAAATATTTGCCTGAATCAAGTGTTGATCTTGTGGATATAGTCGTGGGGACGAATGTGCCAGGCGAGTCATCTCTACTTCACAATGAGGCATTTTGGTCTGAGTCATGCAATCCTGTGTTATAGCCAACCCGGTCCGGCCCCCCATTAAAGTCAGGAACAATAATGTGGCCCCCAGAGAAAAAAGTCTGAGGACCCCTGGTGTAGACGTTCAAACACACACGCACGCGCACACACACACACACTCACGCTCACACAGACACACACACATGTTTGTAAATCTATCTTAGTGAGGACACTCATAGACATAATGTATTACCCAGACCCTAAACCTGAACCCTAACCTTACTCCCACATTTTGCCCCTCAAACAGTGCTTCAAATAAGTGAGGACCACCCAAAATGTCCTCACTTTACAAAAATGTCCTCACTCTGTTGGTTAAAACCTCAAACTGGTCCTTACAATGTCGCAAGTATACAAGAACACACACAGATAATGTAATGTGTTCATGAAAACAAATCTTCTTTGTATTCACAGTGTCTTTATAAACTGGAGGTCATTATTTTTATTAAATCCTGTTATTAAAATACAGATGGAGAACCTCCCCAGTGTCCCATTTATAATATTTATTGGCAATAAAACTGTCATCATTCGTTACATATTTGGCATGCTCACAGTTGTATAACACAGTGATTGGTTGTTGGCCCTGAATCCACTGAGCTGCTAGAAAACTTTTGTCCTCATTAGAAAATAAAGTGAACATAGCTCCTTAGATATCACAATTGAAAGCAAAAACATAAACAAAAGTATTTCCTCTTTTGGGCACATGACCAAATTTCAGCAACAACAAAAAAACAGTAAAGGGTAACACATCTGATTTTTAACTCAGAATGCAGTTATTAATTATATGACTCACTGCATTTTCAAATCAAGCCAATCCTTTCTTTACTCTCATGCCTGTCGAAATGTACGCTATACATGAAGGCACATTCACTGAAACCTGAATGTGTAGCTCCATTAAGATATTGCTAAGCGTCAGAAAGGCATTTGTGTAGATACCGCCCAAACCAGCATTCAATGGGTTTTTTAGAGAAATGCAATTAGCAACCTTTTGTTTGTTGCACCTTTAGCCACGCAAAACTGAATTTGGAAATAAAAAGATCATGGTCAAACAGTCAATTCAGACGGGTGAGTGCTATTTGTGTGACAGATACAGTTGCATTCACCAAGGTCATTACAGGAGCCGCCAACAGAACCAGAGAAAACAGCGCAAGGATATTTGACTATATTCCGTAACTCGTGACATTTAGATGAAAAGTATAAGTTATTGGAGTCTAGACAGGATAATGTGATAAATCGGGCCAGAGCAAAAGGCCACGATGATGAAAACTAGATTCCGGTTGAGAACATGGTGAAATATCATGTACAATTGTGGCTTATGGACCTACTTTTGAGGACATCGCTGTTGGTGTTTTATGTTTTACAACTATGGAAAACAGACTGTATCTAAAAACGCTTTGCTTGGAGGGCCCTGTACTGGCGTCAGGGGGAAATGAAAATGCTAAAATTGATATATAAGCCTCTATCTTTACCCAGCGGCATGCTAACAAATTGATGAAACCATGATGCACACGGTTTGTGAAGTCTCTCATTCAAACAGGGAGTAGCCATCGTAGAGAAGGTCAAATCATAATAATTTATGACCAAAAGTGTCACAGTTCTGTCTGTTTCATGTTCAGTTCCCCCTTGATTTTGTTTAGTGTTCTAGTCTGTTCGTGTCCTTAGTGATTTATTTTGACATGTCAGTTCTGTCCTTGTGGTTTTGCTTTGCTTTCCTTGTGTTGATTACCTGCCCCGCCCTAATGTGTTTCACCCGTTCCCTGTTCCTTGTGTATTTAGACCCCTGTGTTTTCCCTTGTCTTTGTTGGATCTTTGTTGGAGTTGGAGCATGTCTGTCCATGTTTTTCAGCTCGAGTTTTGGGTTTGTTTTCCATTTATGTTTTTACCTTTCTCCATTAAATTTATTTTGTGGCGGTTTTTGCATTTGGGTCCCATTTCCTCGTTCCACCACTCAAACCGTAACAGAAAGAGCTTCTGTGATTAGAAGCAAAATGTCCTCAACTTTACCAAAACCTAATCCAGTCAACAATTTAAAATTTCTACTATGATGCACACAGTTTGATAAATGCAGGGCGGGTCACAGGCTTTAAAACTGCGGAGGGTTCTTTCTCTTCTACGCAAAAAAAATATTGAAATACTGAAGAAGAAATGAACAACGTAAATACGATTAGTCAAAACTGTGTGAATGAAGCAAACCGCTATACTCCAGTTGTGTTTTTGATTAAATGTATTAAGGAAAATAGTAGGGATGCACCGATCCGATACTGGTATTGGATTTCGGAGACAAAACCTCTGTGAATATGGATATGCTATATGTCATTTTGAAGCTCATGTGCCTGGCAGTGCAGTGTGTCTGAGTGATGGAAGGCATTGGCAGGTTTTACAGTCACTGGCACCATCTGATATGTCTGGTGGATATAGTACTAATTTCCCCTTTCCCTTTGAAGATACAGTACCAAGCCATAGTTGTTTCATGTTTTCAGTAATTGTGCCTCAGTGACAGAAACAACAACACAACAATGCTACAAATACAACAACTGACAACAGGTCAGCGCTAAAAGTGTTCACAGACATGGTTTTCATTTAGCCAGTGTTTAAGGCTCTGATAATGAGAGACTATTGTGCCTCTGACTGAGTGCACAGTTTGTTCTATTGTGGTTTTCTTGTGTGGTAAATGGTCTCATCTTACAGTATATAGCGCTTTTCTACCTTCATTAGGCCCAAAGCGCTTCATACTTTTCTACTTTCATTAGGCCCAAAGTGCTTTATACAGCAAGGAGCCAGTCACCCATTCACACTCTCATTCATACAGCTATGAACGCAGACACTGGAACCTCACAGTCCCCCAAACTGTGACCCTGGCGCCCATCCCACTCGCAGTCTTAGGTTTAAAAACATCCTGTAAGGGAGGAGGGGCAAGTCCATACAAAACTTTACACAAAAACAAAGCAGCAACATTTGAAATGAACAAAAAACAAAAAATGAGAGTGTTTTTTTTGTCCAAAATTTGTATGGCTTTTTAAAATTCTATTCAGTTCAGTCTACACAACTCAGACTGAGGGCCTATCCCACCGGCCTGGAGTCTAGTTGGAGACACAGAGTCATCGCTAGTCACGGAGATGTGTCCGATACGTCCCCTGGCAATAAGGCGAGTCTCTGGATAGTCTTGGTGAAAACAAACAGATTTGACCACATGGAGACTTTTTTAAGTCTCTGTGTGGTCTCCACTGAAATGAAACCTGCTTGTTTTCACCGAGACGACCTGGAGACTCGCCTTATCCCCTGGGCACGTCTCAGAGACAACCCCGTGACCAGCGGCAACTCGACTTTCCAACTGGTTCCAAGCCAGATTGGCCCTTCTACATGCAACAAAATCATAGAGTGTAAAAAACATTCGCACAGCATATAGAGTAATAGATGGTCGTAGCTGTCTAAAATTTCTGATATTGAATTAAATTATTCAATTTGTTTCTTTTATTGTTTTTAAACAACAATGTAGCACCATGCCAAAGACAAATGTGTACTTTTTTTTTTTATCAGACTGCATTGAACACATCACCCAATCCTTCCTCTATTCACAAGCCGTCTTATCCAAATACGAACACTAGTAGGGGTCTGTTTGAGTTATCGTAATTGGCCGGGTGGATTTATGGAGGATTTATGGTCACACAGGCATTTTACAAAACCGACTGGAATACACAGTGTAGTATCTAAGAGACAAGAGCGATGTGGTGCATACATAGTAGGATGAAAGGTCCATTCTTTTGACTTCAAATGCAAACAAACCAAAGATGGTGGAGTAAATCTATTAAAATGGAGCATAGAGCCCAAGAAGGTTATACCCAAGAACGGCAGCATTCAAATCAATGTTTATCTCTGTATGTTAGGGCCAGTAGACAATGCAATATGATGTGGCAACACTATGAGGGTATGTATTCTCATTGATGAAAGAAGTGCACATCCAACAAAATTTTACTTACCATTCTGGATCAGAAAGTGTTCCCACAAAGCAGAATAAGAATCTGTGCTGCCAAATAGCTCTCAGGAAAAGCATTTAGTCTCAGGCAAGTGATGTGAGATTTGGGGATTGGCCCATCATCAGAGACGAGGCGTTTGTGTGCGTGTCAGAAGATTTTACACGGGTTCTCTCGAAACATCGAATACCTTTCGAGTTGTTGAGACCAATGGCCGCTGGCTGCCCTGCTTTTTGACCACAAACTTGGGGGCCGCCATTGCTCCACCGTTGCTGCAGTACCTCCATATCGCCGCTAGGCCCCCATTGAAAAGCATTGGAGTTTAGACACGTTAAAAACTACTTTAAAGCCTGGTTTCAATTGTTTCAACACTAGACTAGGCTAGATATTCCTCCTGAGATAACGCTGGGTTAATAACAATATATGAAACCAGGCTGGTTTTCGTAATATGATTTTTTGAAATCTCGTACTTAATGTGGCTCGGACTGTTAGCATTGGAGCAGCGCGAGCTACACGTCACGCAAGGGCCGAGTCTACGGTGAAAATCCCGCCCGTATGTCCTTTTTAGGAACATGCTTCGTCAGAGCTGGGGAGGGGGAGCCTGTAAATCCGCCATGAATTGCCCCACGGCCGTGGTCAATCTGGTAAACGGGGAGGAGTGAGCATAAGACGTCCATTTTTTTTTACAGTCTATGGTTGAGACCAATTAGCCTCCACATAACAAGTGAATGTACCAAGCGCTTGTGTAGAGGACTCAGGACCGAGCAGTTTTACATCTGCCGAAACACAGGTGATAGGACCAGGATGTTTATATACTGGTCAGGGAGGAAAGGTGATTTGAGAGGGGCATGAAGGAGGCCGTGTAAGTTGAAGTAGAGAAAGCCGTTCTAAACAAGGGGGGCGGGTTTAGATATCATTTATCTACTTCTTTTAGTGCTGTGCAAAAAACAATACCTCAGCAGTTTGAGAGTAAACAACCAGTTCCTCCTTAGAGTAAAGGAGGAGCACCCCAAAGTGGAGGTATACCGTCTTATCTGGCAACAGACTGCTTTAAAGGAATAGGCCACCGTTTTTACATACTGAGATATGTTCTTACCTTAGCTTTGACGAGTTCTTTAGGACCTGTCTGGTCTTCACCCGTGCCTTCAATCACGTAAACACAGCGCAGACGGCGTTAGCATTTAGCCTTTGGCATCCGCACAGTAAAGTGAAGATATTACTGTACGGATTTCAAACTACTCCTGGTATTATTACGCCTTACAATATAGTTACCCTTTTTATCCGCTTAGAAAATCCACATTTTTAAATTTTGTTTAATTATACTTTGTAGTGTAACACTTCACGTAACCATATTTAAATAGGGAAAACGTGGAAGAGCTTGGTAGCTTCTATCTTGACCTGTTTTGGAGCTATAGTGGAGAGAGGGAGAGGCTAAATGCTAACGCCGTCTGCGCTGTGTTTACGTGATTGAAAGCACGGGTGAAGATCAGACAGGTCCTATAGAACTTGTCAAAGCTAAGGTAAGAACATATCTCAGTATGTAAAAACGGTGGCCTATTCCTTTAACATTTCCAAAGATTGATAAGGTATAGGTAAGTGCATAAGTGCAGAGGTAAGGTATAGTGCATAAATCAAAATCTATTCGTAATCAGTATAGGCAACTTCAAGAAATTGGCGATGGATTCCGTACATTTACAGTTCTAATTCTGGCATTGAGTTTATTTACGCACAGAGAGCTAAATGAAAATAAATAAATAATGAATTAATTAAAGAACGCTAAGACGTATTTCTTTTAATTAACAGCTACCGCGTATGAAGTGTGTAAGAAGCAGCATCTCAGTGTCAACAAAATGCTCTGTTCATTCATCCGTTAAAGTCCCAGCTACAAAACTGTTCTCATTTAGCTCCTATCTGTCGTGGAGCTTGTTTTGATCCTCCCAGGAAAGTTTTCCTTTTCTGCTGGGTTTTCTGGGGCCTGGCTCCTGTGTCTGGGAGTTATATTTAATAGGGAGCAGCAGTGCGGAGCGGCCGTGGTGGGATACATGCGGCAGTCAGTACCCAGTCGTATCAGCGGGGCCAGCGGAGCAGGCACACACCGGAATAAACAGCACGGATATCCACAAAGCACTGTCAAGTTATCAGTGCTGTTTGTTGGTTTGTCCCACGGATTACAAGGGCTGACTGACAGAGACATTATATAAAAGTCTGAGGCTCGTGCAGCTAGTAATGGACGGTGATAAAATAACAGCAATGGCAGCTTGTTGTTGGGCCATGTGCGCCCAACAACAAGCTGCCTAATCCTGCATTACTTCATATAATGGCCTCTATACATTGGTCAAGTTTATTTAACTGGAAACTACTTCTACAAATACAATTCTATACTTCTATGGAATTTGTTGCGCCTTACTGAAAGCCACTTCTCGTTGAGTCTATGTACATAAATTGACTTTAGATAATGGTGTAGGTTTTTACCTACCCAGAAAGTCTACACTTACTTTTTACTAAACAATTCTAAAATGTGAATTGGACAGCTCAGCTTACTACGTCAGTCTTCCTGAAATGTTGTATCTTGTACAAATGTATCATCTCTAGATTAGCCAAACAACAAGCAAGCAATTTCCTGGATTCCCATCATTCAATATGATAGGGTAGCAAGATGACTCTACACACTTGCGGAGAGGGAGAATAAAGCAACACCCCGGGACCAAATATAGGGATCAAGTGCATTTGTATGCCATTAAAGAAATTTAGAATCAGCTAGGCTCCAACTATTAGAATTATTGCTTTAAACCAGGGGTCCTCAACCTTTTTTTCTCTGGGGGGCACATTATTGTTCCTGACTGTGATGGGAGGCCGGGTTGGCTATAAAATGATACCATGGTCATACCAGGTCTGGGTCATGGTATGACCCAGACCAAAATGCAGCAGGCTTCATTGTGAAGTAGAGATTACTAGCCTTGGACAGTCATTCCCACTACTATAGCTACAAGATTAACACTTGATTTCATATATCCATGTTTGTTTAGCTGTAGTGGTTTGCAAAAAAGTCTTCACACTTTGTTTTAATTTGAAATACCACAGGTATTCTATTTATTTTTATTTTCAAATAAAACTGCTTAAGCCTGTGTCACAAGTTTCTCAAAGTACACTGTCGTCATTATTCATTCACTCCACACTCTGTGTTGGTAAGCTTCATTTACCACGTGGCTATAATGTGTTGTTTATATCCTGATCTCTTATGTCAGTGCCCCTGCTGGACATGTGTGGAATTATTTTTTATTTATTTAAGTTGCCCCCTAGTGGCAGGAATTAGTATATCATCATCATCATCAAACCTTTATTGCAGACACGAGGTCCAGTTAAAAAAAATCAAACATACAACTGGCTATTTATTTAAAAAAAAAACATAACTCCACACAGAGATGGGCTAGAGATACTTACCTTTTCTCTTGACATTGATATGTGCACTACAAGTCAGGGAGGGTTAAATCATCTCTGTAGTTTGGGACCCCTGCTTTAAACAGCAAAGATAAGTTTTAAAACATGCTTTCAAAAGTATTTAGTACTTTTGTGAAGAATTGGACATCAGATTTGTTTCTTAGGATAATGAGGACACTGCAGACGGTCCAAGAGATTATTAGCTCCTTAATATTGCCTCAAAGCCACTCTTCATTTAGACCGCATTAAGCATCGTATATTACTTTGCACCTGCAGAGGAGCATCATTTCAGACATCACTGGCCCCAGGGAGAGAGGGGCTTTATAGATGTGACTTTGAAAAACATTAACATTACGAAAAAGGAGTAGGAATCTAACAAGAGACCCAGAGTGTCTGATCTTACCTCTTATCAGGGACTGAAATTACGGGAAAGCAATGGGAAATTTACAAAAGCTGAATTTTGCAAGTAAAATGGACATATTTATCACAGTTAATGATAATGGCATTTTCAAGATAAAGTTCCAGCTCATACATTTAGCATAAGGAACCAGCTTTTTATTATCATGAAATGTGGTTCTCTATTAAAAACACTCCTGAAACTTGTTTATGTGTCCTCATAGACAGTTGAAGGCAACCTAGGTTAAATGTTCTTACCTGAGCTTAGACGAGTTGATGCGTACCTGGTCTTTGTGCGTGCGCTCAGTCACGCAACAAAACCAAAGATGTTGTTAGCATTTAGCCTCTCCCAGCATATTCCTATGGACCCAAACGGGGGTGACGTTAGAAGCGACCAAGCTCTTCCACGTTTCCCTATTTAAATACAGTTACATGAGTAGTTACACGATCCAAGTATAGCTACACAAACGTGGAGTCTTTGGTCTTTTTGCGTGGCTGAGCGCACGCACAAAGACCAGACAGGTACGCATCAACTCGTCTAATCTCGAGTAAGAACACGTCTCAGTATGGAAAAACGGTGGCCTGTTTTAAACCACTTTCTACCTTGTCATTCATTTACCAAGCGTTTTCTCATTGTGTAAAAACAAGTAACGTGCAAATGTGGAAGAGCAGCAGAGTGAATGCTGTGCTTACAAATGTTTACAATGCGTACAACAACATGTGAGTCTCTAAGCCACTCCATGCAACAGTGCTTCAAAATGAAAATATGCCAACACACAAAAACTTAAAACAACAGAAGTGTAACTGAACATGACCGAAACAGAGCCAGCGGCAAACGGCAGCTGCTCCCCCTCCTCTGTTCTCGGGATCAGCCGCCCGGCCGCCACCCGAATGAGTTCATTCTTTTCACGCAGGTCAATATGAAGACAATTTTAGCCAATGATATATCCTCACCAGTGGAGCTCTGCATTTCTCAACTGTCATTTCCAACCTGGCTCAATAACTGTGAGTGATTGTGTGGGACAAGGTCAGTCCTCAGTCACCGTGTCCCAGTAGTTCCCAGCTGCCCTGCACGGCCACTTTCCAAAGCAGTATACTACAGACCACGAGGCCCTAACTTTATATATATATGGTTTTAACTCAATTCCACAACTAGGAATAACTTTGAAAGTAATCTGAAATGATATTATGTGCATATAGGCCAATAAATGGACAGGACTTTCTGTTCAGAGCAATTTTCGGCAAACTATTACAGCAAAAGCCTCAGAAAGTCTATCACTCAATGTATCTGAAAAGAACATTTTGGAAGTTGAGTCTCTGCTCAAAGTGTTGGGTGTTTGTGGAGAAAAATAACATCGAAAAACAGCTCTCAGATTAAATTCAAAATCTATCTAAAACCATGGACTATACAGACGGCATCTCTGGAACAGTGTTAATTTTGACAACATATTTTATTTTAGATTTAGTCTTAGTCTTTTGACTAAAATGTAGCTTAATTTTAGTCGAGATTTAGTCAAAAAAAACTTCAACAATTTAAGTCTAGTTTTAGTCGACTAAAATTGCATGTCAATTTAGTCAACTAAATTTAAGACTAATTGACTTTGCATTTATAATATTCATTATAATCATATTTAATCAAGGTCCTCGACTTCATGGAGCTGCTTCACATGAACAAAGCTCAGACCTGTTCATTTGGCTGTGAATTTACATGATCTGAGGCTCTTTCAGACGGTCAATAAAAGTTTGGATGATTTTGGTCTCTCCTTTTCATTTTTATTTAGTCTTATTTTAGTCGACTAAAATATCTGGACATTTTAGTCATGGTTTTAGTCTCATGAGAAACTTTTAATTTAATTTTAGTCCAATTTTAGTCGCCGAAAATATCACTTTGACTAAAATTAAGACTAAATATTTTAGTCGACGAAATTAACACTGCTCTGGAATAGCCCATATATGGTCATGTTTGAAAACAGTTAAGTGGGAAAGCAATTTGGAGAAAAATCTAAACTTTCTCAAATGCTGAATTATGAATATAGTTTTCTACTAAATAAAGACACAAGGACATGGAGCAAAGTGGTTCAACAGCCCATAAATGCATATATAACTGCTGTGAATAAACATCCATGTGGACCCGATTTAGACTTTATTTGTATGTGATAAATAAGAAAATGTTTCCCAAAAGATTCTGTTTTCCCCCTTGGCGAGGCCACGCCCCTTCTATGATGTATGATGTGATGCCGTCTCTCTCTATGAGACTTGATGAGTGGATGAAAAAAAAACATACCCATATTGATCTTCAAGACAATATCAATCATACACGTTTTTTTCTCAAAGCAGCCGGTGAACACAAGAGTGTGAATCCAAGCTCCTGAAGATGCACATTGTTGTTGTGTCCTTGGGCAAGACACTTCACCCATTCCGCCAGCGTCTGCATACATTGGTGTATGAATGAGAGTGTGAATGAGTGAGTGGTTCCTTGATTTAAAGCACTAAATGTAGGTAGAATAGCTTAATGTTTTTCCCCCATAGGAGAGGGACAGAATGTTATCCTTTCCCACCAACTGAGGAGGAGCTACAAAATGTTTAACATAAAACACATTGGTATTGGATCAATGTTGCCAAATCATATGAGTCCAAATATACGATACGATATGATACAATATACTTTATTAATCCCGAAGGAAATTCAGTTCATCAGCTGCACAATCAAGTCACACATAAGAACATCAGACTTAAAATAACTAGGACAGTGCAGAGAGTAAATATAAGTATAAAAATATAGAAGTACTATAAAAAAAACATTTCATTCCCATTCAGCCCCTCCCACCCAATATTACATATCATGTAAATGTAAATGATGTAAAAGTCAGTGGTATCAACCATCAACTCAATGCATTCGGTCCATAGAGTGATTTGTCCATCTCCAAATTACTCCATATCGTGTCTGTTTACACATTTCCTTGCTTTTTACAATGAGATCTGTTCTGTAGACGAGTGCTTGTCTGGTAAATACAGCAATAGAATTGTGCTATCACCGGGAGATTCTTGTTTGAGTCTAATTACAGGTGTAAGAAGGTAAACAGAGACGCTCTCGCAGATAAACCCGTAATTAGCTTCATAGGGGAACATTAGCGCTAGGCATTAAGATGTGGCAAAGATAAACCAACACATCCTCAAATCTGCTTGATAAAAGAGCTTGATTACTACTCGGTGCCAGATTTATCCAAAAGAAGTGGTTAAGCATACAATTAAGTGGTTATTACGTTCTGCACGGTTTCTTCAAGAGTGGCAGAATTTCAGCTGCTTTCGGAGGATTAGGCATCCTGAGAGGTCACGCTGCGCAGCAATGAATTTATAATTTCTTATGGTTATTCTGTCTTAACCTGGTTTTGTATCAGTGGGCAAGAGTTCACAGCGTAATGGCTGAGAAAGAATTGAAACATAAATTGTAAGCGGGCTTCGTACTGTATATTGGATCCATATTGGAGCCAACAGTCCGTCTTGTGGTTATTACCTAGAAAATGGATCTTCAGCAAGTAGTTTGGGAGCCATATGGGCACTTTCTTTTTGTTCTGAACATTTTGAACACAATCTTCGAACACAACAATATAGATAATTATAGTAAGATACAGAGGAAACTCAAACCATTTGGGATATTCTCCTGAGTGAAGGCAACAAAGTGACAGGTGTTTTAAGCACAATTAGCTTTCTACCGTATTTACAGTGTAAAAGGAGCTCACTGGAAATAAAAAGGTTGGAGAAACTGTCTGTATGTTCACTATGGCCTTGTCCCAATTCAAACCCTATCCCTAGATTTTGCGCATACCCGCGGAGGGGTAGGGTGTCCCAATACTTTAGGGAGCAAGAGGAAGTGGCTATCTTGCCTTGAAAAGATCCCTCTGCAGCAAGTCAGCTCAGGAGCAGACTCGCGGTCATAAAGATGGCGGCTTTGGAAGCGACAATTGCAAATGTAAGAATATATACGCAAATGAGCCTGTAAACATTCTGAAATGTGTTGGAATATGTTATTTAGGTGTATATGAAATAGACAGTTTGAAAGTCGCTATTTCGCAACGTTCGTAAAAATGCAGAGTGTGTGCCCCGGTGTACATGCGGCTATTCCGTGCATATCCAGGTTCTCAATCTACGGACTCTGATTCAAGCTTTCAGTAAACAAAATGCTCTCAAGCTGAACCCTTTCTCCTTTGACTGTTGCTTGTTTACATTCTACTTATGTGACATAGATGATTATTGATTGAGCTATCGAAAACAGTAATCGTTTAACAATAGACTGGATGCATTCGATCTAAATGTGTAGGCCGTCTTGTTTTTAGACACTTTGCTAAGGTTGGCAGCTAAGTTGAGCAAAGTGCCAAAATCAAACAGGACAACATGCCTGAAACATCCGGACCATCACAAACATACGGTGAACGCGTCTGCTGTTTGGTATATTCTCTCTCTGTGGATTTATCAAACGTAGATAAATCAACATGGCACACACAACAGGCAGGAGCTACTCTGGAACCGGCATTTTCACATGTGAATGAAAATAGCAGTATATAATATATCTATATAATAGTATTTCTTGTTATAGTAGTTTATGTGAATAAACTGTGTATTACCGCTATCTACTAGACTAGGGTGAAATCAGACACGTCCATGTTGCATGTGACGTAAGGAACACGTTCTCTGAGGTCAATTTGCATACTACCAAATTCTTCACTTGCACTTCACTCATTGAGGGGACTCTGCTGTGGAAGGAACTCATAGCGAGTGTTCTCAGAGCAAGTGAGAGACATGGGACTGGGCCCATGTCATACAGTTTCTATACATCTATGCATGTCCTGTGAAGCGACTGTTATTTTTATTAATGATGATTGGCTATACCAGTGATTCTCAATGTGTGGTCCATTCTCAAAAGGACAGTGCCAAACAGGACAGTTTTGATAAATGCTTCAATCAACAGAACTGGTGAAATACAGTATTTCATAAAGGGTACCATTCTGACTAAAGGTGTGTCCTAAAACTACACCTGACACAGGAGAGACACACTAAAATGGATTGACATGGGAGTAATGTGGATAAAGTTTTAGTCTAGCCTTTTGCAGACATGATTAGTTCATCTCTTTAAACATATGCTCTGATGTAGATATTTATTGTTTTTTGTTTTAGAAAATATTTAACCCACAGTAACTTCAATAATGTGCTATCAACTGTTGACATCGAGTTTTGATACTATTCAGTCTTTAAGTGTAGGAGCAAAGTCTTAAAGGAAAGAAGAAGAAAGACACTTTTCATCATACGCTCATGAAAAGACACTATCGACTCCAGTCATTGTATAGTCACCATATACAGTCTCAGAGAGGGCTTTTCATTGTACAATTTCCTTTGCTTTTTCACAATAACAGTTGGCAAAAGTGTCCTTCACACTTTCAAAGAAACAATTCCCACTCGCAGTCTCTCACTTCTGTATGGAACTTGTCTAGGCAGCGCCGACTCTCTACTATTTTTTTCATCCTTTCCTTTTCATTTTTCACTACAATCTCCTATTCAACTCATTTACATTTTAAAATATTATCACAACGTGTCTTGAAAGAAGTACTGGGGTGAATGCGGAAAGAACAGAAGCCATACGAGCAATTATGGAGCCATTATCAACCTGAATTTTTGTCATTCCACTGCGTGTGACAAAACAGGCCTGTCAGAGCCACACAGCTATGCCGGATCAGGACCTGTGTGGAAAAGCACGATGTGCATTGAAAATATCAAACTTTTCATTGTCAAAGAATAAATCAGTAAGACTCTGGACATGAATAGCTCAGCATGGCCTTGGTACTGGGATAAAACACTCATTCACAGCAGTGGCTCGACAAGTCCCATGTGTGGGAGTGTGCTAATAGTCACATTCATTTAGTCACACAATGTTAGAAGATGGTGAGAGGGACCTATATATTTACAGTATATAAGGAGAAACCTGTCCTTAAGTTGTCCTTAAGTCAGTTGGATTTGACATGGAACAAGACTCCACAGGCTTCTCCTTGTGGCAGGACTAAAGCGGCTGCAAGAAAAGTGCCCGGTCTGCTGCAGAAAAGTTGATCAAATGGGTCCTGTCCATCTACAACAGAGGTTGTAGATGGACTTTCTCTCATTGTTTTTTTTACTTCAAAGTGTCCAAAATGGTCCTGAAGAAAGCAGTTTTTTAAAAGTAAGCAAAAGCTTATGAGCTAAAGACTTTCGAGACCTACAAATTTCTGAAAGAGGCGCTACAGGAAACAAGAAAGAGACATAAGAGGAGGTATCCGGGCAAGACTCGGATGTTGTAGATAATGGACATTCACTGGAGAATACAGCAGATTATGTGCCAAGGTCTTCCCAGAAGATGGTGAAAGACTGTTGTGGATCGAAGGAAGCTGCAAGAGGAAGGCGGAAGGTGGAGGAGCTGACGAGTGCAGGACACCATGCTCTGAAACAGGGACAGTGCACTGTTTCAGAGGATCAGAGGAGACTGAAGGCAGCCAGCCAGGTTTCCTCCGGGTGCTACGGTTTGCCCGACCTCCAAAAACATCCTGGTCCGGCTCAGGACTAACACCTGAACACTATTTCGTGTATGGTTGTACAATGACAAATAAAGCACTTATTTACTTGTAGACCAATCTGTACCTACATCCAGACGAGAAAGATTAGCATATACACATAAACAAAACAAAAATCAAGAAGAAATAAACATATAGCTTTCATGTGTCGTCTTGATTTGCAACTTAACAACTGAGCCAACTTTGTTTCAGAAACTATATTTAAAAATGTTGTTTGGACCAAAACAAGTCTCAAATGATCCAATGTTTCACACCTGAATATGAAACAGGTTTTTGGAAGAGAGCAGTAAACATGTCGAAGCACAGCAGAGCCTACAAAATATGTGCAAAATCCTTTTATATTTGTCCTTGATTTAAAAATGTATCCTTTTCTTGGCAGCTTTGAAAACAGCCACACTTTGTTCTATAGAGGCACATCTTTGAGTCGAGGAATAAAACATGTTTTTACCTGCAGCATCTTTGCTTGGAGCGAAATCTGGGCCGATTGCTTATTCATCTTGTGTCTCGAGATGTGATGATACAATTTCATATGTTTATGTTAAGTCCCTGAAATATGCATTACTCGCACTCTGTACTGGATGTATTTTTTCCTTAATATATGGTTTATGGTTATATAGGGCTTTGCTACCTCTGAGCACTCACAGCACTTTATATCAAGGGGCCATCAATGTGCACAGGTACTGAAGCAACGTGACCAAAGTGTCTTGCCTCTGGTCAGTGCTCGACTTCTCAATCAGCGAGCACATTGTTGTGGAAATGTACTATTGTAGCTGATGATGATTATAGGTGTTTTTGTCTCATGCACGCTGCCCTGAAGGCAAAATTAAGGAATCGGCCATGGGTCACAACAATTAAGACTAATGTTCCTACAAGGTGCATAAATCACTAGGACGCGCCACAAAAGCCAATCTCGTCCTGTTCTCCTTGTGCCCTCTGCATTTAAAGACTGCCCTTAAATCACACGGCAGCCGCCCTGCCCCTTCAACACTTGCAAATAAAACAAAATATCTTTGTCGATATCATTTCCCCAAAGCGGGACCAGTCACATTGGTCCCGCTTTATATTGCTGCAACTCCCAGCGTGACAACGTTTTCCTTTTGAAATCTATTTATCAATACACACTCAGGCTCACACAAATGCCGAACAAACAGATGCACTGCTGAAAATTTCAATCCATACGAGTTAAAATGAGAATTGTAGTCTTGTTTTTAACACCTAGATGATTTGCGGCAAAATGTCTTAAAATGTCTTTCTCCCTTCCCCACTAGAACGTCCGGAGTTAGATTTGTTGAAATTAAACCAGTCAAATTTGTTTGGAACAAATAGCAAGTTGAAGCCACTGCACATCATTACTGCAGTGAATAGCTGCCGAACGCTCTTCTCATGCAGACAAGTGCCTGGATTCATCTATTAAAACATAAAGTGGTCTACTCGCAGTAAAGTATGAGGCGCGTGCTACCCTATAGTGTGAGTAAGTGCCCTCATGGGATGAGCGGCGGAGATTTTCACCACATTGCCAGTTGTTTTTCTCTGACATTGTGGGCAAAATTGCAGGCACATTCATTATCCTGTAATTACCCCGCTGTTAGTCCTGTGGTATATTAGTCATTACAAGCGTTCTGGGTGCAGTGCAGTGACAGTAAAGGTAAAACGGATAGAACAGTGTGAGGCCGTCTGCGGCAAACTGCACACCGTCATTAACAGAGAGCTGTACGGCGAGAAGCACAAGGCGTTCTCAAGGCCAACACTGAGTGACCGCCGAGGCACGCAGACCATAGAAATGCTGCTGTGCTGGAAACGAAATGGTTGAAGATGAAAGCAATGGACAAAAGGCAATACATGTGACTTTAGAGTAATTGACATGTCTTTGTTTTATTTTGTTACATTTTCAAAGTTGCTTCAGTATTCATTCTTTTTCATGAATGGAAACAACATGAGCATCCTGTTTTAGGTTTTAGTAAGTTGCATATCATTACCCTCACAGTGTAAATGACTTTGTGCATAACTTCAAATCATAACGCCACCCAAGAAGTTACTTCCTGTTTCAATCCAGCGTTCCAAAATAAAAGCACACTGCTCGTCTCATTGATTAGTTCAGCAGGTATTTGCTGCATTACAAGAATATAGTTAAATACGCACATTTTAAGTGTTTTGTCTGTTAATAGTTAGGCAGAAAGAAAGAACTAATGAATAAGATGGTGCTTTTATTTTGGTGTGCTCGTTCGAAACAGGAGGTCACTTCTTGGGCAGCGTTGCTATGATTTGAAGTTATGCACAGTGTCGTTGAAAGGGCTTACACTTAATAGTTTTTGTTTTAAGGGTTAATATTTTTTGTTGGAAATTATTGTGACTCACGTTGTCAATTTATGTTACATTTAATAAATAAGATATGTTTATTTGCCAAAGGAGTAATCTTATTTTTTTATTTGTTGTATCGCGAGGTTTTAGTTTAGTGTAAGAGGCTGCGAGACCTGCATTCGCCCAGACATGCAAAAGACTTTGAGCGAGCCATACGCAGCAGCAAAGCCAATTAGCTAGCTGCACAAGGTATTTTTGTCATATTGTGTCTAATTATTGTGTATATTTGTGAAGTACATTGGTTTAATTATTGTATGTTCATTTAGTATGCACAAGATTGAATATTTGCTGTGGCAGGCGGCCATGAGGTAGCCATTTTGTTTAGCATATTATTTTACTTTGTGACTGGACTATGTCTAAAGCATTGTATTTCATGTCCTGTAGTTTTCACGGCATAAACCCAAGTAAAGCGCCCGTCTAAGCCGTGCCTGTGTTGTCATTTCGGAGCCACACACAGAGTCAGTTGTCTTTTTGCTTCTTAAGCAAACCCTAATCCTTTATATATGACCAGTGAACGCCTCTAACTAACCCCCGGCTCACATAAACTACGGTCCAGGTTCGATCCGGGTTCGGTCTTGATCCAGTCCGGGTTTGCCCCAAACTACCACTCACAGGCTGACACTGTGGCCGACTCCACCGGCTCCGGCGCCAGACGCTGCGCCAGGCACAGAAACGGCACTCGCGAGAACAAAAGTGCGCGTGGGTTCACGTGATAAGTACCCCTGTGTATAGGTATTTTGTATTCAAAAGCCGTATTTGCCAGTACAACGACTCTCCCCTGTGAAGTGGATGCTTTGCAACACACTAGTGCCCCTGTGTCACTGGTAATGGAGAAATGTTTACATTTCCGATGTTACGCTCGTGTACAGGTGGTAAACGAGTCCAGATAAGTAGTGAGCAGACAGATTTTATTTTGAAATACACCGGAGCTTCTTTTCTCACAAGACCTGACTTCCTGTTTGTCTCGTGTTTTTCCGTTGATCCGCAGGGCTCCGGGCTCTGGCAAAAATAGACTTCTTGCGGATTCTTTCCGTTGTCGCCGGACAGCCGCCGGAAGGCCGCGGTAACCAGATCCGGACTTCGCGGAGCAGTGTGAGTGTGCAACATTGGTTTTAATGACTTTCTAAGATTGTGGAGGCCGTACCGGACCTTAACGGAATTTAATGTGAGCCCGGCGTAAGCCTAAACATTTTTTTTTTTGTATTTGCAGAGAAAAAGGGAAAACACATCTGTGCTAGCTTTGTAATCACCTTACGAATGCGAGTGGTGTCACTGCATAGCAACAGCATGGCAACAGAATCCAAACGAGTCTGCATTGTTTCATTTTGCCACACAGTTGGAAGGTTGAGGGTTCTGTTTAGAAATAAATGACTATGTTTAGATTGAGTGACGTCTCATGGATTTACAAGACACAAGCTTCTACTGATACAAACCAGGTTGATCCTCATTCTTTTTTTCCCCTCATTTTGGACCAAGGAGAAACGGCAACAGCTGTAGACAGTAATGCTTCCGTAAATTATGCCCCGGTGCTGTCTGGCAGGACACTGCTGCCTGACGGATGAATTTCTGGAGGTTGAAATCAGGCTAAACGTGGAGAGGTTTGGAGAGATGCACAAGAGAGAGAAAGAGGGGGGCATGGACAATATTAGAGGCCACCAGCTGAAAAAGCCAAAACACAGTCCGCGTCGAGGTCCAAGCGAGCATGCCTGAGTATACTGAGACTACATGGATCCAGCTCGGATCCCGCAGTGGAGTGTTTACACAGCGGCGGTACAAGCCACATACAAATCACACACAGTTTGGTAACATGAAAATGATGAGACTTGGGCTCGGCATATTCATCCGTGACAGATAAAAATGTGAACGAAAAAATCATTACTGGCTGCATTTCAGTTTCTTATTATACTAATACTATGTTTCCCAAGGTAAGCTTTTCAACACTCGACTTGCTAAAATACACCCCCCCCAAAAAGATACAAAGGTCACACACTTTAATACTTTGTTGGATTGCCTTTAGCTTATTTTTTTTTTCACAACATGTACTCACAGTAGCATTGTTTTGATAAGCTTCAGTAATGACTTTCTTCCAGTGTTGCGTTTATCTCCAAGGTCGCAAATCTAAAACGTCTGGAAAAAGACGAAGAAAGATACAAATGTTGTTGATGTTGTTGAAAATAGATTGAATAATTGTACTTACACCATTATGATGAAGCCCTTACAGTAATTCATAATCTTTACGTCCTATATTACCCAGTTATCTTACTATTGTGTCTCCTTATTCCTTTGTGGATCGGACTGAAATAGATTATTTCCTGAGGCGTTGGGCGCAGGGTAGAAGGCCTCACCTGTTCGCTTCGCCTTGAACCTGCACGTCTCCCCCCTCTCTCCTGGGACAAGGTTCTGGTCCTCCGCTCGTACCACGCTCGAGTAGCCCGACTTTCTGCAACACTGCAACATTTATATTTCAACGGGCCGAATATGAATTATGCACAATAAGCAGCGAGAAGGAATTTAATGATGCCTCGCTGGTACAAACGAAGAGTGATTCCCCCTGTCTGGGCCGCGGGGATGGAGCTGCTGATTTTGAACAAATCTTTGACCTCCATCTTTCTCATTGCTTAAGGATTGGCAGTCAATGCTCAGGGTTTGGAGAGAGAGAGAGGGATGAGGTGAGTTCTTCCAGTCAGAATATTGATCCGGCTCCACATCTAAGGTAATGATTCTTTGTCAGCGCCGAGATGACGGGACGACGCTGTGAATTTGGGTCGTAACGCCACCAACTTTTAATTAAGACTCAACCGCCACCTCCGTTTGACCTCGCCATCCTCAGAGGCACCGGGCACTGATCGCCATTTGTCTGAGTAACCTTCATTTGTGAAGCAAATGAAACCTTAAGATTTTCATATCATTAGGTTTCTGTTTTTCTTCTTTATAATAAAAAAAAACAGCACGCTCTGCTGCACAAACATCATTAGCCAAACAGTTGTTTGTGCATTTAAATGTTTTCCTTTTTTGTGTTGGCATATGTTTTATATCCTTCCAAACACACCCTGCTCCATTATTGCAGGCTTCCACCAAGCAGCGCAGACACATAATAATTTAATTTTAAATATTTATTGGACGAGCAAAAGGATTTGTTGTTACAAATGGAAAACTAGACATTATGTGTAGGAGGTTATAAAGAAACATCATGTGCCATACAATGCAGAGAGGACCTATCCTCAAGGGAAAGGCCTTCAAGATCTTTTATTCATTTGAATCAAACATTTCCATAATGCATACAAAGTAAAGTCCAAGAACACAAGAATAGATATATAGAAAATAAAATACAACATTTTTAGTATATATTTTAAAAAAATAAAAAAGGGACTATACAGTGTTTAAACATGTTAAAATGAAGTATTTTCTTCCCCCAACATGTTTCAACCATGTCCTAATGTGTAGAATGAGCCCAGACCTGTTCACCACAACTGCCTCTAAAATCCTGCACTGTCACTTAAAAAGGTGTTACTTCGGGTCTGAATTGCCGTCATGCACGAGCTTAATATAAGAGGGTGCAGTTACACGTATGACCTGAAGTGGCAGTACTGAGTATAAATTTGCATCTAGCCCCTTTAATTAACTTCAAATAAATAAACATTTTGACCTTTTAGTAGAATGTGGTACTACTACAGCATGTTGGTGTCACAGATATTCAGAAATGCTTTAGAAATTAATGACATTCAAATGGTGAGTGATGGAGGCGGCTTCACCAGCATCTTCAAACTGCACACAGAGCATTGATCCTAATGAGAAATACTGCAGGCAAGTCAAATAAATGATATGCGGTGTTGGGCAAAAAATTGGACAAAACATACATTTTTAAATATATGTTATGTTAGTGATTACGATTTAAAAATGTAATAAGTGTGTCTTATATATTAATGTTTAAAAAATGTAGCTGAGTTATTCTTCCCCATTCTCTGGTGTTTTGTAAATGCATATCTAATACACCAGTGTCCAACTTGATTTGGCATGCTGCATTTTATGTGAGGGACGTTTTTTTCGCTACTTGAATTGTAATGACTAATATATTCCCGTATTATGTAGTAAGTAGTATATTGTATTCCTTAGTTACTGAAAAAAGAAATATTTTTGTAGTTTGTTACTTTTGTAATATATTACCCCCAACACTGATGATGTCCACTGTAATATATAATAATATATGTAATATATAATAATATATGTAATATATGTCTATGTAGTGTCTTCGGAAAACACGCAGATAAACCACCAGCAAAGAAGCCTCTGAGACTGTAGTGTGTGTATTCTCCTTTACTGGATGATGAAAACTGTGAAAAACATACAGTACATCAGCAAAATGGCTGAACTAGACATGAAAATAAAATGCACTTATCCTATCAAAGTTACAAAAACAATGCTAACATACAGAGCTAAATACATAAAACAAATCACACTTACGGCATTGCCTTGTTAATGCTTTCAGCGTGGTTGGCAACTGCTGAGGGTCTGACTGGTAGCCTGTAGCATGGCTCCTGTTTACGTTTTAGAGTCGGGACCGCGAACCGGAAGTAGCGCGGCGAAACCGGAAGTGGTTCTTAACGACAATATTTTTAACTTAGATTATAGAAAATTACATGAATTATTTATTTATGCAGATCAAATGATTATTTAACTTGATGCAACATTTTTAAACTATTTTGAACTAATGAAATTACTTGTAGGCTATTTACTAAAGAATAAACTGCCTTAAAGGCAACACACTCCCCGCCTGGCCTCTAGGGGCCACTATAAACTAACTAAACCTAGGAGGAATCAGTCCTTAGGTAGGAGGAGAATGACTTCAGTTACTGGTCGCATGAAAGTCTTTATATTGCCTTGGTCACTGGTCTTTACTTCGACTTTTCTTACACGACTGTCCTTTCCGGGGAATGTTGCACTGACCCGAGCCATGGGCCAGCTGTTGCGTGCGACCTGCTTATCCTTAAGCAAAACAAGGTCACCGACTTGCAGGTTCCTATGAGATACAGTCCATTTTTGTCTCTTTTGCAGTGAGGGCAGGTACTCTCGCCTCCAGCGCGTCCAAAACTGGTTAGCAAGAGCCTGCACTTGTCTCCATTGCTTTGTGTATAAGTCTTTGTCCAGGAAATTTCCAGGAGGTGGTAGAAGGCACGATTTCTGTGTGAGGAGCATCGACGGAGTGAGGATGAAAGGGTTCTCTGGATCTGAAGAAACTGGGAGAAGTGGCCTTGCATTTATGATGGCTGTAACTTCCGCCATGAGCGTGCACAACACTTCGTGAGTTAGTTGTACCTTGTCTTGCAGTAGCATGGAGTCCAGAATTCTTCGAGCAACACCAATCATGCGCTCCCAGGAGCCTCCCATGTGGGAGGCATGAGGCGGGTTGAATTCCCAGCTGCAACCTTGGTCTTTTAGATACTGTTGCATGGTTTTGTCCATACCTAACTCCTTGGATGCCCCTATGAAGTTAGTGCCTCGATCGGATAAGAGTCTTTTGGCGGGACCTCTTAGAGCAAAGAAGCGTCTTAGGGCATTTACGCAGCTGGACGTGTCTAGAGATTCGATCACCTCAATATGTACAGCTCTCGAACTCATGCAGCTAAACATGATGGCCCAGCGCTTACTTTGGGCTTGTCCGCCCCTGGTACGCCTTGTACTTATTGTCCAGGGCCCGAAAACATCAAGGCCCACGTAGGTAAAGGCAGGACACATTTTGAGCCGTTCAGGTGGTAGATCTGCCATGCGTTGTTCTTCCTGTTTTCCACGTAGTTTGCGGCAAATAATGCATTTGTGGATCACCGAGTTGACAAGTCTTTTCCCCCCTATTAGCCAAAGCCCTGCAGCCCTGATTGCTCCTTCCGTCAGGTGACGACCCTGGTGTTTTACCTGTGTGTGGTGATGACGAGTGAGCAGGAGAGAGACGTAAGAGTCTTTGGGAATGATTATTGGGGTCTTTTCAAAGTTCTCAAGCTCAGAGTGTTTGAGTCGTCCTCCTACAACAATAAGGCCGTTGTCGAGGACTGGGCTGAGTTTTTGAAGAGCGCTTTGCGTGGGAATTGGTTTTCCAGCTCGAAGAGCCAACAGTTCTTTTTCAAAAGTTGCTTGTTGTGTCTCTTTGAGAATGACGTTCTTTGCTTGAGTCATTTCATCCGGAGTTCGAGGTAAGTGACATTTGTGCCATCCTTTGCATTCACTGTTTGGATTACTGCCATTGAACGTTTTTGCAATGTGGACAAGGAACGCTACTCCTCTGACCAGGGATTTGAAGGTGGAGAAGCGTTGAAAGCGTTTGCAAGTGAGTACTTGGATGTTAGTTGCCAGAGTTTTTACTTGTGGCCTTACTTCACAGTCTTTGTCTGGTTCGATTAACTCAAACTCTCCACTTACTTGTTTTGTTTCAGCAGGTGGACGATAGATGAAGGACGGTCCGGTGAACCAAGTTGTCTTTGCTAGTTGAGATGGTGTCAGCGACCGTGAAGCATGATCTGCAGGGTTTTCCTCTGTGCGCACATAGTGCCACTGTTCTGGCTTTGAGGACTGACGAATACGCTGCACTCTGTTGTGGACGTATGTGTAGAATCTTTTTGACTCGTTACAGATATAGCCGAGGACTACCTTACTGTCTGTGTGAAAGTGAACTGCGTCCAGCTGTAGGTCTAACTCGTCCTGAATTAGATCGGCCATCTCGACTGCTAAGACGGCGGCGCACAGTTCAAGCCTCGGTATGGTAGGTTCTGACTGGGGAGCTAGTCTTGCCTTGCCCATTATGAATCCTACCTCAACTTTATCATCTGGATGGACTGCTTTCAGGTAGGCTACAGCACCAATCGCTTTGGTTGAAGCATCCGAGAATAGATACAGTTCGTTGCGTTTTGTTTGCCTGAGAGAGGCGCATGTGTAAGTTCTTGGGACATGAAGTTCTTTTAGATCTTTGAGGGAATCTCTCCAACTTTCCCATTTGCTTTTCTTGTCCTGCGGAAGTGGTGTGTCCCATTCTGAACACTCTGAAGAAAGTTCACGGAGTAGAGCTCTTCCTTGGATTGTGACGGGTGCCAATAGGCCCAGTGGATCAAAGACGCTATTGACAGAGGACAAAACACCTCGGCGAGTGAACGGTTTGATTGTGGTGGCCACTGAGAAGGTGAAAGTGTCCGTCGTTGTTTCCCAAATGAGACCTAGGCTTCGCTGTGACTGAGCTTCTTCGCCACCAAGATCTAGGTCTTTAACGACTGCAGCACAATCTTCAGGACAAAAGGCCTGTGTCACTGTTTGAGAGTTAGAAGCAAACTTGTGCAGGCGAAGATTGGACTCAGCGAGAGAGGCTTGTGTTCTTTGGAGCAAGTCAATTGCTTCAGCTGGAGAAGGCAGAGAGATCAAGCCGTCGTCAACGTAAAAATGCCTCTCCACAAACTTGACTGTGTCAGCGCCATAGTCTTTTGCTCCTGCCTTGATGGCCTTGCGCAGTCCGTATACAGCAACAGCGGGAGATGGTGAGTTTCCAAATACATGGACCTTCATACGATACTCAATGACTTCCTTGTTTACATCATTGTCCTTATGCCACAGAAAACGGAGGTAGTTCCGATGGTCTTCACGCACCATGAAACAATGAAACATTTGCTGTATATCGGCCATAATGGCGACAGACTCTTTCCGGAATCGAAGGAGGACGCCGACCAGACTGTTGTTTAGATCGGGGCCGGAGAGAAGGACACTGTTCAGGGACACGCCGGAGTACTGGGCACTGGAATCAAAAACAACCCTGATCTTGTTGGGCTTTTGTGGGTGATAAACCCCGAATGTTGGAAGATACCAGCACTCTTCTTCTTGTTTTAGCGGAGGAGCCACTTCAGCATGACCGTTGGAGAAAATGCCTTCCATGAACTCGACGTATTGCTCCTGCATTTGAGGTTTTCTCTGTAAGTTTCTTTTGAGAGATGAAAACCGACTGACTGCAAGCTCTCTGTTGTTTGGCATTTGTTGGCGGGGTTCTTTAAAAGGAAGTGGGGCTACCCAACTATTGTCGTCGTCTCTGTACATTCCTTTGTCCATAATCTCCAAGAAGAGTGTGTCCTCGATAGAAGGAGCTGGTTTGTTGTCGTGTTCTGTGCGGTTGAATACCGTTTGTCCCAGAGTTTGTTCAGGTGCTTTACCCTGCCTTTTTGTGTGTGGCATTTCTGTGAGTTGCAGAAAGTTGTCACAGAGTCCAAAAACTGTGGGACGGCCATTTTCGAGAATGATTGTCTTGAACGTGCTGACTTCAGGTTTATGAACTTTACCCCGGCACACCTCTCCGACTACGACCCACCCTAAATCTAGGCGTTGGGCAAAGGGAGCGTGATGAGGGCCATTGAGTTGTTCCCTAACCTTGTGTGCGCGTAAAACATCTCGACCTAGTAGCAAAAGTATTTCAGCCTTAGGATCTAGCTCTGGAATGAACTTGGCTATGGGCCGGAGGTGAGGCTGGTGCTGCACGGCGCTTGGAGTTGGGATTTCGCTCCTATTGTTAGGAATGTCTTGACATTCAATGAGTGGAGGTAATGGGATAACCACTGACCCATCTAGTGACTCAATCTGGAAACCGTCGGCCATTTTACCCCATGTTTCAACAAGGCCAGAGCATGTTCTTAAGTTGTAGCAGAAAGGCTCAGTTTTAATGTCAAAAAGTTCAAAGAACTCAGGCCTAGCTAAAGAACGATTGCTCTGGTCGTCCATGATTACATAAGCTTTAACAGCACTGTCCTTTTGACCTTTTGGATACACCCTGGTGAGACATATTTTCGAACATGAACGACCCCACTGACCTTGGCCACACACTTCAGTACAGCTTGAGGTTACCTCAACATTGTCGAGTTGATTTTCTCTCTCCCCGCCATCCTCTTGAGCCGGTGGAGGAGCCTTGTTGCTTTGTGGTGGAGGACCTGGATGCATGACTGTGTCGTGGCGTGTGCTGTCACATTCAGTGCACTTTACTGTAGATTTACAGTCCTTGGCGAGATGCGTGTCTGAAGAGCAACACTTGAAACATATTCCTTTCTCTTTGAGGAAGGCCTTTCTTTCATCCAGTAGTTTGTTCCTGAATGTCCTGCATTTCTTGAGTGGGTGTGGCTTATTGTGCAGCGGGCAGTTCTTGTTAATGTCGTTGTTGGGGGTTGAAATGTTCGTTTTGTGCACAGCGATTGGTTTGGCTGAGTTAAAGTTCTTTACGTTGGGTCTTTCTGGTTTAGTGTACGTTTGACTGTTTTGTTGGGTGAAACTTGGATCATTGCGTTTCTTTGCCTCCTTGCATATGAACTTGCAAAAGTACTTGAAAGGTGGGAAACAGCCGTTATTTTCCTCTTTGTAGTTGGACCCATGAGTCATCCATCTTTCTTGGAGTGCATAAGGGAGTTTGTCTACAATTGGACCTATTCCCCGAGAAGTGTCCAGATATGACAGACCAGGAAGATAGCCATCCTCCATGGCTCCTTGGATCTCTTGGAGCAGATCACCTAGTTCGCGCAGTTTGACACAGTCCTTAGTTGTTAATCTCGGAAAACTGTCCAATTTTTGGAAGAGTGACTTTTCGATCACTTCAGGGGCTGCATAACAGTCACGAAGTCTGTCCCATGCTTTCTGTAGTGCTGCACCGGAGTTATTGACGTGTACTGAGCGTATGCGCTTGACTTGATTACTTGACTCCTTTCCCAGCCATTTTGTCATGAGATCTAACTCCTGAGTTGGTGTTAGGTGGACTTCGGCTATAGCACCAATGAATGAGGAGTACCACGCTCTGAAGTTCTCTGGCCTATCATCGTATTGGTAGAGGCCTGACGTGATTAGGTCTCGACGTGCCATGTATTGGGCAAATGGCTCAGCTGGGTGTGACATACTAGCTGCAGTATTGTAACGAGGCATGAATGGAGATGCGTGAGGCCTGAGAGCGTTCTGTGTTTGTTCTACTCTTGGTTTTGTCTCAACTTTAGTTGGGCCAGGTTTAGTTTGAATAGGCGAAGCTGCCTGTTTGAAAGTGAACTTTGGCCTAATGCTGATAGGTGGTGGCTCTGCAAATTCCTCCTCAGGTGGGTCCCATGTTATAAATGTATCATCTGAGGCCGCGTGTTGTGCCGATGTAGCTGGGACTTGTGGGAGATGAATGTCCCTTTGTGATTGTACGTAGTAATTTGTTCTTTCTCTTTTTACTTTGTCTAATAAAGAATTCCTGCTCTCATATTCATCTGCATCTTCTAGCACTTCAGCCTCTGCTTCCGCAGCATGAGCTTCCCTTTGTTTTGTTAGCACTTCTAGCGCTGTGTCAATTTTCAGTTTTTGTAGTTCACTTATAGCTTTTTCCACTTTTAGCTCTGCTTCTTTACTTGCATAGGATGCTCTCACCTTCGCTGCCTCTGCTTTAGCACGAGCACGAGCAGCACTCTTCACAGATGAGCATGCGGTGCCGGTTGGACTTGCAGCAGATCGGTTGCTTAATGCCATTTTGACCACGATGAAACATCGGATGGTGCCTTTTCACTGTAGTGTCTTCGGAAAACACGCAGATAAACCACCAGCAAAGAAGCCTCTGAGACTGTAGTGTGTGTATTCTCCTTTACTGGATGATGAAAACTGTGAAAAACATACAGTACATCAGCAAAATGGCTGAACTAGACATGAAAATAAAATGCACTTATCCTATCAAAGTTACAAAAACAATGCTAACATACAGAGCTAAATACATAAAACAAATCACACTTACGGCATTGCCTTGTTAATGCTTTCAGCGTGGTTGGCAACTGCTGAGGGTCTGACTGGTAGCCTGTAGCATGGCTCCTGTTTACGTTTTAGAGTCGGGACCGCGAACCGGAAGTAGCGCGGCGAAACCGGAAGTGGTTCTTAACGACAATATTTTTAACTTAGATTATAGAAAATTACATGAATTATTTATTTATGCAGATCAAATGATTATTTAACTTGATGCAACATTTTTAAACTATTTTGAACTAATGAAATTACTTGTAGGCTATTTACTAAAGAATAAACTGCCTTAAAGGCAACACAGTCTAAGTGGAGTTCTCCTGTGCAAAGGAGGACAGATAACAGCAGCAGATTTCCAAAAGAGGGAAAAGGGGCATCTGATCCTGGTGTAAACCTTCAGCATCCTAAGTTTTAAAAATGTGGAAGTTGTTGCATATTCAAATCTAAACAGACTGATGGGCTGCAGTTTAAGGCGCCAGTGCTTTTAGCGTCTGAAAGGCTTTTCCAAACGTTTCAGTCTTGTGGGTGCACAGCCTGGGGCTTCAATCTGACTCAAGTCACAACACTGTAAATGCCTTTGGACACTCCCTCTCACATCACAAGCTCCGCGCTGCACACCCCTTCAAAATAAACATCTTTAATATGATCTGGAGAGACTCGTGCATAGACTACATTTTTAATAGCTTTGGTGCTTTGAGTCGTAACGTCATCCAACAGACAAAAAAGAAAGTGCTGAACAGATTATGATGTTTCCCATCAATTCATCATAAAAAAAAAATACTGAATAAATTGTGAGATTAAAACTGCAAGGAGTGATAAAGGGCCCTTGGAGAAATTCACCTCTTACTGTACCTGTGGCTTCCCCCTCAACATCGCCCCTCCATGTCCATGACAGGGCCCTCTCAATTAATGTAACAACACATTATGACTTTGAAGCAGTTTATGTAATGGTCTAAGATTGTAACATGCATTTCCATTAAAATTCTGTAAAAAGAAGAAAAAGATCAGTTCAGTGTTAATGATTCACAATACAGGCATTAATTGCATGTATTTCTTCAGTGATCATGTTTGAAGAACTTCCATCCGCTACAAGAAATGGAAACACAAAATTACTGCAGTTTTGCGATCCATAAATCACTAATGTCCTCTTACTCGGCCCATATACTCCACTTTGGCCATGCTTTTTCTGAGGAGCTCGAGTGCTGGAGGCAAAAAGCTGCCACGACTTTGACTTGTGCATCTTTTATGCATTGTCAGCAGCAGGATGCAACGATTGCAGCAGTTTCAGTCCAGTGAACAAACATATTGACATGTTGCTCCCAAAGATTAAATCACAGCCACCGCAGCTCTACCATGGCTCTGCTGAAAACAATTAAAAGTCTAAAGCAGCGAGTGGGAACCACACAGAAGGGTGTTTAAAGCCAAAGCACACACAGACGGTGAAGCAAACGCTGTAGGCAAATATATCCCCGGGACACTGAAATAGCCACAATTATGGATGTACCATTTTGAGTTGTGATTGCACATGTTTTCCCACTCTGTCATGTGTGATCAGAGTACAGTCCTAATGGTATTCTATCTACAATCTAAATTTATTTTGGCTCACATATGTTTGAGCTCCTGCACCTGATTTATCCTGCTCTCAAACAGGGAGGAAGTTGGATTTAAACTGCTTCAACCTGTTGATCAGTCTGACAGATCTCTTCTTCTTATGGTGCATGTACTCATACGTTTTACAACCTTCAGATTGCAAAGTGAGGATGAACACCATCAGTCAAAAGGTTTGTTTCTGACACTGTGGTCTTTGTCAGTTTCTTTATTCCAGGTCTTTGTTTGCTTATACTTTCTGAGAGTGACAATATTTTTTCATCTGCAACCAGAAGAAACAGAATCTTTAAGTTCCCCTCATTATTTTGATTTATGATCTCAAGTATATTTAATGCTTTTTACCCATCCATCCATCCATCCATCCATCCATCCATCCATCCATCACTGCTGACACCGCACCGATCCGCCTATCGATCTCCCGCTCCATCCTTCCCCCAAAATGTTTGAACTCCTCCACTTGAGCCAAGGACTCCCACCAACCTGAAGAGGGGAAGTCACCTTTTTCCAGTGGAGAACCATGGCCTCGGATTTGGAGGGTGTTGATCCTCATCCCATCCTCAGCCTGTTTTTTAGATGGGGAAAAAGGCAGCTTTTGTTTTTACCCAAGCTTCTGACAAAACAATGACAAAAACAAAAGTGATGAAAAAGCCACAGAGGAGCACCAAAAACATATCGAAAACATGACAACAAAAAACTCCAAATATGTGACAAAAAAACTGCGACGATGCAACAAAAATATTACCATCAGTTTTGTAGGCCTTAGTTTTCGGATGAGACATTACACCATTGCTCTCCAGTCAAGAAGCTTTTCGATTTGGGTAAAGTCGGACTTTGTGTCTTAAAATCTCCATTAGATTAATAATATCGGATGTGTCAGAAATCCCACAAATCTTAAGGTTTTTCCAAAGGTATTTAGTATTTACACAAGATTAAAGGCTTAGAAGAGTTTTTTTTCCAGTTGTCCTGGTTTTTTGATGTCTTGCTGCTAAAACAATTGAACCATCATTTTCATGCAATTATCCAAATTTTTACCTTTTTACACAGCCATCCCACTTTTCCCCTGCCTTTGCAAATATATTTGCTGCAACTGCCTCAGCCTCTCTTGTAATAGATGTAATTTCGGGGTCCTAAAGGTTTCTGATTAGTATTCAGTGCAACAGAGAAGAAGTCCGCCAATCACAGGGTTGAGTGTGCACTTTAAAGTTTATCTGGCAGCAGACAGCGGAGGCACGCTTAAGCATAATGAATCATTTAGAAGAATATTTTCAACAGTGCAGTGCGTTTCGCGATGTTGAGGGAGTAAAGGAGTCAGCTGTCAGATCATGTTAAGTTATCATGTGAATATTTAGGCAGATAACGTATGTGTAGAACCCTTTCATACACCAAGAGATTTTCATAGGTATGTCACGGTAACCGGTGTAGCGGTAAACCCCGGTAAAAATTTTGACGGTGAAAATGACCGTCTTGTTTTGTGTTTTTATTATTATCTCGGTGAATAACCGCACCCGCGGTGTAGGCACGTTGAGCCTCACTAGCCACCGTCTCATCTGCTGCAGTTTCCGCACATGCGCACTTTGTTGTTTGCAACCCAAACAAAACTTTCTCGAAGCTGGAATCATGTCCGACACGACAGCGCGCTGGATCTATCAGCCTTCAGAGTTCAGTTTGCGGAGCGTGCAGGAAAAAGTGTCTCCAAATGCAGCAATACTTCGAACCTCTTGACTCACCTGCGTGACCGTCTCCCACAGCTCTATAGCAGTAAGTTAACGTTGGCGTTTTAGCTGAAATGCTGATGTGGGACTTTGGGTTGAAGGAGAATGTAACGAGTCGCCTCATAGTGCGGCTGCAGCGCCACCGCCAGTACATAAACATGTCGCGGATACCTCCGCACGATGGCCCAGTGCGTTACGGGGCTCCCGGTAGCAGATTGCAATAGATTCACTCTCGCCGCAGTTTTATGAATTTAATAATGATGGTATTTTCCCAAATCTGCAAAGCGAAAGCTCACTTGAAGGACAACAACAATTTTCCTGATATAGACGGTTTATCTTGTTCAAAAATATTCTTCGTTTCTGACGCTATAAATAGTCCATGTAATACCCTCGAAACAATCAACAACACATCGTTATAGTTCCTTTACTTTGATGTGAAAAGGCTTTGTCTGTATTTTTTTATGTAACAAGCACAGTTAAACTTTTTTGAAACGATTTCAGTTTGTGTAGGACTATCAATGCTTTCTGAACATATTAACACACATTTGAAAAAAATACCGCGATAATACCGAAAACCGTGATAATTTTGGTCACAATAACCGTGAGGTAAAATTTTCATACCGTGACAGCCCTAATGGCACATACTTAACATGTTCAAACTGATACTTTCCACTTCTATAGAATTGCAAAGCTTTCTTCATGTGCATTTACATATCGTGTGTTTTGAGACCCTTGCATCGTGCCTGTGTTTAATCATAAAAAGCTTGAGACTACGGAGAAATGAATGCACAGCCATTTGACACCTTTCCCACGCACAATAGCCTCATTAGTGCCAGACAATGGGCTCCGGGTGTCCAGTCCCTCAAGTGTGAAGCTTCTGTGGACATGCGGCCGAGACACAAACTCTCCACTTTCTTCTTCCCACATAAACCTCCTGTCCAAACTAATACTCTGATGTGCCGTCCACGGAGCCGCCAACAAAATTAAAGTGAAGATAGTTCTCTGTTGTGTCGCTCAGGTCTCATGTGCACCAATCAGAAAAATACAAATCCCCATTGGCGTTCATTTGTTATAGAGTAAGGACATTTTATGAACAAGTAGATGAAGCGGGTTGGTGGAGAGATATCACCTCTTCTTTGTGCCTGTGGGAAAGCTGTATCACCTAGATTGTTTGTCGTGAATTACCCCTGCTGTGTTCATTTTCTATTAAAGACATTTTAAAATGTTGCAAATACAGCCCAGGTTTTTGTTGTTAGTGCAACACTGAAAGAAATGATGTCCAAGTGCAAAGACCAATTAAGTTGTAATGTAATTTCATCATATAAATCTATGGAGAAATAAGTGTTTTAATCTCTTAAAAGAACAGGCCATCGTTTTTACATACTCAGATATGTTCTTACCTAAGCTTAGATGAGTTGTTGTGTACCTGTCTGGTCTTTGTGCGTGTGCTCAGACAGGTACACATCAACTCGTCTAAGCTCAGAACACATCTCAGTATGTAAAAACGGTGACCTGTTCCTTTAACCTCGACCTGAACCGAGCACATTTTCTCCAGTTTGGCATTACCCAAATCTAAAAGCAAAAAAAGTGACAAAAACGTGCCAGAAAAGCAACAATAACACAATAAAAAAGTGACAAAAACACACAACTTCAGAGTGATGAAAAAGCAACGAAAAAGTGACGAAAACATGACAAAAACGTGATGAGAAAGGAAGCAAAAAAATGACAGTAAAGCGATTAAAAAGACGAGAGGACACTTCCAAAATGTCACAAAATCAACAACAAAAGTAATCAAAACATGACAAAAGAAATCCTACAAAAACGCGACAAAAATGGTACGATCATTTTTGTAGGTCTTAGCTTTCAAATGAGGCATCACACTGGTCTATAGGCCGTAAGCTCCAGTCAAGTACCTTTTAGCTTTGGGTAAAGCTGAACTGGAGAAAAAGTGCTTGGTTAAAGGTGGGGGGTCAGAGGTTAACCAGTGAAATCAATAAAACACCTTATTGCATAAACTATTAATTTGCTTCCAGGTAAATGTTTATATGTTTGGAGAGAAAAACAGTCTCAAGAGTTTTCCTTGGAGCAGGACCTCTCCTTAATTCCTCATGTCTGACATACATGCTTGGTCAATATGTTGAGCTGCGCATGCGCAAACACGGGGGAGAGACACAAGTTGGGGCATAAACATGAAGTAGCCTATTGCCCAGCTTTTTGAAGCCCACCACCGCAGTGTTATAATCCTCACTGTGACAGACACATGCTATTTTAGTCCTATTGGCGTCTAAAGGCCTTCTCAGTTCTAAAAAATCTAAAGTGGCGAGTGGGAACAACACAGAAGGGAGTTTAAAGCCAAAGCACACACAGACGGTGAATCAAACGCTGTCGGCAAATATATCCCCGGGACACTAAAATAGCCATAATTATGGATGTACCATTTTGAGTTGTGATTGCATTCGTACATGTTTTCCACTTTGTGTCATCAGAGTGCAGTCCTAATGGCATCGAAAGGCCTTCCCAGTTCTATTGTATTACTTGGCCGGACTAAATACGCACCCGGACCACATGGCTACTTAATATGCATAAGCTAGCAGGATGTACTTTAGCGCTCCCGATTACAGCTTTTGGCCCTCGATACTACCACAGTTCTGACGCTATGGAAGCACTGTCTGCAAGTAATTATTTTCTTGCAGTAATTATGTATTTAGCAGGCGCAGAGCTCAGTGAGTGTTAGCTGTTGTGGATGTTAGCATTAGCCTTAGCCTATGGAACAAGGTTTTGGCGGTACTACAGAGATGGCCGCACAGCTTGACCCCCCCCCCCCCCCCCCCCCCCCCCCCCCAGAGTGTTTTATGGCTTCATTCATGCAGTTCTCAAGTTCTCAGCAATCCTCCTAAATCCTGCTCTCGGAGCCGCTGCTCCGCCCTCTCCTGGTAAACGACTGACCTGCTCAGTTGTGTCGTCAGAGCGGAACGTAAGTGCTCGACATCTGTAATGTAATGTCTTAATTCTATTGACTTTAATTTGTAAAACAGCTTTTTCATTATTTCTGTTGTAAGAAAGAAATGAAGGAGAAAAAAGTGCCCGAGGCACTTCCAGGTCAGCGTTGCCCCTGCGGAGAAAACGCATCCCCTGAGTGTCTGAACAGATGTCATGTGTGTACTGAAAGCTGTGAAGAAGGAGCTCTTTCTAACCTACTCTGGACAGCTGTTCTTTTTTCTTACCTAACAATAATGTCAGAGAAACGCTGTATGACTGTAACGTAAACAGCGATGGACCAGAGCGGTGAGTCAATCCAAACGCGTGTTATTTTGTGTGTTTATGAAGCTGTGTTGCAGATGCCAACTCCTTATAACTGCATCGTGAAGTAACTTCACTTTTTGCTGTGTATTCATATGTCTACTACTGCAAAAGTTGTATGAGAGAGGGGCGGAGGTACAATATATCATATGAATGTCTTTACATATAAATTCCCTCTGTGGTAATACAAGTGTTATTGGGATGATTGGAGGGTCTTTCATCTCTCCCTGGTGTCTCTGGCCAGAAAATGACAATTGCAACTTTCCCTGCCACCAACCCCGGGGCCCAATACACATTAATAGAATCACAAAGAAGAAGCTAACAGGCTAACGGGCATAGATAACTGCGGGCTAGCGCCGCTTGAACAGTATTTACAGCCAATTTTGAGTGAAAAAAATTATCTCCATTGTGTAAATGGATGTACAATATCCCCCCATTGTCTTTTGTGTCAGTGTATTATTTACTCTCATGGACAATTAATGAGTAAAAAAACGCAACATGCTACGACACCTGCAGCGGCGCTTATGGCCTCTCGGGGCAGTTCTGCTTTAACACACACAGTGCTGATCAACAAAAACACATTTCTTCTTTGTGGGAGTGTTCCTCAGGCTCAAGCTCTGTTCCACTGCTTCAACTAGATTTTTTAGTTCTATTTCGTGATGCTTTTCGACTGTGATTCCCCTGTCCTGCAAGTATTTATGCTGATGTTTATGTCCCCCTTCCGGTTTCTCGCTTGCGTTTGCGCAACCCGACTCAACATTGACCTAGCACGTATTTCGGAAGTGTGGAATTAATTGGTATTGATTGGGCTCTAGTTCGGTGTGTGTTATAGTATAGTACTGAAGTTGTTGTGTTGGAGGTGCCTTTCATTGAAGCTGTTTGAAAATTAATGAGTCTGATACCCTTGAGATGATACCCCAGAATGTCTTAGAACTTAACATGTTGTTTGGTTAAAAGCACAGAGCCATGTTTATTCATCAGGGCTTTACAAAGTGAAAGTGTTTTTTTTTTTTGAGAGAACGACTGGTGTGGGATACAGAAGGCAGAAAGCAGAAGTGAGTGAAGCAAAACGTAATCACTATCATTTCCACAATCACCTCACAGCCGCTCAGCTCTCCTCAAGACGTAATGACAGCCAGGCTTCAGTAATGGCAAAGTTTGACACGTCTCCAATTCACATTTAGAGTGGTGCTGGGATCTCTTTCGGATTGCAAATCACAGCTACTTGAATGAAAAGTGACAATTCCACGCAGAAACAAAATTGGTTGGGAAGGTTGTTAAAAACATCATTACTATCAAGGCCAAAATGTGGAGGAAGCTTGAAAATACTTGAAAGACATGTTTAGAGGGAAACAGCTTAGGGATCTAGTCTTAATAATACAGCACACTGTGAAGTGTCTTCTCCATTTGGCAGGGACTTACTGCATAAGTGTACTGGATTGCAAAAACAAAAGCATCTCTAATGCTGGAGAAATGTAGCAATTACAGAGCTGTGCAATTAATCACATTTTACACATCAGCTTGAGACATTTTAATGAAGAATTACACATCAAAATCTGACTAATATCTTATTTCTGTACTCACGCTCTGCATGGAGAGTTCCTTCATGGCTCGGGTCGACGCTATGCAGTGCCCTATAGTACCCAGTTTTGTACCGGCAGCAATCCCACTCTTGGAGGGTTGGGTTGGAACCCTAAGCTCACACTCTGAGCTGTTTAATAAAAAATCTATATCTATAAAAGATCTGTATGTGTGTATGTCTACATATTGTCAGATTCGCATGACTGACAAAAGGCTAACTACTGTTTATGTTGCAAAGACTAGAAGCAAAATTATTTTTAACATGTCACAAGTTATACATTACATCAAATCAGATTTTGTTGAAAAGTAAGTTTGTGTCGTTGTATTTCCCACATTTTCAAAGCACAAGAGTAACTTTAACAGTAAATGATCTCACGCGTGTAAACATGAAGTTTTGGATGATCAGATTTGTGAACACATCAGATCTGATTATTGGGTTATCTACTTGCTGCAGTTATCTGATTTCTCTGGCCATGTAACTGTAGTCAGTGACAGTAGGTGCAGTTTGGAGGGGACTTCAGACTTTGGAGGCATAAAATGTGGAAAGCTAGTTCATTTGATCTTTCTTATTCTCTCTGCCTTATCCGTGTTCTTATTTATCTGCTTTTATTTCTATGAACAAATAATCAATATGGAAAGAAACAAAAAGATTAACCTCTTATCTGCCTGTTTAGAATTAGGTTTAGGGTTAGAGTTAGAGTTAGCAATAATGCATATCCAGCTTTCCGCCTACAGTAACTGAGTGAACAAACAGTGCTCACCAACCCACTTTTACTCACTATTCAAACGTGTCGAGTCTTTTTCCTCCTCCCTGCATGTCTTTATTTTTACAGTTTGCCCTGAGTCTATTCTGGGCCAGACCGAGTCAGTGACCAGGTGCTGCAAAGCCCTGGCTCCCAGCACATCTCCTGCTGCTGCTGCAAACTTACCATTCAGAGCATGATAATCGTCCTGGAAGCACACGCATGACCACACGGCGCTACACAAATAATAATCCTCTTGTCACTTGGCAAGCGACACTCCTGCTCTGTGAGGAGAGAGATTACAACAGTGTACTATCTGTGGGGAAGGTAGGGGAGAATCCATAAATCGATCATCGGACTGGAAGGAGTCAGCTGAACATGAAGGCCTCTAATGTTGGTAGTGTATGAGGTGTTTTGTTTGGACTGGCGAGAGCAAAGACACCGTTAAAATGGCCACTCATGGCTTAATAATATCATTAGCTTGAGTTTGTGTGTTTGCCATTGCATTTAGATTTAGATTGTAGCTTGAGTGGCAATTTTCCATCTTTGTCTTCACGATTAATGGAAAGACGCACATTACACAAATTTAGGCACTATTGTATATAACAAAGAGAATGGTTATTGATCCCTTGTGACCGAAATCAGTATCATCATGCTCTTGCAGCAGTCATATTCATCCCATCTTCCAACTAGTGCCATTGGGGCGACCTCTCACTGCTTCACTCCTCAGATTAAATGAACACATCAAAGAGGAAACAGGAAACCTTTCTCTGTGATGTTTACAGTTTGTCATGAGAGTCTCAGTCTGAGTCAGTGTTTCAGATGCTCAAGACGTTAACATGCTACCGGTTAGCATTTAGCTTCAACCATTGACAGTTGATTCAATGAACTGTCAATGGCTTCAACACGATAAACACATGTATAAACACTGAAGAAATACTACAGTAACAGCCCAGCTCTGGTTCAGGGCTTTCACTTGGAAAGGCTTATCGTGTTGAAGCTAGATGCTAACTGGTAGCATGTTAACGTCTTTAGTAGCTCAAACACTGACTACAATAGTAACTTAACACCCTTGAGTGTGGTGTGAATGAATTGAGAAACTTGGTAACACAGGCTTGAACAGCGCAGAAGAAAATATCCCTGAAAATAATCCCATGTAGTAACAGATAAACATACTAACCAGCGCAGGAAAGAGAGTTTGACTAATGGCCATAATTGGAAGAAAATCTGTGAGGGAGCCGAGACTCTAAACCCCAGTAAAAACATCATGGATTCCTCTGTGTGATGTGTATTGAAGTGTGGGCTGGTGTTTTGAGTGCGGAGGAGTGAGACTAACTCAATGCGAAGGATTACTGAAACAAAACACCACTCTAGGGGTGTTTTTGAGGAGAATATAGTATTATAGCACGGTTACATGTTCATTTTGCAATTTATATTTGATATTGGCACCTTAAATCTTTTTTTTCTTCATTCACTGACTCATTAAGTTATCATTTTAGTCTCACATGCAATATGGAACATAACAAATACATGACCTTTTCCCAAACAGATATCATTGTTTTCGTTTTCATGCCATCAGAACCAAACATATTTCTCATTCAGGCCAGAAAAGAAGGAATCGATAAACCGATCATCAGTGGAAGAAGTCAGCTGGACATCATGAAGGACCTCTAATGCCAGCGGCCTATTAATTCTTTTGTTTACGTGGCTCCAATCGCCACATACCACACCTCTCCCATCGAAAATTAATGATTCCTGGCAAAAGGTTAATATCCACTGAGCTGAAAATGAATCAACACCGACTTAATGAGATCATTACTTGTGCACATTGATAATCAAATTAGTCTTTCTTTCAGTGCTGGACTTTCTGGGATGTGGTTGTATTGATTTGGAAATTAATGCGTCTTTAGGTGAAGTCCTTGACCTTATAGAGCTGATGTTCAGACATTCCTCGGCATTCAACAGAGGTTTGGAGCTTTTTATAATGGAAAGCAACAGTCCAGTCCACTCTTGAACTTCCCATAGACACAGTAAAAGATTAAAAGAGTGGTCAGTGGGTGTTGTAACAAAGAACATGGTGTTAACTCGTGTGACAGCAGAGAGAGAGGGGACAAGGTGATTTCCTAAAAGTAAAGCAAGAGATAATTTGTTTTTCTAAAAGTTTTTTGTATGATTACCTAACCGCAGTACAAAATGCTGTAATCGTGTCTAAAGTGTTGACAAGACTGAAGCATTTCCCTTCATCTTTTATGGAGCTGTCCATTGGCAGGTCCCGGCTGTAATTTCAGGAGTGACTGGCGCACACATGAAAAATCTCTGTGCTGGAGATTGTGCTGCGTTATTAATTGGCAGGGAGGCAGACAGAGCTAAGGGGAGGCTCTCGAGATCCAGCCTGATTCATGTTTCAATTCTTCACTTGAACAGCACTTCAAAGTTTACCAGCGAGAGCCCAATCGGAGGCAGGACAGCGCTTCATCCGCAGACTCACAATGACTTTGCACTCTTCTCATGAGGAGGGAGACGCCACAGAGACACAGGCTGATTTCTGGAATAGCTCCATCAAATAACAAAGGTTCAGCTGAGAGTGCAATGAACATTTTATCTTTGGGAGCAGCCAGTGGAAGATTTGAGATGAAAGTGTTGGTACATAGCGATTTAGTTCTAAACTCCGGTGTGGTGGGAAACATTTTGTTTCTACCTTGCTGGTGCTGCTATTACAAAATAAATGGGGTTTTAGTGCCAGGCCTATATCCTGGTATCCACAGGCATAAGTTTTGGTGCCCAAGATTAGGCACTGGGTTCCCTCCCTTCCCCTAATCTTCCTCCACTCCACTCAACTGATAGTAGGATCCGGAAAGAGACGGCCGCTCCTCCCCGATTTCAAGGTCTGATAGTAAAATATATTAAGCTGAAATTAGACTTATGAAGTTAATGTGCCCCTTGATCACCTGATCCCTAAAAGGAGCAGTCAATATTAAAGAAGAACTAAGTAACTTACCTTAATAAATCCTTTTTGTAATCCCTCTGGGGGTAATACAAGTGTTAATGGGATGATTGGAGGATCTTTCATCTTCCCCTGGTGTCTCTGTCCTGAAAACCACACTTGCAACTTTCCCTGTTCCGGGTCGGTGGTGCAATATACACTAATAGAATCATGAAGAAGAAGCTAACGGGCAAAGCTAACTGAGGGCTGGCGCCACTTTAGCAGTGTTTACAGCCAAGTTTGAGTGAAAAAAAATTTGCTCCATTGTGGGAGTTGTGGCACAATGTACAATATCCCTCTCTCCCTTTGTTAAATGAGTAAAGAAAGACGCAACATGCTACGACACCTTTACTTAGTTACTTAGTTCTGCTTTAAATATTCAGTTCGATCTCAAAATGCTACAAAATGTTTGAATGCATTTTGCTACGGTAAAAATGCCTGAATGACGAAAGGTTTGCATAGACATTCTCATTTCTAGATACAGTGTGAATATTTCATTAAGGAGTACAAAGAATCCAAAAGCTCTCAAGTGATACCACAAGTCCAAATGTTCTACACATGGGCCATCCCCAAAAAAGACATTAATATGTGTAAAACTGTCTCTAAATTAAACAAATAAATTGGCAGAAGAGCCTGAGTACCACCAGTGGCAGCAGTGTCACAGTTTGAGAATGACAAATAATGATGGGTGATTGGGATACTCTAAATCAGAAAGAGAAAAACAAGCTGTAAACTGTCATAGCCTCTGGTTCATTGTACAGTTGATCTGCAGCAATTGTGCAACAAATAACTGTCTCCCGTCGATTAAAAGAATGTCACCGTGCACCTGTTGTCATTCATATTTCACAGTCGTTTAGGGAGTTCTCTGCGCTTCAGGCCAACTTTGCCAATTTGAAGCTTCAACTTTTTGATCAGGTTCAGCAGCTTCCTCGGCATGAATAAGTCATGGTTGAATTGATTTGAATTTAGTGCGTGGTGATCTAGAAACATTCGGTGCCAGAACGAAGAAAATGCTGTTGTGGGGCGTAGATTGTATTTTAATGACGCCATTGGCTCACAGTGAATCCCAGTACAGCGCCTCGGGACACACCCCGCCTGCGGAGAGCTCGTTATTAGCAGAATTACAATGAAATTAATCCAATATTTAATAGTTCTCCCACTTCTGCAAATTGATACATTACATTAATTCAGTTCCTGCGTGTGCATGACACTTATTTATTTTATTTTCTGAAATACTGTGCAGTACTTTCTGTGCTGTGGAAAATGGAAAGAAAGTGTTTCATGAGTTTGCGTTTGTGAATGTCGTATCTTGTTCAATATTTAGTGATAAACACTTCGATCTGAACTAGGGTTTGGTGACTTCATTCTTTTATGTTCAACCTAAAGCATGTACAATGGGCTGAAAGGTCTGGTGCTACTCACTGTCACTAGGCAAAAATCTTTAAGAAGAAGAATTTACAAATCCCTGCAAGATGGAAAGCAGGTTATTTGATGTGGCATCTTGACCTTATGCCGTATAAGGTTTGGCCGCCAACTGCTGCCTGTCCAAATAAAAATAAAAAGAAGATTCAATAGCAGGGTAGAGTTCTAGTGCCTTGTGTAAACCTTGAGAAATGAATGAAAAGCCTTGCTCACTGCTGTGCAGTGGAAGTACAGGGTTGCACGGGGCTGCACCGCTTCGCTCCTCTGGTTCTCCTGCTCCTTCAGCCTCAGACCAAGGACTGGCCTTGAGACGGCTTCACGTCTATTCCTCCAGGGACACCTGCCTGCAGCATCTGAGGCGTCCACACTGAGCTCTAGATAACAAACACACTCATAGACTGGACAGAAGCGAGGCAGAGCTGAGTGAGCAGGAATATAATGTGATTTTGGGCTCACTTTTGAAGCACATACTAAATGTGTTGAAATCCCTATTGTGTAACAGGATATAGCTTTTGCTGCTTATATATCAAATCAATCAATCAATCAATCAATCAATCAATCAATCAAAACTTTATTTATAAAGCGCTTTTTGTACAAGGTTGTAACACAAAGTGCTTTACAGATTAAAAGCAGTTGCCACCCACCCAACCACCCTCTCTTCCAAACAGTGCAAGACAGTGCATTATATTAAATCATACGTATATATGATTTGTGATTCTATAAAAAGAAGCTTCAAACCCCATATAAAGTTGCTTTGTAGTACTACTACCACTGCGACAGTTGGGAGAGCGGGTCAGCTCATGATCGGAAGGTCAGAGATTCGAATCCCAGCTCCTGAAGGTGCACACTGTCATTGTGTCCTTGGGCAAGACACGTACATGGTATATGAATGAGAGTGTGAATGGCTCCTTGCAGTAAAGCGCATTTGGCCCATGAAGGTAGAAGAGTGCTATATGAGTTGCGGCCATTTACCATTATTACTATTTCAACCTGGATAGACTCAAACAGAGACAGAAGCAGCGATTATAAAGATTTATTGACATATATATTTTTGGCGATCAGATCCCGGCAGTAGACATTGATATATGAATAAAGTTAGTATGGATGAGTAGAGTAGCGTTAGGGATGTCTTCGCCCGGAGCCTGGACACTGATGTAGGAGACCGGTGAAGGATGTAGCAGGGCAAAGCCGTGGATAGAAAAGGCGATGAAGGGGTGGAGGTGGGTCGCAGCACAGCATGCAAGTAAACGAGCCATGAATACTGGAGGCTTAAACGCAGGACCGAGGGTGATGTTTGGCTGTGACGAAGGTGTGGCTCTGCACTGAGGCTGAGGTGAAGGTGTGATCCTCAATGTGATCATTGGCTGGAGTGATGCTTGATGATTACTATTACTCATCCTGGCCCAGAGTATACCTATAAGAAAAAGAAGAAGAAGAAAAAAGCTTTGTCTTTTGATCATTTCCGGTGCTAAAATATACACTAATAATAATAATAATAACTAATAATATGTGGATGCATTGGTGAAATTACTTACCTTTTCTGTGCAGACGCAGAGAGGGATGAGAGCACAACACAGAGGCAGCATGGAGCTGAGGGGCTTCTCTGAATCTGAAGCAAAGAAGAAGCTGACATCCTTCACCAAGACATGTATTGATCGTCCTAGTGTGTGTTGTGTTTTTGCAGCAGAACAGAACTCCAGCGGGACACAGACCTGAAAACATGACTGACATTGCCATGTCACATATTGTACTTTTGAACCTGTGGTCAAGGGAAATGCACTTAAGTGGAAATAAATAAATAAATACATAAATAATGTTTTACATTAAATAGTAGTCAGTCCATTGGAAAAAAACAATATAATTTGTTTTAGTGGATTCAATTAAGAAGGAATAATAATAATAGGATAATAATAGGAAAATAAGTTTTTATTTTCTTGCATAAAATTAGATTTGGCCACTGGAAACTCTACAAAGAGAAAAATGATTAGCCTTGGCTTTTATATTTTGTTTTTGCAAATTTAATTTAAAGCATTAATAATATTTTGAGGAGCTTTAACCAGGCTACTGTTTAGCTATCTCTTGTATATGTGTATACAACACCAATAACACATCAAATAGTCCTGAAGCCCCGACAAAGATCAATTCAGATCTAAACCAGGTCTAATATTGGTCTAAATTCTGTGTTAACTGTGTGTAAACCATGTCTAAACCAAAACACCTAACTTGAATGTAAGACTTTAGCATAAATGAAACAAGTCTAAAATGATGGATGACCCAAAGTACCACCTGAATAAGTACCAACAGTACATGTGTTTGTAAACCAGTCTGAGGTCCACAGCTCTCACGTGTTTGTTTCATGGTTTTTGCAGGGGAGTTATTTCTTAATAAATTCAGCGGCAACAGGATTAGCACACATTAGCATGGCACACTTTGAGATTTTCTGCTGATCTTATTCCACTTGCATTAATTATGCATGCTTTATGTATTGGTCCACATTATCATCATGTTTATCTGGCAGGGAGGACTTAATTGGTGATTAGATAATATCTTTGAGAGCTGCTGCTAAGTGGCAACTCCGCAGCCTTGGTTTTGAAACGCAGACCTTCAGACACAGCCCAGTGTACCTGCTTCAAACAACGGCCCATTATTAATTACTAGTAAACAATGATCATGATGCATAGCTGAAGCTAGGATGTGAGAGGGTGGTAAGTCCATTCATTATCTCCAGTGGAAAGTCAAATTATTTTTTGAGTATTTTAAACAGCGACTCTTTGGTGATAACTTTAATTTAAAGTAATAGATAACACTTTACCTAAGGCAGGGGGTTTTATCAGTGAGAAATGCCTCAAAATTAGAGGACGACCGGTTTATAATCCTGGCTGATTTTATTTTATTACTCTAGGTCAGGGGTCAGCAACCTTGAACATCAAAAGAGCTATGGGACAGAAACTATGATTGGATCACCTAAAGCAGGGGTAGGCAACGCCAGAATCCGGCCCTCCAGCATAGAAGCTCTGGCCCTCAAGACCATTTTGAGTAAAGGTATTTCTAAAAATGGTCTTGAGGGAGATCGAAGGCCTGTTAATTTTTTTACCCCACCTGAACCAAGCACATTTTCCCCAGTTTGTCTTTACCCAAATCTAAACACTTGGGGGGAAAAGTGTCAATATAGCAACAAAAACGAGTATGAAAACGCAAGAAATAGTAGCAAAAAAGCAACAAAGTAATAACAGAGTAGCAACAAAAGAGCGACGTTAACGTGACAAAAATGTGGCGAAACCAAGACAAAAAAGCAACAAAAAAAAAACATGATAAAAATGTGGAAAATCGCCTATAGGCTGTGAACTCCAGTCCAGAAGCTTGACAATCTTGACAGTCTTGACAATGACAATGAAGAAAATAGTCCCTCTACCATGCAAACTTGCCTCCCCCTGACCTAAAGTTTAGGTGGTCCAATCATAGTTTCTGTCCCAGCTTTGATTAGTTGTCATTAGCATTAGCATTTGCACGGCGATCAAAAATGCAATAAAATAACTAGACCGATAGCTGATATTGCAAAATCCCCTAATATCGGCCCGATATATCAGCTAGCCGATTTATCTTCGGCCTCTACTAAAAAATCATGCATTTTACTATGATTGTCCATGCCTCTTCTCAGATTCAACCTTGAATGTTCCGCAGTGTGGCTTTAACACTTTGCACTCAACCTTAAGAGCTCATATGTTTAACTCTTCATATTGTTTATATCCATATATATTTTTTTCATTGTTGATAAACGTATCTGAAATAGACCTCTGTAAATGAGTGCAGTATACATTTACATTTCTAATGAATTCAGTCGTTTAATGGATGATTTCACAAGGCCATACACTGATTATGCGTTATGTGCCCACGAGGGCGACCGACCCCTGATTTATTCTGTTCTGTTGGCGTTTCTTTTAAGTCACTGCATTTTTATGTATTAGGAGGTCTGGGCTGTCAGTGCTCAATAGAAAAACAATATATCAGAATTATGTCTTTTTATTTGAAGACACTTTCAAGCCAGATTTAGATTCAGGTACATTCTGTTTTGAAGTGTTTCCATTAGGTAGGCAGCTTTATAGGCATTATTCACACTCATATTTTCTTGCAGTTCTGTGAAGGCGCAAATAATTGGGATAACACAAATTGCGATAGAAGAAAAGTTTGAGTGAAAAAGTTTGTAAACAGGCTCTCTCCGAGTCCAGTGGTCCCAGAGATGAGTGCGCCTGATGAAAGCGCACAGACAGGACTGAATTGATTTTGGTAAGAGGATGCTTTTCCTCTCATGGCCGTGCCCAAGAGAAAGTTCAGGCTGACGGAATGAGTATTTGAAATGTCTCCAGCTTGGTTTAATTTGTGAATATGTGAACGCTGTGCTACTTTGGACCTTTTTAGTCTATTATGACTAGTTTATGTGCTCACCTAAAACAAAGCTGCTATTGAGAGATTTTTTTCTCTTTTTTTTTGGCTGAAGGTCTCAATGTGTTCAGTTGGCAATGAGCCTGTTGTCTTAGCAACAGCAGATGTACTCTCCAGTCCGCTGACCATTTCTCCCTTGTACACCTGTGGTAAAACACAGAATGAAATCCACCTTTGCAAAAAACTGGAGAGAAAACTGAGCAGAGATGAATCTAAAGAGAAGCTAAGCACGAGTCTGTGTCATATTTAAATACTTGCTGTAAAAGGAAAAAGAGGGGAAGTGTGCAGTGGCAAATCATACAAGTGCTAATCATTAATCATTTTCTCAGTTGAACAACATTCATTATTCTTTATGGTTACTCAAGGGTTAACAAGCTTTCTTATTTCTAAAGATTCGTACTCAGGTTGAGAGACAGTGGGAAATAGGAAACAGTATATAGACTCGTCACAGGAGGATCCAGATGTAGTGATAAATGATGATGTGAGAGTATATGTAAACAAGCGTTTAGAAAACACAGGTAAAGGATTACATGGTGGCCAAAATGAGGAACTGGGAAAAATGAAAGGTTTAACAACATCTATTACCAATTTCAAATAAAACACATAAAAGGAGGTAGCAGCAGTGGCGGTGCAATGTGAGGATTTGCAAAAATACTACAACACACGCGGAGTGGGGAGGTATAGGGCGACAGAGTGAGGACAGATGAATTGGTTATTTTCAAATTGTTAGAAGAAACGTAACATTTTTCATGATATCATGCCAGGTAAAGGCAAAGCTTTTGATACAAGGCCACACTAGGTTTTTGATCTTGCCGGGCCATTTTGATGATGATGATAATAATAATGGATTAGCCTTATATACAGTAGCACTTGTAAATGGCTTTTACAATTTCATACATTATTTATTCACTGAATACTTGGTGATGGTGAGCTTCACACAGTGGTTCTAAGATGAAAAAAGAATGATCTGATGAAGGCTATGCCGAAACGTAATCATCCTGATTAAAAATTGGACATCGGCTACTTGAGTGTGCGATGCTGTTTTTTTTATTTATGAAGCTTTGAATTGTAGCCACAGGTGCCCTGGGGTAGACTGAAGGAGTACAAATCTGAAACAGTCATCACCTAAACCAGGGGTGTCGAACTCGTTTGGTTTGGCATTTGGCCCACGGGCTTTGACCTTAACACATGTGACCAAAACACATGCAAAAAATTGACAAAATAGAAGCCCTATATTTGTTTATGTCGTAGAAAATATTGGTATTGTTCACCTTCATAGCCAATGCTCAGGGGATGGGTCATTTTTATGGATGGAATGTCAAGATGGGCAGCATTTGGCCCCGCACCTTAGTTTGCCCACTTCTGTATTGCTCAGAAAGACTTGTTGGTGTCGTCCATTTAGTTCTATATAAGCTGGGGATGAGAAGTAAAAAGAACACTCCATTATATTAAAAGCTCACACTGAGCGGAGCAGATCGGTGCTTGTAAAAGTTGACACCATTGTGTCGGTTTTCATAGCGGCTAATCAGTCACCCAAATCAAGTGAAAACCCAATTACCTGCCAGTAATGGAGACTGCATCTTTTTTAGACGTTTTACTGAGCATCAGTGCTTCCAAAATGTACAAAAAAAATACTCCCTGACAACCTCTCCTGCTTTGGTTCAGAGTTGGCGCTGCACATCTTTTCATTAATGCCCTGTGAAGGGTATAATTATAGATCATATAACAGAAACATGAACACAGCGCTTCTCAAACCGGATTAGAATGCGCTGTTTGAAAATAAACACCGCTTTTTGGACGACACCAGGAAGATTTTTTAGCTCATGACTCATCCGTGAAGAGTGCAATTTTGAATGGACTTGGATATAAACAGCAAACATGAAACGACAATGAGAGTAAAATGGCTTTTTCAGTACTTCACTTAAGCAACTTTATTTCCAGGTAATCATGACATTTATTGATGATATTTTATAAAGCGGTGACATTGGCTCAGATGGTCATGTCGTAAATAAGAGGTTGGTGGTTCACTCCACTACACGCTGTCATTGGAGAAAAAAACATTTCACTCAACTTGCCTGTGCGAATGCGGATTTTGAGTCATGGTGGTCAAAGAGGCTGCTGGCTCAGATTGGCAGCCACACTTTCGACAGGCAGCCCCAGAGCTTACCACCACTGGGGTTGGAAATCCTAAAATGTTTGGTCCTAAAAACATCTTCAGAGCATGGATTGAAAAAAACAAAAACAAAGCAGAATTTAGTCTGTTTTTTTTTTCATTTTCAATGTTCAAGCCGATGGTTGCAAAAGAAAGTGACTCGACTAGAAGAACATCGGATTCTTATGCTGTAAAAACTATGATTCAATGGATTAGCACTTATGTTGCCTTTCATTTGTTTACTATTATCAACCACGCAAAACACCACGCAACATGGCACAGCCCCACTGCGAGGATCAAAGAAGGGGCTGCTGGCTTAGTGCTTTTTTCATGCTTTGGGACTTCTGCGTGACATACCTTGCCTGTGCGCCACGAAAAGCCAAGGGAAAAATTGTTGTGTGTCTGTATTAATGAGAGTCATTCCCTCAAGCCTGTGATCCTGTGCAAATGCAAATGACAAGCACGTGTGCATATTCATAGATGAAAAATAGAGTCCTCATCCGTCCTAATAAAGCCGTCTTCTGAGAATATCCCTTTAACACTGAGAGGGTGGAACTGTCTGGTTTGGGGACGGAATCCATGAATCCATAAATAACAGAGGTGCATTTTTCTCCTTTAACGTAAAATTAAAGTGGTTATCTTTATCTTGCACCTTCCCCAGACAGCTTCCCTTCCCTTTCGGCTGCTCGTCGGATTGATCACAAAAAGCGGATTGGCAAAAGCAGGTTGACTTCGGGATATGGTGGAGAAGCGTGTGTGGAGGCTTTGGAGCTACAAAGGGCAGTATGGCGCTTTACTCTGATAGAACCAATCGCTGAGTGTAAGGAGCTGCTGGTGGCTATGCTCTCGGGGTGACGGAACGGTCCACCAGCTGCAAGACGACCCGGTCATATAACCGGAGAGAGTGGCACAGATGAGCCAAAGTCATGTATCATAGCTGTAGCAAGCAAGTGATGTGCAGCAGAATGTATTTATTGACTCATTGACTGTGTTGATTGTCGTAATTGATGAAATACCCCAAAGATGGTCGACAGGTGTGAAATGCACCATTATGAAATTTGATGGTGCATGAGAGAAGAAACATTCACCCTTTTTACGGAACATCCAGCCCCATTAGACAAAACCAATAGCCTCAAAATGATGCTATATTCCACCCATGGTCATTTCTGTTTTGTTCAAGAAGCAACCTCTCCATATCACTTTTTTCCAAATTTGATTCCAACCTTATGGCTACTTTAGAGCCCTCATAAACTAGAACCATGTACCGCCTTATTTAATTTGTTTTGTTTGTTTCTGTTTTGTTTTAGTTTTGTATTGTTGCATTGAAAAAAAAATCAGTCATAGTATCACGACTGTGGCATAGATACAGACAGCACCATTTTTCACTGTTTTAAGCCATTTTCTGGCAAAATATAAACTTATTTATCACATACAACTAAAGTCAAGTCTAAATCGGGTCCATATGGATGTTTATTCACAGCAGATTGTTCAGTAGAAGCGAAGCAGTCATAGCTAGCGTTAGCATTAGCATGACGGTAACGTGAAGCATCATGTTAGCATTCTCCGTTATTTATGTATTTATGGGCTGCTCTCCATGTCTTTGTATCTTTATTTTGTAGAAAATTATATTATGTTAGCATTAGTTAGAGTAGTTTTTGAATAATAAGAGAAAGTTTAGATTATTCTTCAAATTGATTTCCCCTGAACTGTTTCAAACATGACCATATATGGGCGATTCCAGAGATGCTGTCTTTATCTATCTACTGTATACGCATATCATTAGTTACAGGTTACTTGATTATGATCAATGTTAGGGATCGATACAGACAGAAGGGGCGTGGCCTCGCCGAGGGGGAAAACAGAATCTTTTGGGAAACACAATTTTTCACTCTTTTTAGCCATTTTCTGGTGAAATATAAACTTATCACATACAAATGAAGTCAAGCCTAAATCGGGTCCATATGAATGTTTATTCACAGCAGATTGTTCAGTAGAAGTGAAAAAAACGCAGTCGTAGCTAGCGCTATCTAGCGTTAGCATTCTCCATTATTTATGTATTTATGGGCTGTTGAACCACTTTGCTCCTCTCCATGTCTTTATATCTTTATTTACTAGAAAATTATATTAATAATCCAGCATTTGTTAAAGTATTTTTTGAATAATTAGAGAGAGTTTTGATTTTTCTCCAAATTGTTTCACCCCTTAACTGTTTCAAACATGACCATATATGGGCGATTCCAGAGATGCTGTCTGTATCTATACTGTATTTGCACATCATTAGTAACAGGTCACTTGATTATGATGTCATTAGTTTATGTAAAAGTCAAATGTTGGTGAGGCTGAGGTTAGACCTGTAAACCTAGTTCAAAATCTCTGAAAATGTCCCCTAAATGTCGGCCACTGTCGCCCCCACCCGTATGGAAGAATGGAGCTAATGCATAAAAAAAACATTTCCCTGTAGGGTTAATTACGTGTAGCGCATACAATTTTCCTTGTAATCCATGCAGTGTTTTGTTTTAGAGACAAACGCATCCTATTTACTGGTTGCTGCAAAATAATATTTAAAAGAAATAAAAAGTACTAGACACTTCCTTTCCTGGTACAACGTGTAGAAAGACGTTCTATGGAAAATTGACCACCTAAACTCTGGATCCTCTGGTACGAAAAAAGAAAAGAAGAAAACACCAATCCTCATCCCACTCAAAGCAATTCAGGGATTTTCTCGTGTGTTTCCCCCTGAAGGATATCCTTGACGGTGAAATTCGGTGTGACATTGACATTGTTCCGGTGCGCAGAGGTTTATTTAACAAGTCATTAATCTGGTAACGCCAGCTGAGCGCCGCGCAGCAGATGTTTGCTAACAAACTTGCCGCGCTCTTGAACTCATCGGCATGTTTTACTGTGACAAGACGAGGGTCGGGAAGGGCGCTCCGGGTAAACATCTAATAAAGTGTGATTTAAATAGTGAAAATATGTATTCATTGTTCTCACTTATATATGGCCTGTGTTAGTGTGTATGGAAAAGACACTTTGTTGGCTCGACTGTGTTGGTTCTCTCATTGTGAAGCTGAGCCCATCACTGCTTCCAGCATGCCTGCAGAACTGGTGATGGTTTGTGACAGGGGTTGGCAAGTTTGTATTTTTTTTGTTCGGTCAATACATGAAGGACCTGATGGTGAGGTATTCAACATTATGTGGGTCCTTCTCAAGGGAAATTTTTAAGAGCGAACATAGACAGGTGTTTGATCACTGCTGGGTGTAAGTCTATTTCTCAAATTCATCAGAACTAGAGGAAATATTGATTGATGTGCACGTGACATCATACACCAGGTGACCATGCGCCCGCCCGCCTTGTGCATGTACATGTGTGCACGACAGCCATCTTAAGTTTGCCCTGAGGAAGGCCTGTGAGCCGAAACCATAGACATATTATTAATAGGCCGTCATTACTCATTCCTCCCCGTTTGACAAAATAACTATATTCAAAGGGGAATTCATGGCGGATTTACAGACTCCTCCCCAGCTCTGAAGAAACATGTTCCTAAAAAGGGCATAAAGGCGGGATCGTCACTGTAGAATCGGCCCTTGCGTGACGAGTAGTTCGGTCATACCCGCGCATCTCCAATGCTAACAGTCCAGCCCTCATTAGTATACAACATTTCTAAAGATGAAAACCAGCCTGGTTATAATTGTGCCAAACCCAGCGTTATCACAGGAGCAATAACTAGCTGTAGAAAGTAAAAAAAAAAAAAAGGCACCAGGCTTTACAGTTGTTTAGAACGTATCTAAAGTCCAATGTAAAACAAGCTTGTTCTGCCGCCACTATATGGAGGCACTACAGCTATGGAAGCCAACGTCGGCCCCTAGCGTCGTCGTCGTCGATTTTAATTGAGTTATCCATCAAAAATAAAGGCTTTTTAACTTTTCCAACCTTTTTGATTGCCTCAGTTTTTTTTCCTTTCTCAACTATTATAATACTCAACTAGGTGTTTAGGATGAGGGTTAGGATTAGGGTTAATCACCTAACCCTAACACCCTAACAGCATTTACATGGCAGGTGATTATTATTTATGGATTGTCGTTTCATTTTTTCAAGAACCCAGTATGACATTATCTAAGCACAAGTTGTGTTTTGTGTCATGATGAAAGAACCCAGGCTACAACTGCTTTGCCACATGTACAGTATTTATATAGGCATTTTATTTTTTACTGTATGGGGCTTTCACTCATGTTCCCTTCTTTGTTTTTAGAGTTGTTATAGTGTTGGGTCAATGTGCGCTTGCATAGAAAAACAAACAAACAAAAAAAATATTCGCCTCTTTTATAAATCCCATCAGTTCCATGAGCAGTGTTCATGAGCAGTACAAAATATTTGATTTGGCCAATAATAGTCACATCACTATAATTACACCAAAAACTGAAATATTGGGAGAATACTGGAACTAGTGGTCAAGCTGCAATGGCTGATCAATGTTTTTCTACTGTATTAATATGCACCTCCTGATAAAGCTCGTCAATTCATTCTGACACTGCACCATTCTCAGTGCACTATCATCAGTATGCTAATGCGCGGCAGTGAAACAATCCAATTATTGAGTGATGGCCGCTGTACACGAGCTCTCATTCTGAATATGCGTCGAGTCAATGAGCTTCGAACAATCGGAAACCTAACTCCGACGAGATTAACATTTGGGTTAACTTAGGCCGACAAATGAAAGATATTGCAGAGAGCAGCTCAGAGAGATGTCAACGCATTATGAGGCTGAAATAAGAATACAGAAGGTTTCATAGCCCCGGCAAATGGAATACAATTGTTTTGAGCTGTGTGGGCGTGAGGGCATCAAACGGCAAAGGAAGCAAAGAGTGAAGATGTGCAGTTTAGGCCTGGGGCTCTTGAGGTAAGGACACTTAAAAGGGTCAGAAAATTCCAACTAAGAGCTATATCCTTGTAAAGAAAACTAGTTCGCACTCAAAACGCCATCCCACACTCTGATATACTACACACGGCGGGATCAAGGAAGTTTCCCTGACGTTTAAAGTCTAAACTTGAACGGATTCTATTGTATGTTTCCTGTACAGATTGAAATTTACTGTGATAGATTGATGTAGCATGCTGCCCTCTGCTGGCGTATTGTATAACTGCCTTTTAGAATATCTCAAGTTCTGGGTTTATTTTCTAAACACAAGCTTATGTCATTTATAAAGCATGAAAAAAGGACCTCTGCCCCATCACATGCTTTGCCATATCAGTGTGATTTTACTGAGTGCCAGCTCTGACCCCAAACAAACGAGAACACAGAAAAAGCATCTCCTTTTTCACAAATATAAATATATTTTATGTTTTGTATGTACAATAATGATTTGCCATTATCAACAACATTAGAATCGAAGAGGAAAGCATATCGGTGAACTCTTGCTAATTGTTCTGTATGATTGATTGGCGAGCGCTCTCTCATCTTAGCAGACCAAGCGAGATACATTTATCGAGAAAGCTGGTGTTCGTGGCGTTTTCTGTGCCATGCCGAATATTAGCTTTTAGTCCTAAGAGCTTCTGTGTTCATGTTCCGCCTCCAGTTCCCACTCAAAGTTCTGTCCCGTCATTTGGTAGAACATCATGTTAAAGGGTTTGTAAAACTTGTGCAGTCGCCGAATCACGTCCGGCTCGATTTTGGGATGAGTTCTTCCTTTGGATTTCCCCAGGCACCGGGGCATGCTGCTGTCCTCCGGCTTCTTCAAACAGGGGAATCCTTTCGTTTTATTGAAGTAAAAGTGTTTGTCCGTGACGATCCGCTTGAGTCCGAGAAAGTCCTGCACTTTGGCCATCTCTCCCGCCGGATCCACTATCAAGCGCTCGCCGCTCACGAAGTGCATCTGAGAGAGAGGAAAGTACTGCATCCACGTCTCCAAGTGCAGCGCGTAAATCCCTATGCGCAGCGCACTCCAAGACGCGTCGATCAATCCCAGCGTCCGATTCTTGAAAGCTAGTACCTCAAAAGTGGGGATCTCCGGTTTCTTTGACAAAGTCTGCGTGTAGTCCGAGATGGCTCTTGTTACGGGATTGCGCACCACTATAATAAGCTTGATGTCCCTCGCCATGGAGTGGATGCGCTTGGGGGCATGGCTCGTCACGAAATAGCTTGGCGTCTTCTCCATGGTGATCTGGCCCTCCAGCGTCGAAGGCATCAGTTCCCTGAAGAAAAAAGAAAAAAGATTAAAGAATTGCTTAAAGTAGTAGAGATTCAAGTTGAGCTAGTACATGCCTATTGGTCATCTACAACAACAACAACAAGAACAACTCACATTTCTCACATTTAAGCATACTTTTAGCATATTTAAAGATGGAAGGCCAAACATTTGTGGAATTGAGAATGGAGAAATGGGTGCAAAATCTTGGCAAAGGACTCAACAACCCACAAGCATTTGCCCATTCCCACGATGCAGTGTTGTAAATGTTATGGTCTATTACTCCCCTAATGTCTTACAGTTGTATTCCACTTTACAAGTTACTCAAAGCGCTACATTGTAGATACCGGCCCCTCCGATCACCACCAAACACCCCCTCACACACTCGGCAAGGTGAGTGAAGTGTCTCGCTCGAGGATACAATGAGACTTTTGGACTTGTCGACGAACGCTGTTACCAACTGAGCCACTTTTGGCCGTTTTATAAAAATACAGAGGAACCAAACAAGTGACGAAACAACCCGAAGCTGTTTTGCACGGCTGCTGAGCGTTACCCTCTCTGCAAAGCAAACACAGGCACAAGGGCTTACAGTATGCCCTTGCAAATTTTTCCACATCAATTAGGCCTTGAATTATTTGGCATTACAAGTCAAAATAGCGGTTATTATCACCGGACATTATGTTTTAGGGGGGAAAACATACAGCTAATTACACCCACAGAGTAATGCGCTGGAGATAAAAGAAGCAAGATGAAACGACAGGCAAGCGAGCATGCTCATTGCCTAATTGACTCCATCTGTGTTACTCTAGGAGCTGTTTTGGAACTTTAATAATGAGTTCGCCGCATATCATTAATACCGGGGTGCCTGGGGTATTGTTTTGTCATACATTTATTATGCACGCTCGGCACACACTTCGCTCCGACAATTTTATTCCTCCTCTCTGCTCACGCGGGTTGCAGCCAGTTCCCGCTTTGCTTCCTGTTAGGGTTAGGGGCTGTGCAGTGAAGGCTACGCTGTGATTAATTAACAAATTCAAGGTGATCATTTGCTACGCACAATAGTGGCCCCTCCACACACGAGGAGCATCAAAAGGTTCACGTGACAACAGTTTCAAGAACCTACAGAGCAGTGTGATATGTGAAGGTACTTAGGCTTCATCGGGTAGTCGTCAGGGTCATCAGGAGCACTTTATTCATTTCAATTACAGATACATTATGCTTCAGTAATGCATAGAAGTTCGATCTTGCCTGGTGGTGCTGGGGCCCTACAAACAAGCTGTCATTTCAAACATATGAAATGAAACAAGCTCTTCACAGCCACCTAAACTGAGCACATTCCAGTTTGGCTTTACCCAATTCTAAAAGCTTCTAGAACAAAGCATCAAAATAGTGACAAAAACGGGGAAAAGAAAGAAAAAAAAATATGATGAAGGAAGTAAAAAACAAAACAAGACAAAAAAAAGAATAAGAACATTAACAAGAAATAATAATAATGAGGCGTCACACTGGCCTACAGGCTGCAAGCTCCAGTCGAGAAGCTTTCAGATTTGGGTAAAGTCGAACTGGAGAAAGTGTGCTTGGGTAAGATGGGGGGTAAGAGGATAAATCAAAAGATGAATATGGCAAGCAATGTGGTGGCTCACTGGATTACTGTATATTTCTTTCAAAAATAGAAAATTGCCATGAGCATAACAGGCCCATCCATCTGAGATTATTACATCAAACTCAAGAACGTGGATCTCCAACCAGTAGCTTCGGAGCTAACAGTAAGTCTCTTCTAGGTTTTCTACATTTCTACATATGCTTGATGACTCATATATTAAGTGCATCTTTTTTAAGAGCAGATTGCAGCTGGACCGCTTATCTCTCCTACGCCGCACTTTCCCTTCAAGGCCAAGCCACGGAGCTAAACCAGATAAAGACTGAGCTCTTATTTTGCATAACACTGACTTTCAGACTTCAACTGCACACACATACCCCCCTCCCCCCCTAACCATGCCCCCATCTTTGCTCATCTGCCTCAACATGTTTCCTCAGCCCCACCTCCGGTCATTCCATTCCCCCAAGAAAAAAATCCAGCCCCGCTGCACTGTGTGTATGTGCTTTGCCTTCACTTTAACCTGATTGTAATTTCATATAACTTCTTTTGTAAGGCACATTGAGATGTCTTGTGTACGAAATGAGCGGTATAAATAAACATGCCTCGCCTTGATTTTGTTCTGAACACGTAGAACACACTTTGCAATGAAAGTACAAGTACAAAAGTCACATCATTTTCTTTTAAATATCATCTTGGCTACTAATCCTCCTGTGTGAACTCCTCCTGAGTCGCATTTTACTCAAGTGTCTTCGAAGCATACAGTACAGTAAGTAGCTCTCTGATGTTTGTTGTTACGTAGAAGTAACTCGCTAAGAGTTGGAAACCTCTGCTCCAGAATGCCTAGAACACATCCATTTGCACCAGGCTGTGAATTATCGTCTTAGAATGAGCGAGCCAAAGTATGATATGCATCCAGGCCCGTTGCTATTTTTATATCAATAATAAAGCATACCGCTCGCCTCAAGCAAATCCTTATCAAATGTTTACTCTGATGCGCCTTCCAATCGCCGCTGTTTTCTTTGTTTGCAGGCTGTGTGATTCACTGCTAAATTGGTACATCAAATCCCCTTGTGAGACGTCATTCATCTAACGGCTAACAAACACAAGCGGCAATATCGCATAAGAAGCCAACAAAAGTATTTCCGCCGCAAATTAAGACACGTCTGCTTGAATACAAAGAAATGACCAAAAAACCCACTTGATTCGATATGACCGTTTTAGAATAAGAACAGAAAATTCCCTGTAATGCTGTGATGATAGGGTGCCCAGAGTTGCAGTAACGACTTACTCACATCAATCATTTGCATCTCGGACATGTTCTAAATGAACTGTTTGCCGGCAAAGAATCCAATTTACGCTGGAAAACATAAGAGCTTTTATGCAAGTATCGACCACCGTCACATGCACCCAAGGATACGGGCTCAGTCTCACAAGTGGCCTGGTAATTGCGTCTCAGTAACAGTATTGCCTTCCTGATGGGTAATTTCCCCGTGGATTATGTTTGTCTCCTGACACTGTGGCACTGTGGTTACTTCTTGGCCTGTAATGGGATATTAAACATATCAACAGATGAGCAGGGCAACTGGAAAGAGTATTCGTTTTCATTATATTCCGTCACTTCAGCCACACTTCCTTCCTTCCTGTAATGAATTGATAAAGATTTTTGGTATCCTTTCAAGGACTTTTGCTCTGCCTGTCATTGAATCCCATCTGTGTTCAATAGTAATACAATATGCAGTAACTACACATAGCAGATAAATAGTACAATCTCTCGAGTAGCTAATTAGAAAACACAATCTTAAGAATGTGTTTTGGCAGCTGTTGAAAATGTGTCCACTTTAGGTGCATTGTAGGCTGTTCAACACACACATTAGAAAGAATCCTTTATAACACTTTATTCAGGCTTTTACAACTACAAACTACTCCTTGTTTTGCAGCCAGTAGCCCCTTCGAAAGGTATATTTCAAGATGGTTGACATAGGGCTTCTTTTCCTAGTTATCCAGAGTGTTGCTTATTTCTGGAGATTATTATTATATTTTTAATTCATGCAGTCCTTGTATTGGAAGAGTTCAGTGGTGGTAGGCTAGTGCTAGGCTAGTGCATGTGTATGGTAACTAGTAGCTAGTAGGTACTCCTCTAAACGTTGCCATATCTGATTTGTAGAGAGCTCCTTTGTGAATTCCACGTGTAGTAATACCGGCCGCAGGTAAACAAACTACTGTAGATCCGGCAACCTAGCAGATCACTCCACCGTTGCGTAGCTTACAACCAGGAAGCTGCTGCTGCTGAAATAGAAGTTATTTTAAATGCAGAATGGTTATATTAAAAAAATATTCAGTCAACACACATATCTATATCGCCAGTCTGGTGTTATAAGTGATTTGCCTCAGGTGCACTGTGCTTGGATCAGACTGTTATTAATGCAGGCTACTAGTTACCATAGACATGCACTAGCCTAGCACTAGCCTAGCACCACTAAACTCTTCTAAATATAAGGACTGCATGAATTAAAAAAAAAAAATCTCCAGAAATCAACAACACTGGATAACTAAATGAGGCCCTATGTCAAAAATCCTGAAATATACCTTTAAGTAACATTATTTGATTGAATAAGCCACACACATAAAGAAACCTTGAGAGTAAGCTATTCCATCTACTCCAATCTCACAAATTGATTTTGTGTTTCTTTTTAAGGGACTATACATTTGAGGTAGGTGGTCATCAATATCGCCCTGTATGCGTTGGAAAAAGAGGGGGGGAAAAAAAACTTGCGACACCTGGGCGGATCACCTTGAGACAAACAGACAGCGGCTCTGTGTAATGTGCTGCATCTTTGGAGCATGTCCAATTGACAGGACAGATGTACATAGCTCAAGGTTACTGCTCCACACCGTACACACAACTGGGCTTTTGTCCTCGACGGGCTCACAGCTAATCAGCCCTCATTTAATTATAAAACAATACGCACAATGCAGAAACCCATGGTATGCTAACAGCATCGGAAAATCAGTCATGGATCATGAACGTCTCTGAAATGTCAGAGGAACAGTGAGGCGGGACCAGGAATCAAAACGCTGATAAACAAGCTAATTCCTTCATGCATGGCCAACGACTCCTCTGGCCTTCAGTGTGCTGGAACCGGAGTAAACAGGAACAAACTATTCACTTTATCTTTCTTTCTAGTGTGCAGCCGATCGGGTGCTGGGTTCAGCGGGTCATTCAGGTTGGTAGGTAAATAAAATCCATAGCGCTAAAGAGTCACAGTTTACCATCTGCTGTTTACTGTTGCTGAGTGAGAATCACACCGCGCGCCGCATAGCACTTTACCGGATGCATTTCAACACATGTCTGAGGCTTTATTTACATAAAGCTGAGAGTGAAGTGATGAAGTTGCTTTATGTAAGTTCAAATTACCCTTTACCAACACCTTTTCTGTTCAGAACTTTTCTAACAGGAACTTGGAAAGAAAATATTAGAATGTGAAGAACGCAGAGAATATTAGACTTTGAAGTGTTTCACAAACCATGTAAATCTCCAGCAACACTGTCTCTGGTGGCAACATTATCATGATATAATAATGAGCTTCTGACTGCTGATGTATTGAGGTGATGTAGCAGGAAATCCATTTTACTCCCACTCTACTCAATGTAGGATTTGGATGTGAAAGAGGCCCAGTTGCATCACAAAGTGTGATTCATGACCGCAATACACAAATATGGCAAACATTGTAACGGTTGTATATGACTGACGCTAAAGTACAGCCTTCCACTGTAGAGACAAAACAAATCTGAATCTTGGGCCAAACTGAAATTCTCTTGTTCAAGGATGAAGTTATTGATAGTCATGTTTAATTCAAATTCCACAAAATGTCAAATTCATGCAATTCTTTCAATCCAATATGTGCAATATACACAGTTATGTCAAAGAAAACGAGGCCTGATGAACTGAAAGATCACAGTTATTTCACATTCACTGTTACTAATGGGCCTAAGCAGTTGTTGTAGGAGTCACCCTTTTCCTAATAAAGGCTGACAGAGAAATAAAAGCTTCCCACAGCCTCTCATTTGGATTGATCACAACCCAAAGTAGCTTCCTCCGTGTCGTGTCAAATGCAATCAATTATTCCAAAGCAGTCCACTCATAATAAGCTTCAGAGGCCTCAGAGAGCACATTTAGGAGGCAGTGCCAACGCGCCCGGCAGACTGCTAATACTCTGATAATTAAACTATAAATTCACAGAGAGGCACAAACAAGGGGATGCAGGGATGCCACTGACAAACAGCATGTTACCTGTAAATGAAGGTTTACACACATATCTATATTCATAAGTAGATTGAAAACTAGAATTGATTGCTCCTGATTATGTAACAATATTCTAAGTTTTGTACAGAAAATAATATACATATTAGTATGTGAGCGTGTGTGGATAGCACAGGAATCAAATGTTTGCACATTTCCTGTCTATTCTGCACACTCTGAGCTGAATGTAACAAGTGAATTTCTTCATGGGACAAGGCCTTGTGGAAGACCCAGGACACACTGGAGGGACTATGTCTCCGAGCTGGCCAGGTGTCGCCTCGGGTTCCCCCAGAACAGCTGTAGGAAGTGTGCGTGGATCGGGAAGTTTGGGCATCTCTGCTGAGACTGCTGCCCCCGCGACCCGGCCCCGGATAAAGCAGAAGAAAATTGATGGATGGATGGAATTTCTCCATTGTGAGATCAATAAAGGCTTATCTTATCTGTCTCCGTCTTTTGACAGTCTGCACAACAGCTGCTACTAGCAAGCAGCTAATGCCATGCCACCATATGAACGGCCGATCTCATCAGATCTTGGAAGCAAAGTAGGGATGGACCTGGTTAGCGACTGGATGGGAGAGCATGAGTGGTTGTTGCTGGTCGGAGAGATGTATGCACTTTAGGCAACATATGTCATGTGAAAAGCTCAAGATTCCCTTCCCCCCTCTTATATGGGTTATTCACTTAGTGGAGTCGTTCATGTCTGTGCCCTCTGGTGGCAAGATTTTTCTTTGCACAAACCAAGTGACTATGGAATCACTGAAAGTCCTTCCAAAAGCTTGAATTATACATAAAATATGTCCTCATAATAGTATATCAGTTGTCCTAATAATAATAATAATAATAATCATGTCAATTCAGCCCCAAATCCCAGAATGTGCTAAAATAGCTGAACCCAGATGGTGGCCCATATCTACATCAAGACATTGAGACTTGGTTCATCTAAGTACACATTTATGACTAACAACCAAAACAAATGACATGAAGATATGGTCTTATTTTATTATTTAGCTCAGCTCTCCTTGCCGTGCCACAGTCATAGTTTTTGTCTTGTGTCTGAAAGTATTGCCGGTGGCTTTTTCCTCCATTTGTATTTCAATTCATTTAAGTCTAACTGATAGCTTGAACTATCCGGTTTGTTCTGACGACGGCACTGAATTTCAAGGCAAAGCAAAGGTTACTTCTCGGTGCTGGCAGACAGAGAAAAGGGAAACAAATGGTAATTGTATTGAGTTGCTCCTCCGTGGGTCTTATTGCAAATATCAATTGAGGATAAGCAGCTATTCATCAAACAACAGTCAGCCGGGACAGATAGCGCGGTCGGTCAGCCTGCAACAAATAATCCTGTTATTACATAGTGAGTGACGTGTTTGTGATTGCAAAGAACAAAGACATCAGTTTGCTGAGAAGTGGTTGAAGGGGTAAAAAAAAAAAAAAAAAAAAGCCAGTCAAATGAATTGCTTTTTCTCTCTCGGCCTCCATTCAGCAAGTGATGCGTAGATGTTTGGCACCGATCAAAATAAGCAAAACAACCTACGGGCCCGGTAGCGCGGGGTCTGCAGGTCTGTTATGGAGTGGGAGGCGCTGTTTTGTCACGGTGAAGGGGCAACTTTAGGAGGACAGCCGTTCTCTGTGATGGAACCAGGCTAAAATAATGGTGCGGGGTTTGAATGTTGATGCGCTTGTTTTTGTTTCGCCGTGCCTCAAAGTGACCTTCAAACTCCTCAATGTGGCGATAGGTGCACGTTCCCCTTAGGCGGTTGGCATACAGTCAGTGCTGCAGTAGCATTTCAAGTCTAGATTTAATCTTGGAATATCAGAGGGCTTCTGTACAGACAAATATAAGATTCTAACACATAAGAAAAACATAAGACGATGCTTTTAGCCACAGTAACATTGCAGAGTTAGTCATTTTTGCTCTTCTCTGTGCAATGAACCAAAAGGTCATGGTATATTTTGAGGAGTACAATCTTAAGGAAGGGCCTGTTAGTGCTAATAAAAAAACATGTTAGCGATCAATGCCAGAGTAACGAGTGGTAGATCAATCCCCCGAGACTGGGCGATTGATTGACGGATCAAATCCTGTTGTGTATTTGACACAGCAACACCATGCAAGTTCCGGCTTAGTTCCTGCACTTGTAATTGTTTCCTTTTCCGAGCCAGGTCTCACCAAAAAGATATTTAAAGCAGTACTAAGCAACTCGTTCCCCTAGAGGCCATAAGCGATTTTTTACTCATTAATTGCCCGTGAGAGTGAGTACTACAGTGACAGAAAAGACAAAGGGAGAGAGGGATATTGTACATCCAATTAAACAATGGAGATATTTTTTTTCCACTCAAACCTGGCTGTAAATACTGTTTACGTGGTGCTAGCCCGCAGTTAGCTTTGCCTGTTAGCCTGGTAGCTTCTTCTTCGTGATTCTATTAGTGTGTATTGGTGGCTCCGACCCGGTGGCAGTGAAGTTGCAATTGTGGTTTTCTGGGCAGAGACACCAGGGGGAGATGAAAGACCCCCCCAATCATCCCATTAACACCCAATTACCCCCAGAGGGACTACAAAAAGGATTTAAGGTAAACAAGTTACTTAGTACTGCTTTAAACATGACGTGGCTGTCGACATGCAGCATTAATTTGATGTATCATGAAAATCAAAATGGGTCCACAATATCAACTAATTCACTTAGAAATAGTGTGCACGGCTTAAGTCCTTTTTGAAGACTGGTTTTAATCGCAGCCGTACTACTTATTCTTATTAGCTGGTACTTCTGGCTGGCAGCAGTTGGCCATTTATTGCTATTTAACAAAGCTGTCACTTGATTAAAAGAAGATTACTTAGACAGCAAAAATATACCCAAATGTGTTTTATGTTCGCTGTTGAAAAAACCAAAATAGCCCGAGTGTAAACATCTATATCTGCATATTGTTTGTTGACTTGTTAACATACGGCACACACATCAAAAGCTATTTTCCCCTCCATAATCAAATGTATTTAAATCGCTGCACGCTCTCATATTTCCACATTAATAGCAAAACAAAGTTATGTAATTCTCAGCTGATTTCTCCAGAGAGAAGTTAGCGACAAACAAGCTCAGTCTGTCCAAAGGCACAAACAGTCTAATTAATTCAACACACGGCGAGACCACAATAGTCCTCCTATACTCTTCTACGGGACGCGGTGTTTGACGGGACAGTTGAGGACAGCGGCGACAGCTGGTCCTGATCAAAAACCCTTATATCCCACAATCTACTGTCGCAAATATTACCGTGCAGGGGCAGATTTTTCACAACTCGCTCTCACTTCAGAAGGCTTTGAGGAAAAAAAAAGGAAACAACGTAGTGGAACAAATGGTCATGTGTGATTTCATCTTTGTTACTCACCAAAAGTGATTGTGAAAGAAAGGAAGTCTCTTTTCCGCAAAATGATACAGTATCTTTCAGGGGAATCCTATTGTACATGATTTAAAGATACAGGTTTTAATGCTTTTGAAAATATGGCTTATTCAGAAGGATAACATCAGTTGCATAATTATCATTTTATTTCAGTGATGCAGCAATTTTAAAGAAGAAATATTTGGGCAGAAAAGCCATAGCATTGACCTAACATGGTTGGCACGACAACCGTTTGAAACTGTTTGCCTTCACCTATGTCACTTCCTGTCGGTGTCCAATAAGGAAGGGAAACTATAAACACACAAAAATGGCCAAACTAAAGAAAACTGAGTACAATATTTAGCAAAATGTTAAATATAATTGTGTTAACTATGTTTTAGCAAAAAGTGTGTCTAATGTGTCACATATGCACTTTAAATACTTTAGTAGGAGACATCTGGAGCACATGCAAACCACACAGAAAGGCTCCATCATTTCAGGAATCATGCCCATGACCTTCCTGCTATGAGGCCAGATCGCCATGGCAATTGGGAAATAAAAAAACAAACAACAACACTGGCAGCCTCAATAGGGAATTGACAAACAGCCTTATAAGACAGATGGGAAATCTCTGAATAAAAAAAAAAAAGGTATTAATCTTTGCCAATGCAAGACAGGGTCAGAGTTATTAACTTTAGCCACAAGGGGTCAGTTGAGGGGCAAAACACTGGTTCTAATCAATTCTTGTAAGAAATGCGCATTTTGTGTCGCATTACATTGAGCAGCCACCCCATGCTGTGTAAGATGGTGTGTCTAAGTCCAGCTCCGTGCTAGAAATTTTCACAATAAAAAAAAAAAAAAAAGAAAAAAAAAAAGTATTCACCTAATTGAATATTTGTAAAGTATAACTGAAGATTTCTTTGTTGATTAAATTTGCCATTCATAATCTGTCACCTCAACCTTTCTGCTTCACTACTGTACAGCGACTGAAATCCTCCCTCTGTTCTCTTCCGCTCACCATGCAAAACTCTTCAAACACAATGTTAGTTGAAAGAAAAGGCAGGGAAATGGCGGCCTGTAATTGGAAGTCACACCTGAATACGTTACGAGTCAGAGGCTAAAATTTACATGGCGGGAATGTTGCAGATCCGGCTCACTTAAGCGGAACCAATTAATATGACAGTTTGAACATGATAGATCTCCCCGCCTCAGAAGAACACACTCCCGGCTCCAAAATCGCCTTTTCTTGTTGACCAGGGATTATATTCTGCTCTGTCTCAAACTTCCCACATGAAGTGTTCCCCATTGTTCATTCAAGCTCGGTCATTACAAGACATGTACTCATAAATAAATTAATCATTTAGCTTTTATAAGATGTTCTTGTATTAGCAGGGTTCATCTGAGTGATTTCAGTTCCACTTGAACATCATGTAATAGTATTTTTGCGTACTTTGGGTGAAGTGTCTTGCTCCGATGGCCTTTGCCTTCTTACAACTAATTGCTGTATAGTATTAAACTTATGAGCGACCGCTGTAACACTGGAGGTGTGTATTTTTGTGTCAGCCGCACTGAACTCTTGCAAAAAATTACCCATCACTTTTTCCTCTCCCTTCTCCGCGGTTTCGTTTTGGCGCTGTAGGTCAGTGTGACACCACCATGAGCAAACTCCCCGCAGGACAGCACTTTACTTTATTCACCAGCGTGGACCGGGTTTGATTTAGGGATCCGCTGCAATTTGACAGTGCACTTCCTTTGCAGAAATGTAAGGTCAGGGTGAACACACGGTGAAGGAAAATGACCAGAGGATAGTGCAGCTCCTCGACGGGGAATATAGTGATGCAGGGGCGCGAAATGTCACTGTGGACCCAAGTGCAAATACTGGTGCCATTGCAATAGTAAAGCTGCAGAGACTAAATCAACAATGTTCGGATTAGAAGTTCAATTATTGTGCGTAACCTACAAATATTTCTGCCTGTACTTTTATTTCTTGTTACTAGCGGGGTGAAACAAGCTTGCAAAGTACCTGACAGTACACCGGCAATTTGAAGTCAGTTTGGCTGAAAATGCACTTTTCTTACCAACACGTTTTAATTTCACTCCACTATTTCAGTACTACGACTGCACTGCAAAAAGTTTGGGGTGAACCTACTTTTAAAAATGTATTCAATTGGTAACACACAATTAAGTAAGTATATTCAACTTATCTTTTTGTGTTGCACCAATTGATATTTTAAAGTCACATTGAATTTAAATAATTTGATTTAATCCAATTAGCTGCTTTACTCTAACTTAAAAAGGAACAGAAAACCAACTTAATATTTAGATACCGACCTCTTTACTCTAATTTTAAAAAGAACATAAAAACAACTTAATATTTAGATACTGACTTCTTTACTCTAACTTAAAAAGGAACAGAAAACCAACTTAATCTTTAGATACCGACCTCTTTACTCTAATTTAAAAAGGAACAGAAAACCAACTTAATCTTTAGATACTGACCTCTTTACTCTAACTTAAAACGGAACAGAAAACTAACTCAGCATTTAACTCTTATTCCATTCAAAATATTGCTGGAATCTAATGCAACACTAATTGATTGACTGCGGAATTCTTCCGCAGTCAATTATTGGTTTTCATGTTCTTTATTATTATTCCTCTTCCATCTTTTTCCCGATTTTCTAGAGCTTTCAGCACCTTCATGCTTTGTGCAATTTATGCAAGTTATGCATCAAAACGTTCCGCATGTTGAGGAGAAGGGTGCTATTACTTTTGGGACTTCTGCAACTTACGGTTTTTCCGCAATCGGCCAAAATGTCGGAGATTTTTCCCATTGACTTATAATGGGGCTGCCGCAAATCCATGCTTTTCTGCACTTTTTTCTGCATTTTATGCAATTTCAGCACTTTGTGCATGTTCAGCTTCCGCAACTTGTGGGTTTTGAGAAAAAATTGGCCTTCTGCAGTTTTCCAGTTTTTTTATACGGGAGTTTGAAATTTTTGCATTGGTGTGTATGTGTGAATCCAGCCAATCGGGAGACTCCAGGCCTTTCAGCCATTTGTGCAGCTTCTGCCAATCAAGCACTTTCAACAGTTTGACCAGTATACGGAATATAAAAGTTTATGCAATATTAACAATTTATGCAAATTAACCACTTTATGGGATTTAACCAGTTAATGCATTTTAAAGCGTTTATGCAATTACATAATTTATGCAAATTAACCCATTCATGCATTTTACCACTTTATGCAGTTTATACAGTTTATGCAACATGACATTATATGCATTTTACCAGTTTATGCAAATTTGATTATGCAATTTGAAGAGTTTATGCAATTTCTGCATTCGCTTCCCGCATTTCCGCAGTCAATCGCAATGGCGCAGCCATTGCATTTCTAGTTCATTTTATTGTGTGTTACCAAATTAAGTAACTTTTTCAAGGTGGTTCAACTAACTTTTTCCAGTTTGGCCCACTTACACTGGAATTATGAGGTTTTTGCCCTGTCACCCGTCAACAGCAGGCACAGGCACCTTTAAGAAATAATCTGATTCCTGAATTCTGATCTCTCCCTTAAAAAGTAACAAGGTCAATTTTCTGATTACCTTATTTTAAAAACTAAGTTAGATTTCAAGTTACTTCATTATTTACATTCAGCTGCCAATAATACAAGCGCAAACTCCCCATGGTGCCATTACTTAAACACATTTACCAAATATTTGTCCTGGCAGACTTTCTGAGGGTAACTTCTTCTCGAAACTCACATCCCCGTCCCTGATCCGGTCCATTTATTTCCCCTGTAAGCTGTGAATACAACATGCAAACCAATGTCGGGCACTCAATAGGTAATAAATGTTGCAGCTGACTATGAATAATAAAAGACGTTTGGGGTTTATTAATAACTTGGTATGGCACTTTTGTTAAAACACAGTTATTTGGCCTCATTTATGTCCCTTTTGCATTGGTACAAAGAGTTGCATTCTGTCTGGATTGTTTTGTCTGCCATGAGTCATCTTTGGACATTGACTTTCTTTTCTTTTGCACAATCCTTTAATTTCTTTTGATTAGGGCCAAGTTTTAGCTATAGTATGTCTGCATCTAAAACATGTACAAATGGCCTATCTCCAGAGAGGTAGTCCTTGCTTAAATCTGGAGATAAATAGTGATATCCTCCTTTCATAAGTGGATTGGTAATTCTTTAGCTCTATGTTTCCAGGAAAAGATAGACAGAAACAGTGGGCGATGTATAAAAGACAAATAACTTAAGTAGTGCCTTTCCGAGGTCAGCAGAGACACTTTGTGATGTGTTCTTCCCTCATTGCATGATCATTATAGCTCCATTACGACCGTTAACAGCGTGGGCTCAGTTCCTCCGTCTCACCTTCTCTTTTCTCGGTAAATGCCCCAGTGTTAATCCCATTAGTTCAAATGAAATCATTGAGGTGATATAATGAAGAACCCCGGTGAACTAATAACAGTGTAAAAATGTCATCAAGTCATAACTCCAATTTCCCACACTGTACTTGTGCGACGTAAAACCTGCCTTGTCCCCAAAGAGTTATGGGGACGTTTATGGGGGACGGAGGCGAGCTGAGAGGGTGGAGCCAGGAGGCAAGTAATAGCAATGTTAAAAGTTGCTATAATATTAGAAAAGGGATTGGTTGGAGCCCCGATGAAACTAGTATTTTTCATGACAACTTCTACTACAGGGATGTTTCATGAAATAAGAGTACTTGGATCTGAACCAGGCACATTTTTCTCCAGTTCAGCTAAACCCAAATCTAAAAGTGTCAAAACAGCAACGAAAACGAGGATGAAAATACAACCAAAAAAGTGGGGAGAGAAGCAACAATGACACAATTAAAAAGTGACAAAAATCAAGGGAAAAAAGTGATGAAGAAAGCAACAAAAAATAACAAAAACATGATTAAAAAAAACTAGAAAGAGGCGAAAACACGACAAAGATGTGACAAAAACTCGGCGACAACGCAACAAAAAAGGCGGGGATTAAGCGGTTCAGCAGTCAACAGCAGCCTTTCCCAGAAAACATTTCTTTCATTATTTGTCTACTGTAAACATATAGAAACACTACCTGAGTCTATTATTTGATTGTATTTATCTTGATTTCAGCTTTTTAAGACTTTTTAAATGCTAATTCAACAATAATTTGTAAGGGAAATACAGTATTTTACATTATGAATAAAAATGTAACACGGTCATTTCATGGGGATGTCGGGTCTTGATGCCATGACAGTTGAGAACCACTGGTTTACAAAAAGTACACTGACTGGCGGTACAGTATAGATACAGACGGCATCTCTGCAATCGCCCATATATGGTCACGTTTGAAAACAAGGGGAAAACAAGTTGGAGAAAAATCAAAACTTTCGCTAATTATTCAAAAAACTACTTAAACAAATGCTGTACTATAAATAGTTTTCCACTAAATAAAGCAAAGGAGCAAAATGGTTCAACAGCCCATAGATACATAAATAACGGAGAACTACTGAACAATCTGCTGTGAATAAACATCCGTATGGACCCGATTTAGACTTGATTTTATTTGTCTGTGATAAATAAGTTTATAGTTTGCCAGAAAATGGCTAAAAAGAGTGAAAAATTGTGCTTCCCAAAAGATTCTGTTTTCCACCTCGGCGAGGCCACGCCCCCTTGTCTGTATCTATAGTAGTAGCAGCAGTGATGCCATTCAAGTGAATAAAGTCTCTTCTTCTCTTGCTTTCTTTTTACTTTTACTGAGTACTTCAAAATGTAATTGACTTGTAAAGTATCCTGAAGTGAATTAAACGGACTGGTTTGACCGCTCATTATGTTCGCGGAGACAAAGTCTAAAACAGCCCGTGCTGTGACCTTATATGGGCGTAATGAAGGTACAGCCGCTCACTGTTTGCTTTATCTGTTCACTTTCTCAAACACTCGTCTTCAGTCACACGCCTCTATGTAAATTGGGATTATCCACTCTGATCCTGCTCATATTTAACTTACTGTGCACTGAGCCCTCTGTCAACACCATGTTTTACTTCAAACACCGTAGAAATCTCATGATCTTGGATACACCAAAGATCCAGCACAATTATTCGCCGTTTCAATTCACAGGACCGTAGACCGATAGTGTTCTTAAGGATGCATGCTCTTAAATACATGTATTTTCAGAAGCGTGTTTAGTGAAGTCCACAGTACAACAGTCTCCTTATATCTAGTACAAGCTTAGTATCAACACACACACAAAAAAATCTCACTGTCTATCGCGAAAAATGCCTCTAAATTCCCATCAAACACTGTGGCATCGGTTAAATTGTGTTCTGAGGATGTGACAGGTCATCGGGGCGTATTTGGTCGCTGCCACCTTTCTGCTCAGTGTAAAATATTAATGCTCGCTGTGGCAGTAGATGAGAGGAAATAGTGGAGGGAACAGCTCTGAGCAGATACAGGGGCAAGATGGAGTTTGGCTCAGACGCGGCACAGGCAGGAAACGGGCTATTGATGGAGGACTCCCAGGAGCTTCTTAAATTCAGCGCCTTTAAAGCAGCGGGTTGGTGTGACACGGGCGGGAACGATGTGTGCGAGTTGTCGTATTGTCTCGCGCAAAGGTAGATGAAAGCGAGTGCCAATATCTACAAAAATACTCAAGACAATGAACAAATCTTATGTAGATGCATTCAAGGGTGGCTTTCAGTCACGGGAATTTTTCCACGCATGGACGAGCCTTGCAGGAAGGCGGGATTTTGGCACAGACTTACACAAGACAATACAAGACGTTAACCACAGGCTTAGTGATGTAAGTGCAAAAACGTTCACTTAAGTAGAAATCTGACCTCGCAGCTTTTGTATTGGAGAATTAAGTGACCGGATTTAGTCGAGAAAAGAATTGAAGTACTTTAGCGACCACTGAATAGAAGTGTTCTTATTGTGCAGTCAGAAAGAAGTACGCTCACTCATTCGGACATAATTAAAGTATTTGCACTGCAATTCAACATCTTAGTATTTCTATTATGGCTATGTTTTCAAAGCACCAAGGATTACTTTGTGTGCGAACCAATGCCTCTGTCCATGGTGCTGAAGTGTACCTGAGTGACTGTGTTATTAGGAGAGGTACATGTTTGTGAAGAGTGGATTCCTCTGAACATGTGCTGCTTTACAGTGTGTGTCAGAAATCCACTGCAGCATTCTGTATCTGAATAATATTGCAACGTAGGTGTTAATTAAGCAGGCAATTAAATGAACAGAATGGAAATACATTCATATTCCACTTATGCATATTCATGTCAACCTCTTCCCCCGTCTTAATCGAGTGCATTTTCTCCGATTCAGCTTTACTCAAATCTCAAAGCTTCTCGACTGGAGCTCACAGCCTCTAGGACAGAGCCTCTAATGCCTCATTTGAAAGCTAAGAACTACAAAACTGATTCTCTGTGACTTCTCTGTTGCATTGTCGCATTTTTTAAGCGTTTTTGTCACGTTTCATTTTATTTTTAGTAGCTTTCTTGTTGATTATTGTGTTGCTTTTTGTTTTGTTACTGTTGCTTTTCTGCTGTTGTTTTGTTGCTATTTTGGTCGCTCTTTTGCTGCATTTTTGTCACATTTTGGAAGTGTTGCTTTTTTCATTGCTTTGTTGTTGTGTTTTAGTCGCTTCTTCATCACTCTAAAGCCATGAGTTTTTGTCGCTTTATCGTGTTATTTTTTACCACTTTTTTGCTTATAGATTTGGGTATAGCCAAACTGGAGAACATATGCTCAGTTCATGTGGGGGTTAAGAGGTTAGGCAGGCCATTAAATGAACAGAGTGCAAATACTTTCATATTACACTTGTGCATATTCATGTTAAAGGTAGAACATGGAAGTAATGTATGGAAATAGATTTAGCTGTTTGTGCCACTTCCAATACATATAAAACTATATCAAGCAATAAGGATTAAAACCTGAGCCAAGTGTCACTCTCAAGGTGTTTTGATAAAAATAGACCGACTTTAGACGAAAAAGCTCCTGCGGATGGTTACATAACAGCCCGTTTTTACCGCTCGAAAATAAGTCCAAAATATCCTCAATTTGCCTCTGACTTTGTTTATTAACCCCACCAAAGTAATGTTAACGAATGAATGAGGCGCGGCGGTACACTCAGAGCTAAAAGGGACTTTTGTTCTAAACTTCAATGGTTTCCTCTGAAACTGGCCCCGGATGAACTCACTCGGGAGGATCCGGGCGTTCTGAGGCCAAACAACTACATTATGCATCCAAACAAGTGCAATATTTATCTCCGTTCCTCCTCCACGTTTTGCATTCGAAAAGCTGGGAGCTGGCCCGTGGCAACAAGGTGCACACATGTGACGCTCAAAGACTGTGTTTGAGGATTTATGAAAATGAGGAGAAAGAAAGCCGGTGGAGTAAAACATTGAAATATCTACTTTGTGGTAATGGTACTTCATGGTAATATTTATAATTGCACTAGTAAAAAAAAACAAATGATGGGGACAGAAGTACTTCCAAAAATGAGCTCTTGACGTCATCAAAGCTGACGTCAGTTTAACATCTTAACCCCGACGTGAACGGAGCATATATTCTCCGGTTCGGCTTTACCCAAATCTTCTTGAAAAAACCCCCAAACAAACTGGATAGAGACCAAAGCGAGAGGAAAACGAGCATCAAAAATGCAGCAAAAAAGTGTCAAAAAAAAAGAGCAATGAAAAAAGTGACAAAATGCGACAAAATAGCAATGAAAAAGTAACAAAGAAAGCAATGAAAAAGTGTCAAAAATGTGGAAAAAAATGCGACAAAAAAGCAATGAAAAAATTACCAAAAAGTGACAAAAATGTGACAAAAAAGTGACAAAAATGCGACAAAATTATGACAAAAAAGCTATGAATTTTTTTTTTAAAAAGTGACAAAAATGGGACAAAATTACGACAAAAAAGTAATGAAAAAATGACAAAAAATGTGACAAAAAAGCAATGAAAAAGTGACCAAAAAAACTATGAAAAAGATCAGTTTAGATGAGTCTTAGATGAGCTTTCAAAGGGGCGTTGCTCTGGCCTGTAGGCTGTAAGCCTAAGCTTCAAGTTTTGGGTAAAGCCGAACTGCAGAAAATGCGCTCCGTTCAGTTGAGGGGGTTAAGAGGTAAATCCTTGTACAACTACTTCTGTAATACTCTTGCTGTTACCACAATTACTTGTATAACCTTTTGCTACCACTCTAGAATACATTGTTACTTTGCCACTCCTGAGAAGAAAACAAACTTTACAGTCTGAAGTTGAGGCGATGCTCAAAGTAAAGGCTTTTCAGAAACTAATTCGCCCTGTGTCGTTAGGAGAAGAAGGTATTGATCCGTCAGATAATCTTCTTTGGGAGTAATTTCCATAACAGACACCGGCACTTGTGACCCTGTACCTCGGTGTTGGCTCAGAGTAGGACCTGCAGTTCGATCAGACTTGAATTTACTCCACAGCAGTCCCACCTACAGATATGCAAAAATGTAATACAATGATAAACAGAATTAGGAGAGTAGTACCCGAGGTAAAAAATAACAAAAAACATCACAGGTACTTTATCACCTTCTGTATAATAATAAAACTACTAGTTTTCCATCTCGAATGCTGCTGCTCTCATCCCTCAGCCTGTTTCTGAAAAGGTCACATAAACATAGCTTTGGCGATGCACAAAGCATATGACAAGTTAATATCTACCTCCTACATAATGCTCTATGTGCTCCCTGTATGTCTTTAATCTGCTTCTGGCATGAGGGAGGCAGCCAGAGATGTTTGCACCGTAACATCTGGATGCGAGGAAATAGGCAGCTTAGAATATTATAATCGGGCAGACAAGTCCTAAGCCGCTCCATTACGGGCTAAGCTGACCTATCAGTTGGGCTTTCGCTAATCCCAAATTGTGCTCGAGCTCAGCACAGATTGCTCAATTCAGCCTCTCTACCATAAAGCGAAACGGGAAAAAAGCTATTTTCATATAGTCTGGGAGATATGAATCATGTGTGTGTCTAAAACCCCGGGACCTTTTCATTTAGGGAGAGTCATTTTTATTCAGGGAGAGTGTAGACTTATCCGAGATGTGACCTGCACACCGCACCCAAACACACCGCTGTAAGCATCTCATCTGCCACAGGCCTAATGCAGCCGCCTCACTGCGCACGGGCGCGTCATAACTCTGCGGATAATGACTTTACTGTAAGAGCGCGCTGTCTGTTTCATAAATTAGAGATTTAATCTATAAGTAAAGTAACACGATGCAGATTGGGAAAGTTGCCCCATTGCTCATTACAGCGGTGGTTATACTTTCGGTGCAGGTAATGCCACTGTTTTCTCGTCAGTCATGACTCATAATATAATACCTGTAATTAGCTTAAGGCAACTACTTCCAGTCTATTTGTGTGCAAGGTTGGAAGCAGCTGTGACATTTTGAAATAAATGTACAGCGCCACTGAACTAATGGATTCACACAGTGCTTTACATGGATTTAACCTTCGCTCAATAGTTATGGCCTGCCCCTTTCATTTTACATAGGATTGAATGTGCGATGCTGTGGTCGCTCGGGTCAAACCACACATTGTACAGTGTGGTGCATGTCTGAGTCCACTGATTGATTTAACAGTTTCTCTTCTGCCAGGCCTCGGTCTGTCTACCGTTAACACAGGGCGGGCTCCCCCACGCGCAGCCAGAGCCAGGCTGACATGACACTCGGGAAATTAATTTGCTACACCCGTATAATGGTGGCTTATTTAATCACTGTTAGATTGAATCTAACACCTCTGTCTCAATGGGCCGCTGCTCCTCCCTCCGGAGCTACATACCTCACTAGCGGGAGGCTGTGTGGCAGGGAAACGAGTAAACTAAACATTCATACCAATGCATTTCTGTTGTTGTTGTTGTTTGCAATTCATCATTGTCAAGTAAAGGACGAGGAAAAGTTTAAAATAAGTAAATTATTTGTTAACTGATTTTTATAGCTATAAGGAGTGAGATCTTTGCGGCTTAGTATAAAAGAGAAATCACATTAAGAAAGACGTTGTTCTCCATCATTTACATTTTCAAAATAATATTAGTCTAAAAGAGGCCACAGCATTTCATCTTCCCCTTGCTTCCTTCACTTTATTAGACATTTTGATCCGGGTGCCTAAACCTTCGCACCTCACTGTATGTATCAGTTAATTTATAGCTAACGATTCAAAGATCGACAACATTAGAAAATATCAGGATTCTAAAATGAAATTCTGATATACCTTACAATATGCACAAAAAAAACCCTACTAAGTCCTCTGTTCTAGTAAAAGCTCTTTGATTATCTTTGCCAGCGGTGACCATTTTTCTCATTTTGCTCATTAGTTACTGGTGTGCATTAAAACAGTGTAACGCACAGTCTGACAACAGTTAAATCATACTCTACATCACTCCACTGCAGCTGTTGTCATAGTAACGACAAACATTTGAGCTGGCACTTGTTTCAGGTAATCCACGTCGTGCATTAAAACTATATAACACACGGCCCCTTGTTGTTTAATCCTTACATATAGCATATTGATTAGACATACTGTATTTTAAGGGCATGTGTGCATGTTTCTTCACATTAGACAAACACAACAACGCAATCCTGTATTTACTTATGCTGTGTTTTCTAATGGCAATGACATTCCACATTCAAGTTTCACACAAACCGTAAAGCGTAAAAATAGACGAGGATATGCTAATAGATGCAAATTAAGAGAATCAAGGAAAGTGCATTTGCTCATCTCGGATGTAAACTGATCTTAACGTTTCACTCAGCGGTATGTGTAGCAGCCCACTCCTTCGCTATGTCACAGCTGCGTCTGACTTCTTCTTTTTTTCCTTTTTCTTATGAATCATCCATTTTCAGAAGAGTAGTCCAGATAATTCAGCGTAGGTGGTAGCAAAATTTGGTTATAATTAGCTGTAATCATTCAATATACACTTATAACTTTTTTGCCTTGTAGTAGCGTAGTATACCCCAAAGATTATATTGGAAAAGCAGCAATTTGCAAATCAATTCTTCCCAATTACGAGCAACTACGTTCACTTTTCTCCTGTGAGGCAGAGTACGACGTGTCTTCAATGGCTGCTGATTTTTCTACTACAACTTTTACTTTTGAAACTACTGCTTTTCCCCATCATTGCAGCTGCTAATTAAATTAACAAAAGACAGATTGATACTACAGTATTGATATATTGATAGCAATCCAGCACTCATTTGGGTATTGATACTGGGTAGCCAACACTACAGTAATTATACTGTATATAAGGGAATGAGCAAATGTCAGGACCGTAATGCGAAACTGTTTAAGAGTGCGGGTGAAGGGGAAACCAAAATAAGCAATAATTCACTGTGCATGACAGAATCAAGCTAATGGTGGCTCCACAGCCCACACAGTGACATCCGATTTCGATCCAGCACCCCAGAATAAAAGTACCGTTACATTCATTAGTTCAACTTTCTTTATGCCTAACTATTAACACACAAAACACATTTAATCTCGCAACTAACCCACTAACAGAGAACGTGAGCTGGGTTTACACCGTCGTGCAGAGCCGGTGCTGGCCCTTCTGGGGCCCTAAGCAAAAATCCACATGGGGGCCCTACAGTACGCATCCCATGGTTATTCGGCAAAGGGCGGACCTATTTACGGTCAAAAACAGTTCCACTATACAGTAAAGCAGGGGAGAAGTGGAAAATAATTACCTCAATTCAGGCCCTGCACCTCTGTGTGAGCACCACTAACCACTAAGCCATTGTCCAACTGGGATTTAGGGCGACTACTAGTCTATTTCCCCCATTTTTTAAAATGGAAAATAGCAAATGGGCCCATTCTCTCACTTCTGGCCCTGACGCACAGTTTGGGAACCGCTCATTTAAAACTAACTGAAACCTGCACCTGACAGTTATTTCTGTCTGACCACTGAGAATTAGCCTGTGAGTCGCCCAACTCGTTATAGACTGTGCACATTCAGAGAACCAGAGTTACTCTAAGTTACTGTGCTCGTGAGAACCGTGTGGATTCAACTCCTCTTTGAGACAAAAAGGCCACGGACACGGCTTTACTCTCGTCTATCCATCAAACTACTTTCCTGATTCTCCGCTAGACACAACAAGAAGAGAGTTTAAATGAGTGTGTGGCCGATGCCCCAAATCCGCGCAGAGAAAACATGAGAGCAGCGCCGGGACACGGGGACGTGATGCAGCCGCGGAGGAGCCGCGCATGAGGCGAAGCGAGAACCGGGAGACAGACGGCCGAGCGGGGACACGAGCGGAGAAGTACTCGCGTGTTGGAAGTGACAGGGGGAAGGCGGTCGGTCTCTCCTGCTCATTCACTTCAGCAGCCTGCTTCGTTTTGGTGTTATATGTGGCAAAGTAGGCGGAGAGTGAGTGAGCGCTTGTCCCTGTAACAACGCGTTGATTAATCAGTGAAACAACACGGTAGTTTGACTGAGATGCGGGGCCCTTGCAGCCGCGGGGGCCCTACACACCTTGCGTAGTCTGCGTATAGGAAGAACCGGCTCTGCCGTCGTGAGACAGATTAGTTTTACCCTACTGATGATGTGTTGTTGCAATAGTAATCCTTCTTCGCCGGCCCTGGGTGAAGTCTCTGCGATAATTATAACTTTGATTACAGTGATTTCAATTGATATTTATGTATTCATATGCCAAAATTAGGCAAAAACAAAATGTCAACAATATTTTTTTTTTTATAATGTTAGCAGTAGCATCGGCAGCGAACACCCTGACAATCAATCAAGTGACGAGGTGAAATGCGAACATTTAAGGAGCTCATGAGTAATGCATTTCTTTCTGCTCTTTTTTCCCTTGTCTGTCCTCTCGTGGTGCTTTGTGATATATCTATGCTTGCCACGATGTGAGAAAAATGCATTTTGAATTTACAAATTATTTCCCACAGGAGAAACGATGAATCAGTCACTATACATCCCTTATTGTAAATACATCATTTATTTATTTGTTTCCAGGTGAGAACAAACTGACCCAAAAAATGAACATATTAGTTGTTTCCTTGACCTTACTCTTACCCATCACTTTTAGGGCTTCAATTTGCTCCACCTGATGTACAACAGGTCAAATGCCAACGTTAGCTCTGCTGCTAGCGCAAAGGTCTAAACTTTACGCTATTGCTGTGTTAGCCTACCCGTTTATTCGTGCATCTTTCAAATTTATTAGTGGAGACCTGGCTCTGAAAAGACTTGTCGTTATTGTAAACATGCTGCTTAGCTTCCCCTCTTTTTTTAATTGTCGTCACTGAATAAAGTCGGAGCGGACATGTTGCTCATTTGCTTTAGCACTTAGAACTTGCTTTTAAGTGCTAGATCGAAAGCTAGCTACCGTTAGCTTGATTTTAACAATAAGCACTGAATCAATTAACAAGACAAGAGTGTCACTTTATTTTTGCCTCCAAGGATTTCTCACTCTTTTCCCCCTTTCCTGTGAGCTGTACTGGCGCAAACCCACAGATACAGATGTAAAACACAGCTGTGACAGAGGTGATAGAGCTCCTTACTAAAAGCAGAACCTTGTGTGAAATTTGTTTGCCCCCTTTTCTCCAACATATACAGTATATGATCAATTGTGGAATAAGATGTCCTCAATAATGACCTATACGCTGCTGCAGGCCACCAACCTGTGAGCAACTTTTGATTGTTTGTCACATCTTACTGTTCATCTCGCTCCGATGTAGCCGCTATGCGCAAACAGCCATTATTCGCCGCTAGTATGGGGCCCGACATGATCCTGAGACCTCTTCAACTCTGCACAGCACAGCCCTCTGCGCCTCCTACTTCTGTTTATGAGGTGTAAGCCCCGGTATGTCAGGCCGTTACCGCGCCGCACCGCCAGACAAATATTCTTTATCGCCGAGAAAATGGACAGACAACACCTCAGCTGTGAAATGGCTGATGTGAGCCATTGAACAAGTGGTTGGTTTTCAATGTGCTGCGATATAAGGGGGAAGATATGAAGATGTAATCCATGAATAGATGGTGCTGTAGCCCGGAGCACTTTGAGCACACACCCCTTAATCTCCCCCCAGCTAAAGGTATAGTCCAACTCGGCATCGCCAAGCCGCAGAAAAGAGCACACGCACAAATGCTGGGATAATGTCGTAGAGATATCCAGATTAACTCGTGTAATCCTGCCAGGCAAAGGCAGCGCTCAAAAAAGGAACGTGTCAAACGCTTGTAGATAGAGTCAAAAGCAAAATATGAAAGTGTAATCCTCAAATGTACTTTCCTTCAGAGCCTTTACGGGGTCACGTTTTGGATGGGAGATCCATTTCGAGCCATTTCAGGACAGTGGGCTGTGTAATTTGAATACCAACTAAGTCAATTCATGTCAGGAAAAGAGGAGCTGAAGCAGTGAAATGTAAATAATTGTTATTGCAAATATAATGTCGCTTGTCCAAAGTGCCAATTGTGGAATACGGCGAATGTTGAGCCCGGCAAGACACAATTGAACTTCAAATCATAACAACGCCGCCCACCAAAAAAGCACCATCTTATTCATTAGTACAGCAGTTGATTAGTTCAACGTTCTTTCTGCCTAACTATTAACAAACAAAACATTTAAAATGTGTGTATTTAATTATATTCTTGTAATGTCGCAAGTACCTGGTGAACTAATCAATGAGACGAGCTGTGTGCTTTTATTTTGGCGTGCTGGACTGAAACAGGAAGTCACTCCTTGGGCGGCGTTGTTATGATTTGAAGTTATGCACATAGTCAATTACTTCTGCTGATGCTTCTACCACCACCACAATTACCACAACTTTTACTTTGTAGAAGTACAAGTAGTAGAAGAAGAAGTAGAAGAAGTAGAAGTAGTAGTAGTAGAAGTATAAAAAGAAGAAGAAATAGAAGTAGGAGCATAAGTAATAGAAAAAGAAGAAGAAGAAGAAGACGAAGAAAAAGAAGAAGAAGAAGAAGAAGAAGAAGAAGAAGAAGAAGAAGAAGAAGAAGAAGAAGAAGAAGAAGAAGAAGAAGAAGAAGAAGAAGAAGAAGAAGAAGAAGAAGAAGAAGAAGAAGAAGAAGAAGGCAACTTTTGTTTTGGTCAAGCAGTCTAGAAAACAACATATCTTGAGCATATGCTAATCCATGAAATGTACCAAATGAAGATACAATATTATTCTCTTCCAACATCTAAAAAAAGCATTGCATTTTCGGTGTGATTCTGCACAAATTCCACTTGACTCCGAGCGTGAGTGTGAATTTCGCATGTTACCTTCGTGGGACTCATGCTGTGGTCTAACTTTAGGGGATTTGGATCTTTGCCACCGCTAAACATCTGAATGTGGCTCACAGCATCCCGCTCAGTTGTGCCAATAGAAATGTGCTGACTGGATAATGTACCGGGACATACTGTGCGTTCATGCCGGCTTTACGAACATTCAGAAAATTCAACACCATGTGCACGTGCGGGAAGATCTTTACAGTGAGCGTAATAATCGTCTCCAGTCTCCAGTAACTTAATCAAAACATGAAACTCTCATACTTCTACTGCTATGCAGGACAATATAGCGTTAATCTGAATACTGATTGAAGCAATTGCTACCATGAAAGACACCTGAATTACTGAGGCCCTAAACATCAAACTCCAGCTACTATATTCACAACTAGCAATGGCAGAAATGTTTTAATTATATGATATTGATATCAGCTCTACCATACTGTTGATGTGCGGGGAAACGTCTGAAAGCTTAGTCCTAATGACACATTTGTAAAACCTTTGTGATGCAACAACACGCCTTCTTTTCCCCACATTTATAACAAGCGCTCGCTGTAACATATGCCAATTCTCCATGCTGCTGTTACATTAATTGTGAGTTAATATTCCACATAGCCCACGGCAAACACCTTGGTTCTCTCCGTCCACACCTCATTTTCTAATGGTGTGTATCTCTCGGTGGAAAGCTGCTTAATTATGAATAATTTCTCCATGGCGTGTTTTCTACTACATTGACAGGTGGAAGCATTTATGGACGCAGAAGACGCGTAGCTGACCATGAAAAGGCCTAGCGTAGACATGGAGCCGGTGTGAGGGAATAAATGAGTTAAAGGGAATGATCCATACGGGCTGAGCGCTGCCTTTAATTACTTGTGAAGTCTGCTCCATCTTGCCGCATCTCATGTTAGCATTCAATTAGGCGACATGATGAGATGCACATCGGCTTTATATGCTGTATGATACGCAGAATCTCAACACATACGGTAAGGAAGGTGGATTTGAAAATCAGGCGCACATCAAAGCCACACATGTGTGCAAACTGAGCTTAGTGTGTAAATACCTGTAAGTACAAGTTTGTTACGTTTCATATCTTAAAATACTGTCTAGATATGGAAAAGACCGTTTTAGGATGATACATGTGTTGGTGTTGGCAAGCTAATAAATCAATTGTGCCACAATACAGACACCTTCTGACTGCAGATATGCTGAGAATATTCATAATTTATGAACTTTAAAAATATGGAGGACATTTCTGGGTTCATTTCAGTGTATACTTGGGGCTGTTGAAGGAGAAATGACCTCAGCGGTGTTACTAAAACTTGTGTGAATGAAGCAAAATAGGCCTCTACTCAATGTATGCTCTTGACGGGAAAAAAACAACAACAAAAAACATTAAAAAAAACGTGTAGATTTTGCTTGATAATTTCTATTCAAGTTGCAATTGAATGATGAATGATCTCAAAGAAACCTTTGTAAGCGAGTCACCATTTCAAAAGATCATCTTCTAACCAAATAGAAAGCTTAGTTTTAGACACTCTGTATTCTGTATTCATGCATCATGACTCGAACAGAAATGATCAAGAGAAAGACTTCAATGGTATTCATTTGTATCCATTACATTTCTGCTTCTATCTCTGACTATACTGTAAATCATGGCCACAAAACAATGCATCAATGAACAGACATGTACAACGGGGGACTCTTGACTCATGACTCCGCTAAATAAAGAAATCTCAGCAACACTTTCCAGGTTTAATAAAGATCTACCCTTAAAGTAAATAGTAATCTGAAAACCAGGCGGTATGGGTTTGAATATAGCATCAGCTCTTATGCTGTTTTTTGTTCTATTATATCAGAAAAAAGATGGTCCTCTGCTGTTTTTGTCAGAAAACACACAGTCATAGATTTGAGGAAGATGACAGAGAGATGTAAAGATAAACAGTGTGTCGCTTGCCTATATGTCTGATATAAAAGAGCAAAAAACTGTAAAGTTATTTTAAGACAAAATCAAGATTGTTGAATACTATTGTGTCCTTGAGCAAGACACTTAACTGGCCTTGTACCGAATGAGCGAATGTACAGTGTTAATTAGTAATTGGTGGTGGTTGGAGAGCCACTGACATAGATTGACAGTATGTCTCTGTCCGGCACAAAAGAATAAATTAGCCTTTCCATCACCGAGCGTGGGGAGGGAACGACTTGTCGTTCATTATTGATATTATTTTTTTTATAACCTACTAGTCCACATCCAGAAGTGAGTAGTAGGATGAAGTCTCTCTCATTTTAGATTGTTAAGAGACGACGATCAGAGCGAAACCGCCCTGCACTCTACAAAGGGGTGTGCGGTGTGTGCATGTTTAAAAATCAAATGACTTCATGAGGTGCAAATCAAAGGCGTACTCAGGACCACGCTGAGTGTGTGTTGATTATTTGGAAAGTCGTCTAATGTATTTTCACAGTGTCCCTTAAAACGCAGCAGTACATCTTGTGTTAGCATACATCATTAAGCACTGTTGGTTCCTTAATGATATATCATCGAAGTCTTTGGTGTTCGCCCAGTCCTTGAACTCACCAAGGTACCCAGCTTATCAAACAGGCCACTTCCTCGTGCCTTACACACTGTGTATGAGATATGGAAGTTCAATAAAAATGCATTTACTAATTTAATATGAAGTATTACTATGACACTCCTATACTAGCCACCACTAAAATTCTTAAAGGAATATAAAATAAAAGGTAAAATATAAAATATAATGTAAAATATAATGTAAAAAATAATATGGAATTTATGAAAAATATGTCAAGGACTTGTATGTATGTCTTGTATGTCCTGTCTTTGTGTTTGTTTGTCTTGTCTTTGTCTTGTCTTAGTCTGGAAGCACCTTTCTGTGAAATGTATTGTGATTTTGGTATTGTTGTGTTATTTATGTTTTTGTTTTATTCAACTGTGTCTATGTCTGAGGTGAATGAATGAATTAAAAAAAAAAAAAAAAAAAAAAATTCTTAAAGGAACAGGCCACCGTTTTTCCATACTGAGATATGTTCTTACCTGAGCTTAGACGAGTTGATGTGTACCCGTCTGGTCATTCAAAAAGACCAAAGATGTTGTTAGCATTTAGCCTTTCCTCCTCTCCTCTATGGGGCCAAACGGGGTGAAGTCAGAAGCTCTTCCACACTTGGTCACGCTTCTTCCTATTTAAATACGGTAATAATACCGTCACTTTACTTCACTTTGACGTCCGCGCAGTCATGTGAAGATATTACTGCACGGACATCGAAGTGCTCTTAATGTGTCATTACGCCTGACAATATAGTAACCCTTTTTATCTGCTTAGGAAATCATTTTCATTTTTTGTGACTATACTTGGGTCGTGTAACTACTCAAGTAACCAGTACTAAGTAACTCATGCCCCTAGAGGCCATAAGCGCCACTGTAGGTGTCGTAGCGTGTTGCGTTTTTTACCCAATAATTGTCTGTGAGAGTAAATACTACACTGAAGACAAAGGGAGAGAGGGATATTGCACATTACACAAAGGAGATAATTTTTTTCACTCAAACTTGGCTGTAAATACTGTTTAAGTGGCGCTAGCCCGCAGTTAGCTATGCCTGTTAGCTTCTTCTTTGTGATTCCATTAGTGTGTATTGGTGGCTCCGACACGGTGGTAGCGAAGTTGCAATTATGGTTTTCTGGCCAGAGACACCAGGGGGAGATGAAAGACCCCCCAATCATCCCATTAACACTTATATTACCCCCAGAGGGACTACAAAAATGATTTATTAAGGTTAACAAGTTACTTAGTACTGCTTTAAATAGGGAAAACGTGGAAGAGCTTGGTCGCTTCTAACTTCACTCCCGTTCGGCTCCATAGAAGAGAGGAGGAGAGGCTAAATGCTAACAACATGTTTGGTGTTTTTGCGTGACTGAGTGCACGCGTATAAACCGGACAGTTATGCATCAACTCGTCTAAGCTCTGGCAAGAACATATCTCAGTATGGAAAAACGGTGGCCTGTTCCTTTAACACTGTTTATTATTTATTCAACGACTACCATTATCACCACTATATCTACTTACTTGATCACTTTGGCGAATCTACCACTACATGCATATTACATTTTCCACAACACAGGAATGAATTCTCTTATCTGTTTTAAACTCACTGTAGTATCCAAATCACTGCTCACTGTGAGGCAGATGATTAGCTGTTAACAACCACCCAGATGTCAAGTCACTGTCCCTCCACCGTAAAAGCCGGCGTGTTCGTCTTTTAGTTAAGGGCTGTACAAAAAGCTTGAACAAGAGCCCTCCGGAGCTTGGATGTGCTGTGATCTTGTGTCTACAGTTCGGATAACCCTCGCTATACTTTCTTCAGAAACGCTGCTTTGCCAAAGGGCCTCTCCACAGATGCTTTGATTTGGCGGTGGGATGTGCCGAAGAGAAAAAAAGGAGTTGGTTTTCTTGAAGTGATCGCTGATTATCTGCACCAGAGGAAAAACAAGTCGGAATGAGACGCTCTACGGGCCACATCCTCCAGCTGTCGTCCCTACTCCGATCATCGCATTTTTTATTATTATACCTTGTTTTTGTAATAGAAAACTGCCGGCAGATAGCGGAAATTTGTTTACTGCAATGATTTCAATTATCTTGTTACAGACTTTATGGATCTCCGAGGAAAATGTTGTCAAAGTTAAAAGGCAATAATAGCATCGCGCTGATTACTTGCGTGTGGAAAACGGAACAAACAGAATAAAATAGGCCACATGGTGTGTGCAAGTAGGGGGGCTGTGCTTTGACAACGCATTTGCTCTTGTTAGTTGATATTGAGAATGTTTCAGTCAGACTAATATAGTGACTAACCTGTCAGCCATGAAGCTCAACCGTCAGGAAGTAAAAATCCCCTTCAAAATTCCCATATGGATTGAGATTTTGCTTGAGTCACGGTGGAATTGCGGATTACTGAGAGCAGTGCCGCATTATTAGAGCACAAAGGAAACTACATTCCTGTATTACCCACACACGGCCTGGGACTCGCTTTATGTCTAACTATTAGCTCAAAGGCTGGAACAGATATTTTACTCTCCAACGCATAGCTGAGACGCATGATGCCATGCACCTCCTCCTCCTGACCGCCACTCGCCCACTCGAGAGCCTCCTGTCAAAAGCACAGTCCAGGTGGAGTCTCTGCAATGGTAAAAGGCTTTGGATATTTAGTAATAGTATTGCCCCATGGATCAATGACAGCATAACACTGATCAAACGCTAACTATGGGACTGATGCTCCAGTAAAAACTGCTGCTGTCACAACTAGGGATGAGACGATAAACAATAATATCGTTAATCACAATAAAAAATGCGGCAATTAATTGATCGGCGCATTTTTTGATTACCGTGCTAGAAGATAATCGACAACCAGTGCCGGTAACTTTACCAGGAGTGGGTACGTCTCCATGGAGATGTGACTAAAGTCAGCAGTATTTCAAACTTCAGGTTAGTTCCTCATCCAAATCCATTCTTTGATTACCCACTGCAGAAATAGCATTTTCTGTGTTGAGCTGCTCATTAACAGCATGTTTTGTATTGATGAAAACAGTATAGTTACACAATGTGCCTTTAAATACGTACTTTATGCCTCTCTCAATATGACATTTACAGCAATGAAGAGGAATATTTAATAATTGCCCAATCCCCATCATTTCTGCAGTGTTTTTTTTTTAAACCATTGGCAAATATCATGATAATATCGCAATCGCAAGATAAGATCAGGAGCCCAAATTTCATTATCGTCCCATCCCTAGTCACAACTTATTTTTTTTGTCTTCTTTATGTTAAAGTGCAGTACCTTTTCGGGGATTATTTCTCCAAACCCCACTCACGTTACAAGTGGGTGGTAACCAAAAATGTGCGATCTTCTGCAAACTGCATCTGTGAACTGCAAGGCCAAACTTATGAGGGAGACTGTCGCAAGAAATCTCCAATTTTAAAAAGAAATAGAGTTTGAAAGAGAATACAGTATATAATAATGTGCAAATTTTAGTTTTATTTCTTTATAATGAATGAAGGAATGAATAGTTTCTTATTATTGTGTCTTGCATACACACTGTATGACACTACTCTTGGACACCAATAACACCAACAAAAGGACCAGATGCCAGACAGTAGGCACAATATACGATACATAAACTTATTTGAATAAACAAGTCCGCCGCCTCATCCAGGCTTTACGAACAAAAGTAGCCAATTTAAACACATTAAAATTAAACAACCATTTCATCTTGTCATCATCACTGATCCAAAACATTTCAGACTCTTTATAGTACAGAAGGGCAGGAGAATTGATGGCTGGGTAAATGTAAAGAATGCGCTTTTAATTCTATTGTGCTTCCAGCTTTTGTGTGAAAATGTAGGGCTGCCCAAACAATAAAGCACTTATATGTTCTTGACACATAATCTCTAAAGAAATGCATGGAGAATGGTGTTTTTAATGTGTTTAATGGCCGCATTATGTCAGAGTGAAGCTGTTAGGAGCCTTTTGAAGAGAATTCCTCCACAATTAATCCCCCGCTGGGTCACATGCTCCCTTTGAAAGTCCATAGGCATCGCAATGTTTTAAAGCTGTAGACTTTAAATGACACGCTTAGTCCCCCCTGTCCCTTTTGTTGTGTATTCTGTTCAGAAAACTGGTTTCATGGTGAGATATTGGGATTCATAACACATGTTTTTGTTTGTAGTGGTGGTTACTGTAGCAGTACTATCAGTAATCAATGTTCAATCAAAGCTAGACAGTAAATGTGCTTTCTATTTTGAACCAAAATCCTAATGAGGTTTTGTTTTTCTGCAGCTGTAACAAGCTTGAGAAATCTTTCACTATATTGTCTCCTTCTTCTGCATTTGGAGGTGTTTTTATGAGAGACAGTGTTATCACAGAATCCACCTGACAATTGGCTCATTATAAACCTATCTGCATTTCCCGTTACTTCCTCCGTGGACCAAAAGCTTTCAGGCCATGCTTTAGTCCTCAGCCGATGTTCATTATTTCCGTCTACTCGAGCTTTTGACAATCTGAACAAAAACTGAAATGTCCAGACACCGGCCTATAGTTGCAAAGAGCAGATAAGGCTCATATGAAGACCTTAAATAGCCATGGTGCGGGAAAACAAATGAACAATGAAACAAAGAAGCTCAATTACAACTGTGTTCTTTTACAAGGGCTGCCCGATATGAAAATAACAATGTGATATATGATAGACTTTTGTCAAAACAAGATACCATGCATTTTTCTTTAAGGCTGTATTAGCAAAAAAATATTAAATCTTCCAAAGAGAACCAGAGTTAATATGTCCAAACCCTATTTCAGTATAATTTCAACTACTTGCACTACTTACACTGCCTTCCTGTTACTGATCTAACCTGAAAAACATCACAGCGATGCCTTCGCCGCCGCCCCAGACGTTTCTGGGACAGGATGATGAAGTCAGAGACAGAGAAATATAAAAGAGTGACTTATATTATTGATAAACATATGGTGCGACTCTGGTTTAGACAGCGCTGCATTTGTGACGACCTAATGCGCGCTTACACTGACAAGCTGCACCAATCTCATGGACGCAGTGTCAGACCAGGCCCAATAAAGCCTGTAATTATTCAGTTGCTTAAGTGCTGCGGAGCAGATAAAAAGCCAACCCATGACAGTCTATTGTGAAGAAAAAGAAAAAAAGCGGAGTGATGACTCAAAACACATGGTTAATTTAACAAGACGGGTGCTAAATAGTGAGTGCAAGCAGGAAAATAGCATTATGCTATTTGGGGACATGTTGCATTCACCATTTGAAATTGTGCGTATGACAGTATTACGGCCCCAGGTCTGTAAACAAGAGAAAGATGCGCAAAATGTGCAAAAGACTCTGCGGCCGATCCGTTTTTGCACGCACGACTCACACACGAGTAAATGCTTGGTAAACGACTCCCATTGTTTGGTCTGTCCATTTAAGAAAAAGGGGTGATTGTAAGGGGTTGTTATGTGTTTTGATTGTTTCTTACTGTGACATGAGCATTTACTTATTTATTTCAGGCAATAGCATTTCACAGTAGCACACAAAAGGAGAATTACATAGCTTTTATTATACCACCACCACCACCACCACCACCACCACCACCACCAACAACAACAACAACAACAACAACAACAACAACAACAACAACAACAACAACAACAACAACAACAACAACAACAACAACAACAACAACAACAACAACAACAACAACAACAACAACAACAACAACAACAACAACATCCCACAGACTCAACAACATTATTTAATATAAATACAATTGGCTTTTAACAAGCTAACTTTCTTATATGAGGAAACATATCAATGTTCTATTACCAACAAAAGCTAGAAATAAAAACACAAACATTTGTGGTTATCCCTCATATAAAATAAAGAATTTCCCTTTGCCTTTTGCCTCCAGTGCGCACAGCTCACAGTATCTGCGTGTAACTCAGAGAGACAGGGCACCTGAGCTGTCACAAGAACAAACTCTTTACGCATCTCAAACGTATGTGTCCTGACATGTAAAAATCCCATTTGATTTCTGTTGTTGTAGCCCACACACATAATCCTATAAACTATGGCTGTTAGCAGGTGGTTATTTGTGGGGCAGGGAAGTTGCAATTGTAATCTCTGCTGCTATTTCTCAGATTCAGATAGAGTACTGCGAAGCATAGCAATTACAGCTACAAATTCATCAATATATGGTACGACACTGGCATTGCACTGTCAGTTCTTTATTGTTATTTGTTTTGACACTCAGTCCTAAACAGTAACAGGGGTCGGGTGCCAAGAGGACTGGGTGGCAGTCGAGGCCGGGTGCCTCAACGACCTGGTCTGTGTGCGCAGCTTCTGGCGTTCGGGACAGTAATGATTCTGAAGAAAGAAAATGGTGTAAGTACACACTCTCCAGAACTTCAAACCTCATGCTAAATCTGCCATGTATGTTCCATGGAGTGTATTTGTTCGGGACAGTGCTTATAAATGAACTCACATGTTAACAGCCTCAGGCTAACTCTGGTATGAAGCGTCACAAGGCAACATTTATGTTATAATTATAATATACATGGTCCATTTTAAATAAATAGATAAAAAAAAAACATATGGCTCATGCACGTAACCACTCCACAACAGATTATAGCCATGGGCTTTCATCCATTGTCCTCCACTCACACTCTCAAACACAATCTTACATGTCTCCAAGGTCACTCCAGGTATTTACATTTTTAAATCTTCATTAGTTTATTACTAACTCATATTTCAGTGACACAATTTAGCATTCAGCTGAAACAAATTCAAAACAGACAAAGCATTCTGTACAGCTTGTCGAGTCAAAATGTACTACATTACTCCCGTATTGTACATAGAGGGAAAAAAGGTTGAAGGCTAATTGCACATTATCCGACATAAAACAAGCCAATTGCAGTTCTTGTTGCTATAGGCAACTGTTAGCATTAATCTCTAATTTCCCTCCACAACGTGATAAATAATTGTGCAGTTTCTGTGCATATGCTCTCCATTGGTGCTCAAAGGTAATTACAATCTCTACAAGTGTAGCCCTTAAAGGTTAATCTTATTTTTCTCAGCGGAGCGTCCTGACTTTCCCGACATGTAAGTAATCCAGTCAGACTCTTGTTATGCTAATCCAATCATTTTACAGTATTCTCATGATACTTCATTGTTCTTATTTGACCATATGCTCACAGACGCTGACAGGGGATCTCATACTTAATGTGTTTCTTTATTTAATTTCAGAGGCGAAAATTCATTTAATTCAATGCAATTACTCCGTTAAAAAGATTTCTCATCGCTAAATTTAATTGTTACAACTATTGTCCTGATAAGCCTGTTGTGATAAATGGTAAAGTATCCCAGGAGTAAAAGCGGCGTAACAGAATAATGTGTAAATTGAGTATGAGCGTTCAAAGCAGGTAATGCTGACGCCTACCTTTACTATGTTTATATATTCCTAAACGGCATCATAAATGTTTAAAGGAATGTCATGGTGTCTTACAGTATTTGCCTAATCCAGTAAAAAGTTTGTATAACCCTGTAGTTACTTCCTATTACCAAGATATATCCACCATTTTCCAGATTAAATGTGTCGACATTTCCCATAATGCTCTTTGCCCTCAGACAGTCTCCGGTCTCTTATCTGTCCAGACGGTCACAAAGAAGCTCATGATCTGCTTACACATACAACGCCTCTGTACCAACTCCTTTTGCACTTCATCTCTAAACCTTGTACTGCGCTCGGCGGCGACAATGCACAGTGTAATGGAGGGGGCTCTGAGTGGGCGCTGAATACCTGTCAAGGCGGATCATTGTTGTTCCTTGTGGCAATTTTAACCAAAGCAGCGGCGCAGTCCTCACAATAGGAGCAGAGCTGACCCCTGAACCACAGCTGACACACGCATCAGCGGCTGGTGCAGACGCTGGGGCCGGCCAGAGTTTATGGGATTTTGTTTATCTAAGTCGGAAGCCTTAGAGCGAAATACTTTGGTTTACAGTTTGTGGTATGATTTATAATAACCATAGAGGAATGCATACAACAACCACAATGAAATAAAAGAACAACCAAATTGACGGAATCAGTGTAAAAGATTTGGAATGAGTAACAGGTACTTTACAATGTATTACTAGATACAGCAATCATCCCTGGTACTTTAAGAGGCAAATATGTTGTTTATTATTTATTTGGATGGTATAGATATGTTATAAAAATCACCCAACTGTGTCCCCAGATGTGCAATGTTGATGTATTTATATAAAAACAAAATCTTTAACATGATCTTGTTAATGTGTACAACTTTTGTCATGGTTTGTAATCCCACAAAAAACTGCCAATTGCCCAATCATTAAGAGACCGCACAAACACAAGGACCATGGGCCAGACCACGGGCCAGATGCGGACCTTTGTAGAGCATGAATTCCTGAGCGTGCCAAAAAGAAGAAGGAAGTCTCTAGCTCATCCCTGTGCGGAGTTATGGATTTTTAAAGAAAAAGCCAGAATGCTTACTCAAGCCACTAGGGGGCAGCTTAAATTAAAAGAAGAAAGAATCCCACACATGTCCAGCAGAGGGCACTGAGATAATAAGAGGTCAGGATATAAACAGCACATTATAGCCATGTGGTAAATGGTCAGTCTGTCCCAGGGCGGCTGTGGCTACAATAGTAACTTACTGCCATCGAGTGTGGAGTGAATGAATAATGACGACAATGTAGCATTTTCAGAAACGTGTGACACAGGCTGATGAAGCACAATAAATGTAAGCTGTTGTTATTTATTAGGCCTCAGTCATTTACAATATATGTGAGCCGCGACCTGCCGTGGGGGCTGAATTTCAGCCCACGACCCAAACGAGTTCGACACCCCTGGCTCAGGGTTTCCAAAAAACAATAATACGGATTAATCTATGACAGGGTAAAGCAACCCAGCTTTCCGTTATTTTTAAACAGTGTGCAAACCCTACTTACACACCACACTGCAGAATTAAAAGATGCTCATGAGCAAAAGACATTTAAAAAAAAAAAGCATCTTGGAAAAAATATCACTCTGATAATAACCACTCCTTGTAATAGCGGGTCGAACAACATCAACACAGCTCCCCTCTGTGACCATTGTAGTCTTGTCCGGTGCCAGGAGGTTGTGATTTGTCCCAGTCTCACTGAGCTTCCTGTCAGTGTTTTGTTTCATTACTGGATCCTGCCCTGAGTCCACCGCACACCCGGCTGCTGCTCCCCGACCACCCAACGACCACAGTCCCCGGCACAATCCCCAACATCTGTGCTGGCAGACACTTCACACTCTTGTGTTTTCATTATCTTTGTCACAAGCGTTTAGCTGCGTCGTCGACATGTCAGCTGCTCCGCATATCAACAATTAACAATGGGATGAGGCATGAAAACAACAATAAGGCTGGAAATCATCGACAACAATAAACTTCTTGTGCCATTCCAGTACAAATCTATTTCAGTTGAATCAAAGGTTTTTGTTTTGGCAACATTTCACATAATCAATAGATAGAAAATTGTAAGGCAACTAAAGTGTATTGTGAGCAAATAATTACAGAATTAAGTATAAAACATGAATAGGCGAAAATACAAGCTTAAACAAACAACTGGTAAGAAATATTTGTGATTCAAAACCAGGACTTTCTCTGATCAGCTTTCTCTAAATGGTCAAAGAGTCACAATCATAATAGTTATTGAATGTTTTCGCACATTCCCAGCCGGCACAAGGGGCATCTTTGACTGTTTGAATGTTAAAGCAATCGCTCATGTCCCTGGAGAAGTGTTTACTCTGTCCGTCTATGTTAGAAGAGGCTTATGGTGGTAAGAAGCTCTTACACATCACGCCCAGTGTTCATCTGTTGTCTGCATCCGATTGGCTCCATGTTACGCTCCCATTGTCATTAGGAGAAGAGCCAGCTGAGACCGATCACCAACTCAGCATTTCTGTACGGCGCGGCAATCCGTCACAAACAAGGCCTGCAATATGGGGAAGGAAATGGGCTTTCGTGTTGAAATTCAGAGGTAATTTTATCACTGTCAGAGAGATAATCAATGCTTCAGTGTTCTGTAGTGCTGCAGTTGAGGTAACAGTAGTACCAGACTTAACTTTGTGTTTGAAGTTCAGATTAAAAAAAAAAAGTCAACCAAAGTTTGCAACTACAATGAGATTTTGCTACTAAAGGGTAGAAGTTCCTTTAGTGTTGCCAGATGACCGGACTGTACCTCCCTCCCTCCCTCTTTTTCTTTCTTTCTTTCTTTCTTTCTTTCTTTCTTTCTTTCTTTCTTTCTTTCTTTCTTTCTTTCTTTCTTTCTTTCTTTCTTTCTTTCTTTCTTTCTTTCTTCCTTCCTTCCTTCCTTCCTTCCTTCCTTCCTTCCTTCCTTCCTTCCTTCCTTCCTTCCTTGCTTGGACGATCTTCCTCTTGTTTAGATGTTAAGCATTAGGGGTGCTATGGTTCAGCTATCTCAGTGCTTCATGGTGCAAGTGCGATATAAAGAAGTTGGTTTTGAAATTAAATCGCCTAAATGTTCATTATTAGGCAGTATTTAATGTCGGCCATCTTTGGTCTTTTTGCATGACTGAGGGCGAGTTGATGCATACCTGTCTGGTCTTTGTGCAAAGACAAAGACAAAGACCAGACAGGTCTTCAATATTATGCTTGTACTTTTTTGGAAACAAAGCTTTTTGTGGTAGACTAAGACCAAGATTGGATCTTAAGCATTTGTCTGAGCCTCTGATGATGTGGGGTGCACTGGATCTCTCATTCACCGCGGCCATTACAAAGCCATGTAGATTTCATGTGTTTTTGGAGTGTCTGCATCCTTCCCTCTGTTTGTTTGCGAGCATACATGCATGACATTCACAGCGGAGCTTTTAAGTACTAAAACTTGAATTGTAGCTTTAGTAAAACGTCTCCACTTGGTCTTAACAGCAATGATCGGATACATCATGCATTGCACTTCAGAGTTTTGAACTAAACAGCTGTTTTCCCCTGAGTCAAGCTAAAGCTATTTTAGAGGTTGTACAAAAGAGAAGGAGCTAATGCATCACACACAGAGAACTGTTTTGATAGCTGTCATGTTTAAGACGACCTGGTGGAAATCTAAAGTATAAAAGTCATAGAAACTTTCATGCATCGTCATTGATGTGATGTGATTGTGAAACCACTGGGTTAACAGGTCCAGTTTGTGTTTTTTTTTTACGAGGACAGAGGTGCACCGTGAACTACTAGAATCAAATAACACACAGTCCCAAAGCTGTTGAGGATGCTTTCATTTGATTTTTTCTAAAATTAGTGAAGTAAAATACACCAACCCACTTCTACAACTGACTATATAATAAAAGAAACGCTGTAATTCATCATATGACTGCCATAAATTTGACCTCAACAATGATTGAGGCCATGCAATAAAAGCTAGTTCTTAAAACGCCCCTACAGTCATATGTGCGGTAGTCGGCGCCCTAAAAACGTCCACATTAATTTGGACCTGACAGCGCGTTGGTACGAAACTGCTGTTTAAAAGTGCCCTTTAGCTACAGATATTGTTCGTTTTCAAAATGACAAAAGGCAGAAAACGGATCTCATATTTCACGGTTAGCGTCGGGAACATTTCAAATTAATCTGGAAAGTTGCTCATTAAATTACAGTCAACTTAAAATGAATGTCAAAAGTAAGGCTTCTTCAGGCTTCACTGCATGACAGAATCGAGCAAATTAATGCCTGTACGTGTTCCCATGTCTGACTGACTGTTAGGAGATGTGGAAAAACACTGTTACTATGAGTGTTAAAGATTAAAGAAAATGACTTCGGTGTCCTCTTTATATTCTGCGATATTTGCCGGTGTTAAACATGTTCAGCACAAATGGAGAAGGTCTTTGGGGAGCTACTTGTTGCACTGGAGAGCGACTGTTGGTTTCTCACGGACTATTGCGCAGTAGCCAGATGCAGAAAGCTTACGTTTTTTCTCGCAGCCTAACAATGAACAGTCACCGATAGAATCTGCTGAACAGCTTATTATGAGCAAACTAAATGCAGACAGGCAGACTGACCCGGCGCCTGGTCCATCCCCTGAACTCCATTAACCTTTAGCCGGCTTTAAACAGCGGGTCAACACTGATAATACCACAGTGCACCTGCCCATATGAATCACACATTTAGTATGCAGTGGTAAGGGTTGCATTTGCTCGGTCTGTTCAACATATTTACATCCAGTCACATGTCATTAGTATTCTTACAATGCAGTGAGGGTATGTTCCTCTAAGCACTGTGAATACTCATGAGACATAGCGACGACATAAACGGATGACATCAATAAACTGCAATGCGTTCTGATGCATAAAGCTGGAATAGATTTTACTTTAGGCCTGGAAGTAGAAAGAGCCAGTATGAGCCATGGTAGCTTCATAGTGAGCAGGTCCTGGGTTTGATTACCGCCTGGACGTGGCCTTTCTGTGTGGAGTTTGCAAGTTCTCCTCGTGTCCAGCTAGGTTCCCTTTCCGACCACTAAAAACATGTACAAAGGGTTCATCTTCTTTCCAGGTGTTTCTGATCATTAGCCCGGATCTACATCTGGAGATGGGTCCCCGAACGCTGGCCCAGGCTGGCTGCCCACTGCTCCTGCACGTTGCACCCAGCGGCATTGAGGATGGGTCAAACAAAGAGAATTAATTTCCCTAAGTTAACATCAAGCATCTGACCATCATCATTTGCTAACATAGTAAGGTAAGGTACAAGAGACAAGAAACAAAGGTAACATTCTTCAAAACAATGTTTTCATTCACAAATTGTATGGAGGACGGTATAGATTTGTTTTTAAAGCGATAGTCTGGATGTTTAAATGTTTTACAAATTAAATAGATTCCATTTCATTGACCGGCGGGGCTTGCAATGTGACACAACGAAATAGGCCACCGTTTTTTGCATGCTGAGATATGTTCTTACCTGAGTTTAGACGAGTTGATGTGTACCAGTCTGGTCTTTATGCGTGCGCTCTGTCACGCCTTACAATATAGCACCCCTTTTCATCTACTTAGAAAATGTTTGGTGTTTTTGCGTGACCAGACAGGTACGCATCAACTCGTCTAAGCTAAGGTAAGAACATATCTCAGTATGCGGTGGCCTGTTCCTTTAAGTCCCTCCCCTTGTTGATCTCAGCAACAAATCAGAATCCCCAGTGCCATAGCTTTGACCAATGAGACGGGTTCTCCTGTGAACCAGCCGGCCAGATCCACGTAAATTCATCTTGTATTAGCACTTTGACAACCTGAACCTAAGTCCTGAAAAAAGCAAATGGTTCGGGTCATAGTCCATGAATTTGAAAGTCCACTGAAGCATTTATTAATTACGAGTGTTTTCATCTATAATTGTGCATCGTTATTGTGAGCTACTGTGGTTTGCCTCTCTTGAACTTTGCACTAAGCGGGACAAATCCAGCTTGCTGAATGGAGAAGCTGCTCCCTTGCTTTGACCATATGCAGCCTAAATGAGGTTAAATACATTAAATCCACATTTAAATGCTCATTTTGATAAAATACTCATTGGCTGTGTCTGAGCATCAGGAGCACATTTAGCATCGCGGGCTTGTTTAATGTTTGAGTTTCACGACAGCTGCTCTCATGACATTTAGCAACATAAACCTGGGTCTGTTTTCTTTAATATTCTTTACTTCTTTTTATCCATGAGTTAATTCCCGTACCCTGTCTGCCTTTCAGAGTCAGGTGGATTTGAATGCTCACTTACACTGAATACAGCCGCTACAACAGCCCCCCGGAGAGAAAGAGCTAGAAAACAAACACTATCATTAAATATGGATGCTAGTGTTCTTGTCTAAAAGTGCATTTGACCAAGTAATGGATTGTTTGTGAAGCTACTACGACACCAGACAAAGGCTACTGAAGCAAAAGCACCGCAGCCCTTAGAGAGGATATGATCGCTGTGCATAGGATACTTTATGTGGGCTGTAACTGTTACTACTACTGCTGCAAGGGAGAGCTACTGTGTACCGCAGACACTATAACACACTACAACACACGCTAGCCCAAATAAACTGGATAAATAACTGTATTTTTATCACTCATTTTATTACTGGGTGTTTACAAAGACACAAGGAATTGTTACTTTTCCAGCAAATATGAGACTTGTTGAAAGAAAAAGACTATTGTGGCTCATAAAGGTGTTTGACTGACAGCGACGAGCCTGCCAGTCCCAAACCTTCACCAATAACTCAATGACACATGCAAACTACAGCAAGGAGGGGGAAGTGTCTTGCCCAAGAACACAAGGGCAATACGTCCACACGGATTAAAGCTGGAATTGATCTGCCAACCATTTTTGCCAAAGCGGGAAATGAGCTGTGGCAAACTGTTTTACCCACACCTGAACCAAGCACATTTTACCCAGTGTGGCTTTTCCCTAAATCTAACAGCTTGTTGAAAAAAGCACCAATATAGCAACAAAAACGAGGATTAAAACGCAACAGGAGCAATGAAAAGCCCCAAGAGAGTGACAAAAAAGGGACAAAAACACAACAAAAGAGCGTCAAACAGAAAAGTGACAAAAAAGTGGCGAAAACGCGACAAGAAAGTTACGATCGTTTTTATAGGTCTTAGCTGTCAAGATTTGGGTAAAGCTGAACTGGAGATAATGTGCTGGGTTTAGGTGGCAGTTAAGAGTAGGGATGCACCGATCCGACACCGATATCAGGTATCGCTAGAAAAATCAGATACTGAACAGAAACCAGTTTTGTCTCTCAACGCCTTAAAAACACAACTTTTACCACCTAAATCTAAGTGAAAATGGGCATGCTGAATATCATTGTGAAGCTAAGAACCAGGGGGATTCAATCGCTGAGTTACTTTTAACCTCCGCAGATATGTTTGATCGTCGCGTAGAATTCTGTAGTTAGCAATAGCATGCTAAAGCTAGCGGGAGCATGCTAACGCTAACAAAAACTAATGAAGGCTGGGTCAGAATGAAACTATGATAGAAGCAGCCAAATACAATAAAATAAATACTGCTGAAGCCAAGTGTTTGTATTTTAGTTTAAGAAATAACTGATCTAACATTGCAATGATCAAATCACTTCATGTGAGTTGTTTATAGAATAGAATAGAATAGAATAGAATAGAATAGAATAGAATAGAATAGAATAGAATAGAATAGAATAGAATTTTATTGTCTACCAAGGCAGAAATTCATCTTTGGCTCACCGACACACAGAAATACAAGACTGTGGACAACACAAACAAATATTTTTGTACATTTATATTAATGTAACCTCCCAAAGTTATTTAGTGAAGAAAGGTCCAGTGATCCTTGTTAAATGTCTAAACGAGTGGAAACGAGTCAATTACATTTTTCACACAGAGAAAGACACTTTAAAGAAAGTCTCTTGGTATCAGTGAATATCGAATATCGGCAGATACTCAAACCACTCAAATCACTAATTAAGGGGTTAAAGGCAACTACTTAAACCTAAATCCCAGTTTGAAAACGTGAAAACCCGATGATCACTCAATCTTCTACCTGAGCTTCTGTTCCACAATTAATGCAATCAACAAATGGTCTCCTGATGAAATAGTGAGTTTTACCTTAAATACGAAATCTTTTTTGTCTCTTGTCTGGGAACTCTTTTGATGCTTTATTCGGCAGCAAAAATTCATCCGAATCTGACACAAAAACTATAATTTACATCCTTCAAACAGCTCTCGCCTGACACGTTGCTTTGTTTAACCGAGATCCTCGCTTTCCTTTTAGAGCCTAATTGGCATAAGTGAATAATCCCCTGCATCAGCCACACCAGTAGGAGAGAGCGCATTGATCGTTCAGACATGACAGCGAAAAGAAACACTAGTGAGAATATCTACAGGAGATCAGAGTTTCAAAAATAGAAGGGTGTTTCAGGCGCGGAGGCAGTGAATCAATTCTAATAAATGTATTGTATGTGACTAGGAGGACATTTTCCGCATCATTATTGAGTGGGACTTCATGTGGGGTTGTGGATTCAGTCGAAGCAACGAGATCGATGGGAAAATGTGGCAGTAGGACATGGATTGAATGAGTCCAGAATTAAAATACGGTTAATTTTTTTGGGGGATAAGCAATGGCAAAGGTGCATTTTGAATTTGTAGGTTTTAATGTCCCTCTAGGGAACATACCTTTCAGACGATGCCTTAGGGCGACCTGTCAGGAGCAGCAGCATCTGTGGACCCATCTCCAGAGCCAGGACCTTGGTCAGAATTACCTGTTGCTGAAGGATTTGCCAAATATCCATGTTTTGGGGGGGGAAAGTGGAGAAAACCAAGGACATACAAACTTACATGGGATTGAGTACAAATTTACAGCATAGGTAGTAGTTATTGCTTTGTCTTTGGTGAAAGTTTAAAAAAGGCACAGCTAATGTTTTAAAGCTTCTCTGTATTTAGTCCCCAACGAACCGCACTCATTTTATACCTACTATATGCGCCGCTCATACTTTAAGTGTACTTGTGTTATGCTTTCATCAGTGTGAAATCTGCACAACTCAACTGTGTATTCACTCTCCTCATCCATCATCGGCGCGTCAAAAGCACTTTAAAACTCTTATCGCTTTATCTGTCGCTGAAGGAGAAATGAAATGACGTGGTCAAATGAAAAATGAAGCTGATAATGATGGAACGAACGAGGAAAAACACTCGGGACATGCAAACTAATAGCATAATGCAGTATGACTTTTTATGCGGATTCTTCAGGGTTAAATCTAGGCGTCTAAAACATGTCATCTGCCGTGTGTGTAACTCTTTAATTAGTAATCACCGAAACATGTAACCATGGATTTGATGGATCTCTGGATGGCTTGACTATTGGTTTACATTTATACATGATGCTAGTTTTGCGTCAGAAAGTCCTCCCTGACGCTACTTGTCCACACAAATAAATGTCTAATAGCACTCATTTGGACTCGGTTACTAATTGGTTTTCTTTCCTTTTTTAAATTCACAAAATTATTTCACTCTTAATTTCAAATGAAGAGGCTTTAACATAAACATTTTTGGTTTTCTTAGTCAATCATAATCTAAAACATCTGCACTGAAAACAGTAGGTGAGGCGCTGTAGTCTTGTGTTTCCTTACCTGGTTTATCTGTACCAGGGCTGAACAATATGGACAACATTTCATATCTCGATATTCATGCCAGATATCTCGATATCAATACCATACGAAAAAAACTATGAGTTAGTGGAAAACCAAGTATTTTTCAGAAAAAATAGACATAATAATAAAGAGTGCAGTTTTATTGATGAAAATCTATATCGTTTATGTCTTGCTTTTTTCTATATTAATATCTTGAATGTTCACATCTCGATATCGATACGATGACGATATATCTTTTAGCCCTAATCTGTACCCAGCCTTGTCTGAGCCTTACCTCAGCCTTATGTCGATTGCTTTACCTTGAGTGTGTGTGATGTGCTTGTGTGGTGTGTCTCTGGGGAGGTGGGTGGGGAGAGTGTGACTGCGACAATATGATGGAATTTGTGGGAGGACGTGGGTGTGAGAGAATGTTTTTAAATCTGTAAAGCACTTTGTGTTATATGAAATGTATAAAAAGCGCTATATAAATAAAGATTGATTGATTGACTGTGTCTAACTCATCTGCTTCAGAGCCTTCAGAGGAGTCGGCTTTACATCCAGCTTTTATGTAGGTGGAACCTCAATCTTGACAAAGCTTTTTGGTTGAGGTAAAGATCTTAATCTACAAAAATTACTGAATCCGGATGACTATGTTTGCCCATTATATGCAATACATTCACATGGATTTTAAAATGTAAAATCCTGTGATTATTGTTTACATGGGATACGATAATATTATAATATATTGACCAGCAGTGAAAACTCATGTTTCTGAATTGATACAATACTGATACTTTTGGCCTTTTTTTTGTCAATATCGATACCATTATATACTGGTCATTTCACATTTCAATCACAATATATCTCTGAATCTGATTATTTTAACTTTTTTTTTTTTTTGACAAAGTTAAATGAATCACTTTAAAGCAAAACAGAACATAAACTTGCTGCTCCCGTCTCCTGGCATTGATGGGTCAGTTCGATAGTCCGTTGCTGTGGGTGTTTGAGCTCAGAACAAGTCGTCCTTTTGTGTCTGTAATTTTGAGAAGGATGGATCCAGCTGATGAAAGGGCTTTTTCTGTGCTCATATCCTGTTTATAAATATTTCCTGCAATGTATAAACCATTCACCAGGGGGTGTGCAGCACCCTCAGCACCCTGGGTTACCACAGACTTAGTGATGAGTGGAGCTCCACACCTCCACAGGACTACGCTAGTTTAAACTAATCCAAACTAGCGCTAATCCTAAACCTAGCCTAAAGGATAGTGAAGTTTATTATTGAGATTCATTTGCATAAATGTCTTGGAAAAAAGTGGAGGTGACGTCATTTCCTCTGGAGTGGAGCTCCACTACCCACATGACCCTCCACCCGCTGCATTCAGACCCTCTTGGTATTTTCTGCAATGCAATGCAAATTAGTATTGATACTCGTCATTGCCCAGTATCGATGCTTCATAACTAGCTTTTTAGTATTGATATGTTGATACTTTGGAATCGATACGCCCATCCCTAGCGAGTATAAGACTAGAATAAAACTATGGTTGCTTCTTTCAAAAACGTTTTCTCGTGAATGTTAAATGCAAATATATGTACACACTGTGTTTCACCTGGCATGATTGGTCGTCATGGTAACGATAAGAGCGGCTCAGACCAGGGCCATCTGTTTATTGGGAATTAAGATATGGACAGCAAAAATAACAAGAAATCAAAGACACATGCTATTATCATCCGGAGAGTTCAGGCTCGGGTCATGCTGGAATAATGAAGTAAACTGCGACGATGAATAACGAATGGAGGAAACACGAAAGCCGGTGAAAATGTCAGGAAACATATTTCAGTTTGTCTAATTGTGAAGAAATATCAGATGAATTTAGAGAATGCGTGCGCGCAGATGTACGACAATGGCCAATCAGGACCAAAACAATCCTTTCATTAATTATACAAAACACAACAAATTGGCTGAGTCACGTTTGGGGATTTCAACAACTGGAAGCTAAAAAAATAATCTATTTTTCGAAAGTGTGAACTCGAGGAGAACAACTAAGTAATATTTTACACTGTTCATTAAAATCACCTTTCTCCAGGGATTCACTACTGGCAGTTGCAGCGCGCTATGTGACAAAGACAAACTAGGGTTTCTGTAGAATGCACATTGATCAGACCAGCACAATGTTGCATCAAAAAGAGCAAAATGGTTTATGTGCCAAATCTTATGTGCAAATCAAATTCATATTCACATAGGACATTATTGTTTTGCAACTTGCTCCATTCCCGGTCTCTATCCTGTGTTCTGCCGTCTTATGATAAAAGCTTTAAGAAGTGGAACACAAAGCATAATGGATTTTCTGAGGTTCGTAACATGGTTTATATTTCCTGTAGAAATTGGTTCTTGTGGTCTCGCTCCCACACTAATTTCCTGAGAAGCTGACCCATTATTTTGCTGCACCGAAAGCAGTGGTATTTTTGTAGAAATAGTCAAGTAAAGAAAAAAACAACAACAATTTATTTCTGTAATGTGTTTGCTTTTTTGCATAAGAAGGTGATTATCTCAAAACCTCTTCCTCTAATCGCACAGTGAGTTTACACATTATGCTCCATTTATCCAAGCTTGTAAATGGCACAAAGAGGCTGGCTACTCAGGATAGGATTGATTCTATAATATTGAGTTAAAATCAGAAAGGGAAAAGAATTACTACTACTTAAAGGGACTACACGGAGTATAAAAATGCTAAAATTAAGTATTTTCCTCCCCCTATGTGTTTCAACAATGTCCTAATGTGTAGAATGAGCCCAGACCTGTTCACCACAACCACAACTAAAATCCTGCACTGTCACTCAAAAAGGTGTTAATTCGGGTCCGAAGTGCCGTCATGCACAAGCTTAATACAGAAGGTCATACACGTATGACCTGAGGTGGCAGTAGTGAGTATAAAATGGCTAACTTGCATCTAGCCCATTTAACTTAACATTGGGGTGTTGTTTGTTATGTTGCCAATGAGAAATGGCATCAATAGATTAAGAGGATGTTGATACAAAACCTTTAAAAAATTGGGAGCACGCTCTCTGCATCAATTGCTATAATGCACAACAGTGGCTCACATGGAGAGTACTGGTAATCCTTTAAAATCCCCCAAAATCGCGGGGAATTTGGGAAACTAATGCCATGCTTGACTGTCCCAATATGGCCCCGATGTTGCAGACACAGCGGTCGGTGACAACCAAATCTCTGTTGTTGTGCGCCGACAACTGAGCGTATTAACAGACCCGGGGAAGCACAGAGGAAATCACAGGTGAACATCAGTTCACAAGACGCTTTGCAAAGATAACTGTAATTATTTCATATGGAGTAGACAATGATCATTATTAAAATGAATGACGAGGGAAAACAGACAAACTAATTGAGCGTGCTGAGTGTCCTCACGGCAAATGAGCTATGACTAAACACATCCTTCCCTGGAAATGTGCAGCGACAACAGGTCGGGGGAAACGTCTCTCTGTGGGATGTGTAACTATAGAGCAAGAAACATTCAATCAGCAATCAGGCGAAAGACACACTGAGAAGCCACCCTGTGGTTTCCAATGGAGGACCAACACGTGTGAAGGGCGTGTTTGACATAACCTGATCTTTCACACTGTAAATTACAATATACTGGAAATAGTTGATAATAGTTCACAATCCCATGTATTCCAATTCAGTAAATAAATGAATCATTCCTTCATTTTTTTCAAAGGGGGGGATTTACGGTTTAGAATAACCTCATTAAGACTACAACTACAACAATAACACAGTCAGCAAACAAACTCAATAAATATCATTATTCTCAAATTAAATCATCTATGTCAAGGCTCTGTTCCTCTTCTTAGGAATAGTTCACAATTTTTCCACACTGAGATATGTTCTTACCTGAGCTTAGACGAGTTGATACGTACCTGTCTGGTCTTTGTGCGTGCCCGTGGAAGAGCATGGTCGCTTCTAACCCCGTTTGATGCTATAGAAATATACTGGGAGAGACCAAGGCTAAAAACATCTGTGGTCTTTTTGTGTGACTGAGGACCCGCACAAAGACCAGACAGGTACGCATCAACTTGTCTAAGCTCAGGTAAGAACTATTCCTTTAACCCATAAAATGTCATAGATTATGTTTGTTTCCCTGTTCATAGAGGTGCATAAAAATAAATAAACACAATAATAATCTTCTCAAAGTGCTACACTGTCATAGTTTACTCATTGGCAGCACCACACCTGCCCTTCGGACCAGCTCTACCACCTGAGCGCCCAAATCACAATATAAAAAGCAGAAAACTACATCATTTTCTTTGATGTCTGCATGTCTGCCCCGACTTATATATCTATAGTATGTCACCCACTTTCCAACATATTTCGACTCAAACACTGAAGGCAATGTGCTCGAAATAGTCTTTTTTTGAGGTGTTTCATCATGAAGCCGAGACATGCTACTTGTTAAGCCATGCGCTGATAAAATACAGATGGACAGCCAGGGAGAGTTAGTCACGTCTCCCTTATGCCACTTTTTCCATGCTCTATTAGTTTTACTTCTAGGTGTCAACTGTAAAAATAGACGTGCTGATCAAAGGCCCTTGTGGGACATGGTGAGAAGAAAAAGAATTCATCAGCGCTGGAGCGATGGGGGGAGAAAAGTGGGTCTTACGGCTTGTGACTAGCGACTGTCTAAAAGCAAAGTTGCCATGTAAGAAAACCCAGTTTCCTCCTGAGAAGCAGCTACTCAGAATCACCTCCGGTCAGCAGGCCCCTCTCCCCAGAGCGCGGCCGCAGCCTCAGAAGAGCTTCTGCGTTTAAAAGCTTTATAAGCACCAAGGCGGCCCCGAGTGCAGATGGGAACTGTTAGGGAGAACGGAGAGAGAAAACCAAGGGATGAAACAAGGGAAAATGATGTGGAAGGAAATTGCACTCCGCCGATAAAATATGGATAAATGTTTAAAAATACACCTTTAAATGTGCATTGTACATCACGCAATGTTTGACCAGCCGCAGAGTCAACCGCTTCACAAATAATACAGACACTGCAATTATTAGCTCTAGGGCTGCACGACGTGATAACAAAATGGAAATATCGAATAACTGCTTGAAATTTTGCGATAAAGTTAAAACAAATCAAACAAATTTGACTTGAAACAAACTTTTGTACTTGTTTAGGTTTCCTTGTGTTTATGTTTTAGGCTATTTCGGCACAGAATATGAAAATCCAAGTCAAGCTGAAGACCACAGTGATATTGCGAGACATTGTGGCTTCTTGAATTGTAGGTATTACGTCAGTCAATATTGTGAGATGTTTTTGTGGTGCATTGTGCCGCCTAATTAGTTCTATACTGATTCAAAATCTGTAGAAATTAGGGATGAATTGCAGTTGATTGAAAAAACCTGTGAGCGGTCAACGAACGAGAGAAATCCCACACAAATGTAATCATTCATTCAAGGCCCTCCTCAGGCAAATTCCTCCCATTGAAATGTTGCTTGATTGAATGAATTACGGTAAATGGTGTGTGGGACTTCTCTTTGTTCTTTGCCCTCCTCATACTATGCACCGATCTGTGCTCTTTTCACCAATACAATGTTTAAAAAATAGTTGCATCTTAAAAACAAGATTGTGCGTATTAGCCCTTTCAATGACCCAATGGCTGTATGGGTTAGTTTGGTGCCTTTTCTGCTCCTATGATGAAGCTTTTTTTCGGATTTGTGGTAGGTTTTCGTAATGGAGTGTGTACGTAACCATGGATACGGTTCAATCAACAGTGAAAACCTAAAAAATAATTGATCCTGAAGCGTCCTACAGGTGCCATGCTAACCACAGAAGAATCCATCTGGTCACTGAAAGGTAAAAGACGTATCAACTTTGTTTTTTCCATAAAAAGTTGCATAGTGCGCCTTTAAAAAATTGCTAGAAAATGGCCAGTTTGCATGCATTTACAAGATCCTAAACTTGTCACGCCTCTCTTTTTACAAGCACATAGTAACCACCTTGCCTGACCCCAAATATTCAAAGTCTGAAGTTGTGATCCTTTGCGTTAATGCTCTTTCTCACACGTGTTCACACGTATACCAGTTAGAAATTACATAATGGCAAAACCTACGTCACTCGTCGATGGCATCAGCCTGAGACTCCAAACCTCAGAGACCAGATCAAATTAGCAGCTTTAATTTTAGCCAGAGTAAAAATTGCTACCTCACATGGGGTCTATGTCGTCTCTTCTTAGTTTCCACTAGCACTTTGGGCCGTGTCCCAGTCCTGCTCCGTCGCTTTTAGCATAGCTGAGATCCAGAAGCCTGCCGTGTAAATTACAAGCCATCAGCCCCGCAGTCGCCTGAGCGGAAGAACCTCGGCTTGAGAGTCTCCCAGTCATTGCTTAGTGCCGCGGTTTTCTTGGGAAGCGAGCAGCATGTGAGGAAGTAAGTGGATGTGATTAGGCAAAACAGCGCAAAGGCAAGAGATGAGAAGGCTGGAGTATACTATCTGCGGAGGACATTGCTATCTGTGGGGGGGAAAGGAGCAAAACATCTTGACCTTCTACGACACTGACGATATGTGCAAGCTATTAACGCGACGCCATCGGCCTTTAAAACAGCCGTGATGATGTCAAAGTGAGGACATTTCGATAATAAGTACTGTTCTTTGTTGTCAAGGAATTGTAGATGTCAATTAGAATAAAAGATGTCAATTAGAATAAAGATGTCAATTAGAACAAAACAAATAATTATGCATCACTAATAAAAAAAATAGTAGTCTGGTTCACTATGTTTATATTTCCTCATGGAAGAAGCAAAGTGAAAAACAATGTTTCCAATTGCCCTTGTAATTTGGTAAAATTGCGCAATTGACTCTTGACTTTCTGTTTCGATCCAGCACGCCAAAATAAAAGCACACAGCTCGTCTCATTGATTAGTTCAGCAGGTACTTGCAACATTACAAGAACATAATTAAATACACCCATTTTAAGTGTTTTGTCTGTTAATAGTTAGGCTGAAAGAAAGTTGAACTAATGAACTGCTGAAGTAATGAATAAGATGGTGCTTTTACTTTGGTGTGCTGAATCGAAACAGGAAGTCACTGCTTTGTTATGATTTGAAGTTATGCAATGAGTCAATTATACAATTTTTCCATTAGAGTAAATAGGGAGTTCTGGTCATCGCTAAGGTAACTCCACGAAACATATGACAAGCGTTTCATTGACTTTTTTGACTGGGATGACTAAATGAAATTTTTTGCAAAATTTCGTAAATTTCCGCCAAACTATATTTTATACTCCCCATATAAATATAAATGCTTGTTCAATTGATCATCGCTATCATCACACTTTATTATTATTATTATTATTATTATTATTTTTTACACATCAGAGAAAATTGAAACATTGTTTTTCTGTTGCTTCCACAAAAATAGTGAAGCGGACTATAATTAAACACAATCTCTCTCTAAATGAAGTAATTATGCTCTATATGCAGACAACATTTCTTTTCATTCAACTCACAAATCGCCTACAACAAGCAAGTAATAATGGCTTATAAATGTGCAAATTAATCGATAATATATTCAACCATATCCTTGCTTTATTTTCTTGCGGGCAGTGCAAGTGTGAGGTACATTTAGTGGGATTAAACCTAATTAAGTTCATATGATATGGAGAATAATGCAACCTCAGTGATGAAACTGCAATGGGATAATACGGTAAGACCTTCGTACTAACCCTTAAAGATCTGTTATACACAGACTGTGCATATTTTACATTTCACACGTGCACGGCTCTCCGCAGACGTTAAATAGCGTATCATCAAAGTGCGCCTCATTAACGTAGGCTTCGTTAGAGGTTTGAGCGCAGAACAGTGCCGTGTGACAACGCCGCTGTCAGATCCGCGAGGTGTTACAGTTCTTAATGAAACATTTGCATCTCAAAACAAGCCCCCCCCCCCTCCACTTCTGTTCTGGGCAGGACCGAGTAAATGTCTCTCGTTGCGTTTTATGTACATTTCAAGTTGTCAGTGTTGGGCGCGTTGGAAAGTGTCTGAGAGCAACCCCCACTGCGCTGCAAACGAGATGCGACGCGTCCTGGGGAGAGCAGGACGCGCAATCTGTCGGGTTTAGTGAAAAAGACTGACCTTCTAATGATGGAGTCGAGGCCCCAACATGGCAACCTTTAGACCTGAAGCCGCATGTGGAGAGTAACTGAATAATGATAGTTTTGTTGCATAAGTCTATAAGAGGAAAACCTTTTTGTTCACATGACAACAAAGTGGGTTTTACATAAGGTTCTATAAATGATGGCAGTAAGTGTGGTAATCGTGAAGTAGCATAGGCTCAATAATAGATTTATAGATAGATCTCTTCCTTTATCTAGGTGGTTTCCTCTGGATAGTCTGGATAGTCTCAACCAACCTGAAATAGGGGATTCACAGTTGCTTTGATTACAGGGAAGAAAAAAACATGCATATAAGAGTTTAACAGTCATAACAAGTCCATTACCTCAGCGGCCTATTACCATCTAAAAAACATTGCCAAAATAAAAAAACATAGTGTCTAATCAAGACTTGGGGCGATTAATTAATGCATTTGTCTCCAGTCGGTTCACTGGCCTTTCCAAACGAGCTGTTAGACAACTGCAGTTTATCCAAAATGCTGTGGCTCGAGTCCTGACCAGAACCAAGAAATTTGGCCATATTAGTCCAGTGCGCCGGTCTCCTCACTGGCTTCCTGTCACTCAGAGAATAGACTTTAACAGCTCTGCTTATGTAGAAGTCTCTTCGTGGTCAGGCACCAAAGTACATCTCGGACATGTTACAGCCGTATGAACCATCTCGGGCCCTGAGATCCTCAGGGAGGGGCCTCCTGGTGGTTCCCAGAGTCACCACCAAACACGGTGAGGCTGCATTTCAGTTTCATGCAGCAAAAGTCTGGAACAGTCTCCGGGAGGATGTGAGACAGGCCTCAACTCTAAAAATGTTTAAGTCCAGGCTGAAAGGACACCTTTTTACTGCTGCCTATGGCAATTGATTGAATTTCAAAGAATTTTAACATATAGATATACATATTTTGTAATGTAATTTTTAGTGTAATTTTATTGTGTTTTAATGCTTTTTATTGCATGGTTTATTGTGTTTGGGTGTCTGGTGTTGCTGTGAGGCACATTGAGTTGTACATGTACATGAAATGTGCCATACAAATAAACTTGCCTTGCCTGGCCATATCAAGTCACATCCAGATGCATTTTCCTCACCAAATGGATGACTTATGAATGCTGAACTCAGCAAACAGTTTTTTGAGAATTTTTGAGAATAGAGAATCAAAGAGATGAAACTAAATTCTTTCTTTGCATTGAAAATCTCACTAACTATCCCAAGTGTACTGAGCCTAAATTCCGAGGTTACGCAAGTATCCTCAAAGCATATCTAGGTCTTTATTGCTCAGGGTAAATGGTTTGAAACCTCGACTTAAAACATGCCTTGCTGGCTTATACTTAGGTAATGGGCTCCTAATAAGTCTACAAAATTCGGCATTGCTCAAATTCTGAAGGGTTTCCAAATGCTCCTCAGCCACATTTAAGTTTGGGTCAAAGGCAGAGGACAAAGTGAAGTATTTCTACCTATAGCTCACTTTCACTATTATGCAGGTGTTTGGTCATAATGTCAACCGTGCGGCCCGTGTAGCTGAAGCTATGGTGAGTGTTTCCACTTAAAGGAGCGGGCCACCGTTTTTCCATACTGTGATATGTTCTTACCTGAGCTTAGACGAGTTAATGTGTACCTGTCTCTGTGCGTGCCCGTGGAGGAACGTGGTAGCTTCCAACTTCACCCCCGTTTGGAGCCATCTTTACTCTTTTTGCGTGACTGAGGGCACGCACAAAGACCAGACAGGTACGCATCAACTTGTCGAAGATCAGGTATGAACATATCTCAGTATGGAAAAACGATGAACTATTCCTTTAAGCTTAGCGAGAGATCGAAAGGAAATCATTTCCTGGATACGTAAGACCTCAGGAGGAGCTTTTTGGGAACAGGAGGAACTCTTTGGGAGATGCTAGATCCAAAGATTACTTAAACATTTAGCTTAACCACCCCCCCCCCCCACCCCCCCCACCCCCTTTCAGTGAAAATTGTCCCCCCACTGTCTGAAACTGCAGTTCCAGCCTTTATGCGTGTCATTTGTTATGCCTAAGACTATGGCGCGGCGAGATTCATTTAGCTGCTGCTGATAACCAAATCCCTTTGACATTAGGGAGCGAGCCGCATCCCCATTTTTAATTACCTGCAAAACTGCAAGTCAAACACTATACGGCTATACCGTTCCGATTAGATGACGGCATTTGTCATTATTTTTTAGAGCGATGGCAAAAACTGTCAAGTAGGCCTAAACCTTCTTCAAACTTGGCACTTTGATTTCTGGCTAATCCTGGTGGGAGACAGACACAGCGTGAACAAACACTGAATAAAACTGAGCACGCAAAACCATTTTAGGAGCACGTTCTACTTGTATCCAAAAAAAACGGAGATGTTCTTGCATTGTTTTACCTTAAAAACACACGTCCACTAGTTGTTTAGCTCAGACCAAACAAACTGGTTTTATTTATTCATGGCAGCGTCCCCATCAGATACGGTGCTCTTAGCTGAAAATATCTCCCTGTACAAGACAGGGACTGCTTTTGTAAGCAATGTGCCTTGGGGTGAAAAGGCGCTAAAAGCTAACGTGGGCTCAAAGCTAACGTAACGTCCCAGCTTGTTTAATGGCACGGAAAGGCATGAGGTCGCGGCCACTGCTTTTCTGTTTATCTTGACAACTGCCCTCTGCAATATGAGCTCATAAGCTTAATAAAGTCAAAGTTTAAAGGGCATTTGAGGGTAATGGCAGTTTCTCACATACGAAGGTGCAACAATTTACCTTTTACATTATACATAGAGATGGTCTTTTTTTTTTTTTAAAGGAGTCAAAGCGATGCTGCAACTGTATCACGAAATTGTGGCTTAAAGAGCATTTTTTGTGTGTGTTTTGCAACGTGATCTGGAAAGAAATGCGAGGTATTTCTCTTTTTGTCTTTAACAAAAGCATCAATTAGTCTTTTGAGCACCTGAGTTGAGGAGGTTTTGAGAATCTTTTTGCGCTCAAAATGTGTTTTACTTTGTTAGACTGTCAAAAGGAATTCATTTCAAGAGGCATGAAAGGTACAAAAGCACAATCATAATTGATCTTGATTTGGTTCTCAACAATAAACTCTTCCTCAGTGACCCATCTAAATAACTGCTTTAATTCATGATAGTAGCACACAATTCTACACTTGGGAATCAATATCTCACACAGTTTTTAGTCATTTGATGCAGAATGGGGAGTAAAGCATGCTAAAACAGTATAGGATTTCATATTAATATATATTGCACATATAGCATGTGTAGTTTTAACTTTGTTCAGTACCTGTGAGCTTAATGCGAACATCAAAAAAAGAATCATTATTATATCAACTCATTTTCCATTGCAACAAGGTCAGATGTCCCACTGCTCCTGTCCAATGCGCTCGCATGTTGACATTTACCCAGCCCCGCCGCCACTGGTATCACCCCATGCACTTATTGTTTAGCTCACGGCCTGCCCACACTAATGGAGAAATAAAGTGAAGCAGGCAGATAAAATCATTTAATTCTGCCTTCTCAGCGCTCACAGGTTTCAAACACGCTTATGCAAAACGGTAATCAGAGCCGCGCATCCTTTCGAGCTGTCGGATGTTTAAGTAGTTTGTAGCTCATGATGAATAACAGTGAAAAGGGACCCTTCTTGATCAATGTTATCTGATGTTTTTTTTCCTACTCTGTTTTCTGCACTTGTACCCTGGCACTAAGTCACACTTGAGATAGTGTCATTGTGTGGCTCTGACAGCCTCTTTAACATCCTTTCGGCTCCCGCTGTGTCTTTGGCAAAGGTTATCTGCGGATATCAAAGAAGATACAAGTGGAGGCTTGACTGACATGGATTAATGATAAGCAAAAGTGGGAGGGGAAAAAAAGAAAGAGAGCTTGGTGTTTATCATGTTCTATTTTTACGTTTTGAATTAATGGTGGCATCTGCCGATAGTCAGCATGCTTTGGGTTGATGGGGAAATCTGAAGTGCGCAAAGTAACATGTAATCTCTGATGGCTCGACACCGAAGGGCCCCAACCGGTCCAGTAATAAAACCTTTAGGCCTTCAGACTCTACGTCACAGGGAAGGTTAGCACACCCATGCATGAAACAGATGCTCTCTAGGCCTTAATGAATAGACAGAGATTACAGTATGAGAAGTTAATTTACATTTGAAAAAAAGTTGCATTAGTTTTATTTACTTTGCAATGACAGCAATGTGAAAACAACTGTGTGAATGTGAAAAGGCACCAAGAGCTCCTATACCTACAGCACAGTGGACGCGTCACAAGAGCATAATGCAAAGCCACCGAGTGAAGCTTTTTCCCCAATAATGACCATTGGCAGATAGTAGCAATCGATAAACTAGTTCCTATTTTTTTTTAAAGCAAAAGTGCCCAGATGTTGCTCCTATCCAGCAGCCTATTAAAACCTAGAGCATACTGAAGAGACTGGAGACAAAAGAATATTGTTTTGCATGGTCTCTTACTTCATCGTGTGAGCAGTGTGGTGTGGAGGTTTTATATTTCCCCTGTGTCTGGGCAGGTTTCCTCCTGATGCCCCCATCAATCCAAAACATGCACAATAAGTACATCCTCTACAAGTATTCCTGCGGAGACAATGAAGTGCATCCCGACCAATGGCCGCTGGTTGCTCTGCTTCATGACCGCGACGCCATTGCTGTATTTCCTCCATTGAGGGGTAGCAGAGCAAGCTAGTGTTCCATTAGAAAGCATTGCACTTTAGACACGTTTTAGACAACTGTAAAGCCTGGTGCCTAATTTTTAAAAACTTTCTACAGCTAGATGTTCCTCCTGTGATGAGAGCCTGACTTTGATTGACAGGCTGTTAGCATGAGAGCTAATGCTGCGGCTATGACCGAACTACACGCCCACGAGGGCCAAGTCTACAGTGAAGATCCTGCCCTTTTGCCTTTTTTAGGAACATGCTCGATCAGAGCAGGGTAGGAGGAGTCTGTAAATCCACCATGGATTCCCTTTTGAACGTGGTCATCATAGAAAACGGGGAGCAGTGAGCAGATGCTGTCTATTATTTTTAGTCTATGATCCTGATCTTAAGCTATACACTAGACAGAAAAAGGCACACATCACCTCATTGTACAGTTTGTGCCAGACCCAATCCTGGATAACTGGGATAAGGCTGTACAAGAGACACTCTTTGCCATTGCTTCTGCTGTACACCGAAGTGAGTGTGTTCTGACAATTACCTATCAGGGATATGTTACCTGATTCTAAGAATAGACCTTATGTAACCAAATACTGGAGCCATTTTGGGATTTCTGCCATCATCTGTCCCACAAAGTCCGTTCTAAAAATGACACTAACATGACACTTTTTCACAAACCCTGCAGCATTTCTATCTTAGACTTAGACACCAGGTCAAGATGGGTTAAATTCAACGACACACTCTCAAGGCACCGAGGAGGTAATTTTGATCTGGGAAAGAGTCAACAACATCCTAAATTTCCAGCTAAACTGAAATATTTAGAGGATACTGAGACAAAAATCTGTCTGGGGGAAAGACGAAAAAAAGGAGCTTTTGATTTACTGGAGAGACTGCGCCGACGAGAAGTTGAAAGACACAGGTTTACAGGAGAGAGAGACGAGGCTTCCCCTGGCGCACGCTAAATTATCCTGCTCACTTTGAAATTAAGAAACAGGAGAGACAATACACAAAAACAGCCATCGGGGAGAGGACTGTTATCGGGTAAAAGCGGATTCAGTTTATTTTTGAACTGTGTTTTTCCCGACAGTTTTGACAGACAAAGTTTGTTTTGTGTTTTCTGAAAGACATCTTCATAAAACCCAACATTTAAAGATGATCCAAGGTGATAACAGTAATTAAGCAAACTTGGAATCCTTAGATCTGCATTCAAAATCGATCTTGTACTGTTAGAAGCTCAAGAAGAGTCGATTTTGCCTTTCCCCCTCCAGCTCCTTAGGGTTTTCGGCGGGACGTAGTGATCCGCAGTTCGTCACACACACAGACACATAATATCCGAAGCAGTCACCATTTATTCTATCCCTGTCCACTTTTCGTAAAGCCCGAGTATTAGTTCCACAACCTCTTTGCTATGGGCTCCTATTAGGCCTATTCCTTGTAATTAAGCATATCTGACTCGGAGTGATATTGAAGGCTTTATCTGCGCAGCCTCAGCCAAATTCGAACATAAAAGTAACATTTACCAAGATAAAGCCGATCCTAACGCCCCGTAATAAAGTGCCAGTCTCTCATACACGCCGCGTCAGTGATAAAGAGGTGAATAGGGCCCTCTCGCTGTGATGAATTAAGACTCCACTATCGCGCTCCTGACATGCGGTGACGTGGCCAAGCTTCCCTGCGCTTGAGATTTTATACGGACCGTGCTTCCCAATAGGTTCCACGAAGAGCGCGTGGATAAAAAAAAAAAAAAGAAGGGAAACCAGCGGAGCATTTACTTATTAGAAGGAAGACTCTATCCCCTCAGGCAGCAGCCAGTCAGTGTAGTGTACAGAGGAGTAGGACAAGGCCAGGGTAGTGCGGTAATCACTCCGGCTACACGCACAGGCCAGTCACCAAGAACGTATTATTGTAGGGAGCCAGCATTACAACCGAGTAGTTATAGGGTGTGTGGTTAAGGAAACACATAGGGTTTCAGCTGTGAAAAATATTGTCAATGCATTGGGCTGTCACGATAATTACTATATCGACTCATTGTTCAATAAATAACAGATAAAAGATTTATTTTTGGGCTATTTATATATAGTCTATCTAGGATCGATAGACTCGCAATACTTTCTGACTTTGATATATTGAACTTTAAAATTTGTTTTCGTGACAGACCTATAAATGAAGTAATTATCCTACAAAGGTATAATTAGATTTCAAGATCTAATGCTCTAAATGGACCGTCATCACCGCCATTTTGGGAGGAACTAGCAAACAGCTCTTCATACTCTTCAAGGTTCTCATCTCTCACAGCTCAGCGTCCAAAAACAAGGAGAGCGCGAGTCACACTTATTACTTAAATCCCTTATTTGCATTATCTTAACTATTTCTTGGAATATTTGTGCTGTACAGTTACAAACCGTGAGCACAGGAGAACCACTGCTGCTGTGTAAACACCATAGAGTGTGTTATGAGTGCAGAATAAAAGGGATTTGCATTCTGTGAAGATGGCATTAAAATTTCATGAAAGCCCTGCATATTATGAGCTCTTTAGCCCTACGGACTACAAGTGCTCAGAGCTCGCAAATATTAGCGTCTGAGGTTAGGCAGCAGAAACAACACAACAGGGCACAGGAGCAGGAGCGATGCAGACAATGCAAATGCTTTCCAATTATGTATCACGACTCGACGACCAGTTTATTTGTCTTGGAAATGTCACAGATGTAGTTTCTCCCATCAACCTGCACCAAGTTAATATATTGTATTTACACTAAGGCAGTTTTCGACTCATGGTGTATTAGGCGGCATGTCAACATTGAGTGAATTTAAATGGACCCTAGCAAACTAATTAAAAGAATGCTGTGCGCTATGAGCTGTGTGGGGTTTTAGGGGCAAATTATAAACAAGCAACCTCCCTCTCTCTTGGTGCAGCTGCGTTTTTTGCCTTTTTCTTCAAACTGCATTTGTGGTTTCTGCAGAGAGTCCTTAATGGTCCTTAAGAAAACAGCTTTTTAAAAGTGAGCACACAGCTAGCTTATGAGCTAAAGACATTTGAGACCTACATATTTCTTCTTCTGAAACACTGAAGAGGCACCAAGGGCTCTTGGTGGGGACAAATGAGGAGGTATCCGGGCAAGACTCACAGCTAAGACACACATGCCTTCTATTGTTCTGGCTAATGGATGTTCACTGGATAATAAAACAGATGAACTGCTATGCTTTTCCCAGAAGATGATGAAAGACTGTTGTGGGGCAGAGGGAGCTGCTGGAGGAAGATGAAGGAGGAGGAGCTGATCAGTGCAGGACACCACGCTCTGAAACAGGGACGAACCCAGGAGGCGCTGCACCGTTTCAGAGGAGACTGACGGCAGCCAGTGACGGTTTCCTCCGGGTGCTCTGCTGTTTCTCCGACCTCCAATAACATGTTGGTCCAATAACATGTTGGCCCACTGTGGTGGCATGGCTCAGTCGCGGCGGCTCAGGACTAACACCTGAACACAATATTGTTGTACGGTTGTACAATGACAAAAAGCACTTATAAAGGCAAATAGCGGAGCATTATTCCCCACTTCAGATACTCGTCATTGGCTTTTTCCACAAAATAATAGAAATAAATATACAGTACTTATATAAACAAATTTTGCATTTTGGTACAATGTGTTTGATGAGAGCGGAATTGGTGGTGCCATTATCATTAAACAAGTATAAAAAAAGGGTCGATTCTCTTTCTTTTTGTTGTCCAGGTAATTCATTAAAGAGCAGCCATACTCCCCGGCAGTCAACACCAAAGTTGATATTTTGGTATTGTGTTCTGTTTTTGTCAGCCGCGGCTTGGTTCAGTTCAAAACATCAGGCAACTTCCAATTTTCATTTCCAATTGTTAGCCGGGTTTAGAGGCAGATAAAAAGGTAGCACACATAGAAAGGATTGGTCTGGTATCTTGAGGAACACTCCAATATTCTCCACTGCTTGCTAATAAATAAAACCCACCCAGGACATTCTTCTCCTAAAGGTGCAGAAATACTAATTACCGGCTGTTTATTGGGCATTGTACCCCGCACCTTTCTCGGGACAATCAATAATTACACACAAAAGGCCAGGGGAGTGAGGTGGCGCTCCGATAACCGGTAGCATAAAACTGGATGAAGTCCATTAGCCATTCAGTGAACAAGCCTGTAATATTCAAAACTGGAGACGACTCGCTCTGTTAACTCATCGTCTGCGTCTTATGACCGTGTAAATAGACATTTTTACTGCAACTTTTCCGTTGGAATAATATGCAAAGATACTGAAAAAAAAATCTAATTAGGATCCAAAGTAAAAAGCAAAAACATGGCCTCACAGTGAACCAGAAAAGCAGAACAAACATGTCAAGTAGAGGTTTGTCCCAAAGACTTTAACCTCTTAACCCCCGTCTTAACTGAGTGCATTTTCTCCAGTTCAGCTTTGCCCAAATCCACAAGGTCACAGCCTATAGGCCAGTGTAATGCCTTATTTGAAAGCTAAGACCAACGTAACTCAACTAAATGGAGCTTTTTCCTTGCGTAGTTGCAGTGTTGTTGTCACTCCTTTCACATATTTGTTCCATTGCTTTTTTTGTTCGCTTTTCATCACATTTTTGCCACTTTTTCATCGCTCTTGTGTTGCACGTTCATCTTCGTTTTCCGCTTTTGTCGCTATTTTGACACTTTTTTCAAGAAGCTTTTAGATTTGAGTAAAGCCAAACTGGAGAAAAATAATCTACTCTGACCACCACAGCAAAATACAACTGGATCGGAAATTCTGAGTGTCAGAAACTCATGTTGTGAAACTTATAACTTACTCTTTGATATATTATATTATTCTTTTTTTTTTCAATACTGAATGAAGTCCACACTGTCATTCTTGGCTCTTTAACATCTCTCCTGAAAATTGTTTAACAAAAACAAAACCTAAGCAAAATGTAATTATCCCGCACTAAACCACAAAACTACTAGAATGCTATGTGTGCGACCTGGAAACATTTGCTCAGATGGAAACTCATTGAAATGACAAACACAATCAATCTAATCAAAACTAATTATGGAAGGTTATGTTGGCCGTTCGAGAAAGACGTGGCTATCCAAGCAGCGCCCATGTATCACACTGTAGCGTTCATTATTCAGTGACAAATTCTGCGATTCTCCATTACCGGGCTTTACCTTCCTGTCACTGTAGCTCCAGCTGCATTATACAGCTATTTGCATTAATTTCATTTTAATAAAACCATGTGTACTGACGAACAGGAACAGATGCCTTAGCTCTTGTATAACTAGACAAATTGTTGCATGTACTTGTCTCATGTGGAGGGAAAATAAAGGATATTATGCAAATGCAAATAACCAAGAATAATTCTACCTGCTTAATAGGTATAGCGTTGAGGTCTGTGGATGCTGCAATGTTTTATGCACCATGACGCTCTCCCTGGGGCATTGGAAAGATGAGCACTTTTAAAGAAGAAATCTCACAATGTGAAACAGGAATGAATAAATAAAGAGATTGTAAAATATTAACACGCCAAGTTTTTCTGCAAATGACCAAGTGTCTCTTTGAATGGTGAAATAACTTTACCATAATTTCTGTAAGGTATACAGTATTAGGCTGAAGAGTGGAGACAGGAATTCAGCAAAAATATTTATTATTTAGCTAAAGGAGAAAAAAAAAATGAGAAAAAAATGTATTGCATTTTTTTTTGTAAATAAGGCATTTTGAGCATTAAAATTGCCAAAATTGCCTATATTTTGGGCAACGAAATCAAAATAATGAATTGAGCCAGATAAAATTTGATGGTTTTATTTTATTGACATATTAGTAAGAAAAATCAATACTTTCACCTGCCGTGTCTCGCCTTTATATAAACAACTCACAAAAAGTGATCTGATCAATACAAAAATGTTAGATCAGTTATTTCGTTATCAGGCTACTTAAGGTATGTCTATTATAGTTTCTGACCCAGCCTTGATTAATTTTTGTTAGCATTAGCGCTAGCTCCCACTAGCTTTAGCATACTGATGCTAACCACAGAATTTTGCACAGTGATCAATAACACATTTGCGAAGGTTAACACTAAGTCAGTGATTGAATTCCCCTGGTTCTTCACTTTATAATGATATACAGCATGCCCATATTCACTAGGTGGTAAAGAGTATGGCATCACTGTGTTTTGAAGGCGTTGAGAGCCCAAACTGGTATCGGTTCAGTATCGGATATTTCTAGCTGATACCCAATATTGTATTTTTTCCAGTATCGGCTCTGATATCCGATACCAGTATTGGATCGGTGCATCTCTACTAACCACTACACTATTGTGCAGGCACAAATGTAATAATGAATTCAATAAAAAAAATTTTTTAAATAATAAAGTCGATAATTAATCTCAAACTCTGAAGGCACAGACGAGCGTGAGTGCTGGGACCAAACCCCTTAGCCATCCTGCAACATTTTATTGTCATAATAATCACTCAAACTGAAACCAGTGGATATCATTTAGTTGAAATTAGAAAACTGGATCCTTTGCTCTTAGCTCACAGCCACGCACTGGTCCAATGTCCTTGGCTGAGACGCCTCCTTCACTTCACTTCACCACAGGTAAACATGATTCTGCATTACATTTACATTCTTGTTTTCCTGCAGAACAAGAAAATAGTTTTCAGTACGAGGCTTGATGCTTAAACGCACAATTGCTATGTATTTTTTGTCAAATTGATTCAAGCATTGACAGCTTTAGTGTTGAAAATAAATCGTGTGATTGTGGCAGAAATGGAATAACAATATCAACTGAAGTAGCAGTGTGAATGTTAGAAATTATATTAGCAAAAGTGAAAGACTATCTGTAAATTATTATCTGTATACAAACACCCAATGGGGTAATAGTAGTAGTCGTAGTATTGTTTGTAGTTGCTGTAGTATTTTGCTGTTGACACATACTCAAATTTGCAATCAAAATGTCAGTAACTTTTGTTTTCTCCTTGACTATTAATTATTTGGAATAGTAATGCTTTGACTTGAGGAGAGACGCAGCCATTGAAGCCTGTTTTCAATGACATCAGCGGGAAAACAATGAGGACTTATTCTAATGAAGCTGGTTTAATAACTTCCATTTCTCAGTTGTTGGGCATTGATTGCCGCACTCTGCATGTGGGATCCGCCGAGCCGACTTAGTGCCAGCACCACATTAATTCGCCATCACCAGTGCAGAGATTACGGCCATGTGTTTGCCATTTAATGCTCATGAAAGTCACTTATCAACCCATGCTATTTTCCATTTCGCGCCGAGGGAAAATTGAAAGCAGATTTGTGCAGCTTGGTGGAGCATCACCTTTGCTGGCACGCCACCGATGACCTATACTGTCGGACAACTACGAGGGAAGCGCAGGAAACAAAACGCCGCATTAATGGGTATTTGCTGTGGATCACTCACTCACAAAATGCCAGTCCTTTTGCCGTGGCTGCTGCTCAACTCCCCCCACCCCTTTATTGCATATTCCTGAGCTTTGGAAGTTAAAATAACACACAGAAAAAAACTGTCAATATCTGAGAAAGCCCCTTCATGTCCTTGCATCAATGATGGATGTTAAAATCCAAACCATTCCTGGACGAACTGAAGTGTTGGAAAGTTTACAATCTTATTATGCACGGTCACAGCCAAAGATATAATAATTGTTGATTAAAATGAGTATTTGCATCAAGATCCAGCATCCAGAAATACACAAATCCCAAAGGCCAATGCAGCCAATATTCTTTGGTCCGAACAAGAAGCTTACAAGAAGACAACATTTCATGGCACATTCGTAACTGTGTGTTCATTCATTTGTATCAACATACCAAAGCCAGCCAATCAGTCGCAAACAACAACCGTATGTTTGAGATTGACGAGCCTCGAGATCAGTGCTGGGGTGAATTTGTTGAACAAAGCATAAATCCGGCATTATTCTGATCCATCCGTCTCATTCTTCAAGCTGTCCGCGACCATCAAAACTGGCACACCTCTCCGATCCATCAACATGTCATCAGTTTTCAAGTTTGAGGCTATGCGTTGCCAGATTTCAAGACAAATACAGCGTGACACCTACTTTTGTCACGAGCTGCCAGACTTTTATACACATTTTTAAAGGTGATATTTTCCTGACTGAATCTATTAAGAGTGCAATATGTAACCGGGATGCCTGCAGAATATCTCAGCGCAGATCTATGGCTTTTTGCTTCAGGCTCAGAAAATAGGTTCAGAAGACAAATTTCTAACGCCGCACCCCCTGCTGATCGCTCTGCGGAAAAAGACAGTAACCTTCACCTCTTATTTTGGCACATTGGAATTAAGCTGTAATCCCATTTTTGTTTTTTACACAAGGCAGGCCTTATGAAAATGCTATGTAATAATGCTAATCCTTTTGCCAGAGCGACTTTGTATGTTTTGTGGTGAGTTCTCAAAGCAAACAGAATTTGATCGATGACGCTGTAGGATAGTGTTGGTTGTTCATTGATCTCAAAAATGTCTGGGGATGAAAACTTTTTTAAGAATGCAGTTTCATGGCAAAATATGATACAAGCTCCACACATTGAGTTTGTACTTTGCCATTGAGATACAAGAGTTTTGCGACAAAGCACTTAAAGCTGAACTAAGTAATTCATGCCCCTAGAGGCTAAAAGCGCAACTGCAGGTGTCGTAGCACCTGAGAGAGGGATATTGTACCACAACCCAATTACACTATGGAGATCATTTTGTCATTCAAACTTGGCTGCACATACTGCTAAAGTGGTACTAGCCCACAGTTAGCTTTGCCCGTTAGCTTCTTCTGCGCGATTCCAATAGTGTGTATTGCGCCTCTGGGTCGGAGCAGGGAATGTTGCAAGGGTGGTTTCCTGGACAGAGACACCAGGGGGAGATAAAAGACCTCCCAATCATCCCATTAACACTTGTATTACCCCCAGAGGGACTACAAAAACTATTTATTAAGGTAAACAAGTTACTTAGTACTGCTTTAAAGTGCATTTGACAGGTTTTAATGCTTTTGAAAATATGACTTATTTAGATGGATAGCATCTGTTGTAAGTCAGGATTATCATTTTATTTCAGTGAAGCGGCAAATTAATGAGGAAATGTTGAGCAGATTTTTTGTTTGAATGCTTCAGTTAATAACAGGAAGTGACATAGATAACAGTAAAGTTACATGGCAGTTTGACAAATCTCCTATAACACGGTTGGCATGGCAACAGTTTAAAATTATTTGCCAAGTCACTTCCTGTCAGTGTCATCATCACAAAAATGGTCAAACTAAAGAAAGCTGGTGAAAATGTTTAGCAAAATCTTAAATATAAAGGTGTTGACTATGTTTAAGCAAAACATGTGTCTGATGTGTCACATGCACTTTTTAAGTTCATTGTACAATTGTATAATGACAAATAAAACACAGAACCTAGGGCTGCTCGATTATTGAAAAAATAATAATCACAATTATTTTAGTCATCATAAAAAAAAAGTATGCTGAATATTTTCTGTTTTCTGAACAGTCATAAAAGTAAAAATGAGTTCAAGTTTGCCTCGATTAAGGACAGGTCTCTGTTTCACACCTGCCCTCTGCTGGCCAGCCCTCACACCTGCACAAGTAAACTGAGCAGCGTGGCCTTATGACATCATCACACCAGTGGCGGCTGGTCCATTATGGGCGGTGGGGCGCCGCCCCTCCTATCAATTTTGCAAATAAAATACAAAAGTTTTAAGTTTAGCAAAATCCTAACTTTCTTATGTACAGGTGTTTTTTACACTGGAGGGAGGGGGAGCGGAGGTGAAGGAGCGTGTCATTTTGTCTGCCTGGTTCATCTTGTGCTGTAACCGCTGTAACAGCCTCATAAATGTGTAGTTTTGTGCTCGGGGCGGCGAGGAACAGCGACCACGCGATCTAACCAATGGCGCTCTACTATGGTATAAAAACGTCACTGTATATCATTAATTCAACCAATCAGAGACGCGCAATAATAAATCTCCGATGGGCGCTGAGGCCAAGCGCCCATCGGAGGATTTAGTCAAACTAATGGACTTGGGACAACTTTCTTCCGTCAGATGTCACGTCTAAATGGACTTTCCTGGAGGTAGCATGACGATGCTAACTAGCTCGTCTGCTTTAGCTGCTGCTTGTTTATTTCACACTTTGGGACAACCCTCGCTGACTTGGACAGTTATGTCCCAGGACGTGGACATTTGATGGAGAGAAGATTCAGGACCGTGAGGAGGAGCTACGACAGGAGAGGGGAACGTCATTCATTCACTGAGGGAAACAGAGGAGGAGCTCCAGGTGCCTCGGAGGAGGACTCTCGTCTATACGTGAGCTGCACATTATTTCTGGGCGGATCATTTGTCTGTCGGTTTATACGGGTTTAAACCTGTGGCTCTGAGGCTCATAATGAAACCACAGCAGGTCTGGGACTAAAACTGTACATGAAATCAAAGAGGAAACACCTCCTGCCTTTGTTCTGGTTCTGTTGGTACAAAACACAAATCAGTGGTGCAAAACACAAATATGTATAATAATGTGTAATGTATGACTATCACTACACTTTAGTCAGAATTTTTTTTTTTTTTTTTTTGAATAAAACTAAACAATACGTTTTGAATATATTCTACTACATAAAATAGTATTAAATGCCCCAAAGATAACTTTCTTTTTTAAGTTAAAAACAATGTTTATAAGTATCTTCTAAAATATAATTGAAGGTAGGTAGAGGCAACAGCCCCCCCTGGTTTTCACATCACCAGCCGCCACTGCATCACACAGAGTGTTTTTATGTCAGGCAAAAGCATGAGCCATGGCAAGTGAAATGCGAAGGGCAAATAATCCCAGCGCCATGATATAATGCAAGTCTGCTTTACAAAAAAAAAAAAAAAAAAGACAAAATGTAATAAAAAAAATTGAAAAAAAAAAGAAACAAAAAACGTGTTTTTAAAAAAAAATTATGCTAATTTTGTAATCGTTTAGTGTAATAATCGAATAATGTTGTAATGTAATAATGCACAGCCCTAACAGAACCTTCCCAAAAGTGGGACGCAAGCCTATTTTCACCTGGTCAGTAATAACTGTTGATAAGTTCTTTGGTGTATAATCAATAAATATCTGTGAGAAAATACCATAACTGTATAGCCGGGTTGAACTTTATTTACTATAAGTTGAAGTAACATTTTTTATTTGCATTGCTTCCTGTCATTAGTGGCTAAAGATGGGCCCTGACACTATCAGCTGAAACCCGCTGATCTACCTTATAAAAATGTGTTTTGTGAGGCATTTTGAACCCTACAGCCGATAACAGACGGCTCCGGGATGACTACAGCACACGTCTGTATTGTCCCGGGGATCTGGATATATTTTACGTTTGCATGACTTCACAAATTGGAAGTTTTCCGGCATTCTGTTTTAGTCGTCAGAACTGCAGAGAGGAGCCATTTTTACTGCGCGTTTCCTCTCCACAGATGTAGCTTCAAGATGTTCAAAGACATAGCCGCTCTGAATTAAGGTAGAAGTTTGATAGATCGCTTTTCCCAGGCTCGCTACGGGGCAGGTTCACGACAAACAACACCTGCAAACACATCTGCCGTCTTCATCCACCTGATCGTATAAATCAGCCACAATGATCGCAGAATAAATAGCAAATGAGTACACAAGTTTTAACGCTCATTCAAAAAAAAAAAAAGAAATACCAACCTCATGCTTTCAGGCTGACCTTAAAACAAGTCAGTTTCTCGCATCAGACGCCGTGCTCCGGTGACAAATGACTACAGGGGCCGTGTAATAGACTGCATTTAGATTGCTGCTTTCTACCTCTGGGATGTAAATTCTCGTTCAGACATTTGCGGAGACGTTCTGCACATGACATGCCGAATATCAACAAAGAAGGGAAAATATTAAGCGTGTTGATCATAGACGGACGACCAAGTGGAGCAGATAAATGTTCTACTGTTGATGATGTAATGAGATTATCAGCGGGGCATTTTGAAAAGCTGCCTCTGAAGAAATCACTGAAGGCATTGTGCACATCACATCTTAATACAGGGGCTCCATCATCCTGTCAGAATCTTCTTTGCAAATTTCTGCCTCGCTCTCTTCCCACTGTCAAAACTTATCAGAAATGTTTTAAGGGTATTTGCAAATACCGGGAGCAAGCGCCGTCAAAGCCTGTTCTCTCTTGTATACAGTGTGCACTCTGCAATGTTCAAGAACTTCCCAATGACGCGTCTGAAAGTTGAACACATTACCCACACACTATAAAACAGCCTTTATCTATGAAGCAAACACTGGCGCACTATTCAATGCCTCTAAATGGTCTCTAAAAGTGCAGTAGAATCAAGATGTTTGTGGGACTCAATCTCAAACAAACACTTTCCTCTTTGGAGATTTCAATGCAATTCAAATAACTTTAAACACAATGGGTACACAAAAAAGTAATGGTGAAATAAATGGTTTAGTAGCAAAAGGTAGAGGCAATTCATTCGGTGGAAGTGCATTACTTTGTGCCTGTGCAGATAAAGTGCAGATCGTAGTGCAGCAGTTCATCAGTGGGACTGTTCGGGCAGGGTCAGCTGACCCCAACGCAGGGCAGTCTGATTGAGGACAGCCCTGAGAGCAGATGTATCCGTCCTCCTCTCTTTTTTTCAACATTCTTGCTCTCATATATTGGCTGCTGTTCCCATCTGAATGTTTTATTGTAAGAAGTCAAGGGCTGAAACGATTAATCGACGACTAATCGATTAATCGTTTTCTGGTTCACACAGACTAAAATGGAGCAAAAATGACTTAAATTTGTGTTTATTTTTGATGAAAACCTACTTTGATGTTATATTTAGGGTCTGTAGTGTTTTGTACATTGTAAATTTCATGAATAGAGCCTTCAAAAAACATTTCCCTTTAGTTTACTTGCTATAATGTGATTAAAAAAAATAGAAAAAATAAAATTTTCCTACACCATTCACAGCCAAGCAATTAATCGATTCATCGTAAAAAAAAAAATCAATAGATTAATCGATTACAAAATAATTGTTAGTTGCAGCCCTAAAGAAGTCTTTATTCGGGCTTTTACAACATAATACCCTTTGTAGCCTTGATAGTTACTATAGTATAACTAGCAGAACTAAGTATCTTGTTTACCTAGGGCTTGGCAATATATCGATATTTAAGATATAGCAATACATTTTTAAATGAGATATGGAATTAGACCTAATTCCCTCCCGCGGGAGATGTTCCAGGCATGTCCTAGTGGGACAAGGCCTCGTGGAAGGCCCAGGACATGCTGGTGGGACTATGTCTCCGAGCTGGCCTGGTGTCGCCTCGGGGTCCCCCCAGAACAGCTGGAGGAGGTGTGTGTGGATCGGGAAGTCTGGACATCTCTGCTGAGACTGCTGCCCCCGCGACCCGGCCCCGGATGAAGTGGAAGAAAGTGGATGGATACATGGAATTAGACCATATCGCATATATCGATTTAGTCCAAATTTGCAGCGTAATATTTATTTTATAGGCTTTGTTATACAGTGTTTATGTTTACATTTTATAGAGAGTTTTCAATAAAACTACTTGTATTTCACTTTGACTTAAAATTTCATTTCACAGCTCTCACTTTGTGGAAAAAATATCGGGATGTATATCATATATCGTTATTCAGCCAAAGTATATCGGGATATGACATTTGGTCCATATCATCCAGCCCTATGTTGTGGCCATACCGCCTTTGCTATGCCCGATCCCATCAGACCTTGGAAGCTAAGCAGGGAAGGGCCTGGTCGGGACTTGGATGGGAGACCGTTTGGTAACACCAGGAAGCCTGGCGAATGTACTGAGTAAGTGAGTGGTGGTGGTCGGAGGGGCCGATGGTGCAGACTGGTTGCCTCGCTTCCGTCTGCTGCAGCTGTGGCTACAATAGTAGCTTAACACAACCAAGTATGGAGTGAATGAATAATGCAATGTAAAGCGTCTTTGAGTGTCCAGAAAAGCGCTATATAAAACCGATGCATTATCATTATTATTATGTTTACCTTAATAAATCCTTTCCATTGTCCCTCTGGGGGTAATACAAGTGCAGATTGGATGATTGGGGTGTCTTTCATCTCCCCCTGGTGTCTCTGGCCAGAAAACCACCCTTGAAACTTTCCCTGCTCCAACCTGGAGGCCCCAATACACACTAATGGAATCATGAAGAAGAAGCTAACAGGCTGACGGGCAAGGCTAACTGAGCACCACTTAAACAGTATTTTCAGCCAGGTTTGATTAGAAAAGGAATAATCTCTCGCAGAGATTTTTCCTTTTCTACATTTGGCCTCTATGCCTTCTCTTACACACCTGTTTAAAACAAAGAGATGTGAGAAGTAAACCTTCTTAAATTTTCAGCGAAGTTTTCTGTCAGCGTAGCATTTACTCTCACGGACAATTAATGACAAAAGAAAATGCAACATGCTACGACACCTGCAGTAGCGGCCTCTATGAGTTACTTCGTACTGCTTTAAAAATGTGGCAAGATAATACATGTAAAAAAAGCAAAGTAAAGATAAAAAGTAGTTGTGTTTTATGCTGGTAGATTGACCAGAGCAGAGAGGGAGGAGAGTTTGGCCACGGACAGTCGGACACGATTAGAGCATGAAGCAGAACGTGAACACCACATTTTAAATCACCCTTTTTGCGCAAGATGGCGACGCCCTGTGTGACTGCCGAACTTTTGCTTGATGAAAAGTAACGTTTCTTGCTTTTTAAATAAGTAAGGTAACCAAATAAACACGGGAAAGTGGGGCGATGCCGCCAACGAGAGCAACACAGATGGAAAACGAAATGGAAGAGATGCGTAAATCGATAAATTACATGACTGGGGAGCTGGCTAAAGTCACACATCAGCTGGCCAAGTTAATGCAACTTGTTGACGAGGTGAAGCAACTCAAGGATGTCATTCACGAAAAAGACAAAACAATCAAGAATCTAGAAACGAGGATCGAGAACTTGGAGCAATATACGAGGATGGAAGACGTTATAATCACAGGTCTGAGCGTGAAACCTCGCTCTTACGCCAGAGCCGCAGCGCACGGAAGAAATGTCAGCGAGGATGCCGAACCAGCTGATCAGCTAACGCTGGAAAACCAAATCGTCCAATTCTTTGCAGTAAAGGATATACAACTGGACGTGAATAACATCGCAGCGTGCCATACTCTTCCGAGTAGGGACAAAGCCAAGCCAGCTGCAATCATCCTGCGTTTTGCGAACAGAAAGTTCAAAACTGAACTTCTACGCCAAGGAAGAAAGCTGAAGGGCTCTTCAGTTTATCTTAACGAACATCTCACAAAAAAGAATGCTGAGATTGCGAGAGAAGCCCGGATCTTAAGGAAGAAAAACAAGATAAAAGCGACGTGGACCAGGAACTGCAAGGTCTTCATTCAACTCAACGGAGCCACGCCGGAGCAGGCAAAAGTTGTACCGGTAAGGGAGCTTACAGACCTTGATGAATACAGATAACAAGGAACGTTTTTTGACTGGACTAAACTGGACTACACTGATGCTGGAGGATTTGGAAATCGAACGACCTGAGAATATATTTTCTACGGTTTGTGACTATGTGCATACTGCTACTGGACGGGGGACACTACGGAGATTAACTGCACACTATATTGACAAAGATACATGGACACTTACGGAGCAAATGGCAGCTACTGGATTGGGAATTCTGTGGAGAGGACCTATAATCATATGGACAAAAAGGACATGGACCTAAAGACAGCTATTGGAACCGAGAAAATATGGAGAGTACTTAAAAACTACATGGACAAAAAGGACATGGACTATATGACTGCTACTGGACTGGGAATGTTGTACAGGCTACACATTCTTTTCTATTTATTATTTATAAGTTGCATTTTGTTTGTGTGTGCGTGGATAGCCGTGTGCGTGAATGTGTGTATGAATGTATGTAAGTTTGTGTGTATGCATGTATGTAAGTTTGTGTGTATGCATGTATGCAGGGCAAGTATGTGCATGCTTGATTGCATGTACATATTTGCGGGTACGATTGTTGTTTATCACAAAATAAATGACTCTTAGTGAGGATGAATTAATTGATGCATTTAGTAATATTGAGGCTCATGAATTTGATTCCGTAAACTATAATATCACCGACTTACCTTCAGAATATGAGCATACGACACTAAATCTATATGATCATTTGGAATACAGAGGTAATGACTTTTGGAGTGATATAGACCCTGATAAACATTTTTTCAACAATATAAATGATTGTAAATATTATACCGATGAGCAGTTTAAAGGTGTTAAAACCGATGATGCACTCACAATAATTCACTTTAATAGTCGCAGCCTGTATAAAAATTATGGAAAAATTAAGAACTACTTGAGTCAATTTAAGAAATTTAGTGTTGTCGCTGTGTCTGAGACGTGGTTGGAGGATGACAAGGGTTTTGATGTAGAACTGGAAGGATATGAACTATTTACGTTGAACAGGAAAAATAAGAAAGGTGGGGGTGTTGCTATGTATGTGGATACTGATCTAAGAACAAATGTGGTTCACAGTAAGTCTATTACCATTGATGGTATTTTGGAATGCTTAACCGTTGAAATTATTACTGTAGAATTAAAGAAAATAATTGTAAGCTGCCTGTATAGACCACCCGGATCGTGCCTAGATACATTCATCCAGAAATTAGATGGTTTAGTCAGTAATCCTGATAAGACGCACATTGTTTGTGGAGATTTTAACATAAACCTACTAAATTTGCAACAAAATACAAAAACAACAGACTTTATCACAACAATGTATAGTAACAGTCTCTTCCCTCTTATCCTCAAACCAACAAGAATAACAGTTGAAACGGCCACACTAATAGATAACATATTCACTAATGCAATTGGTAACAAAATCACTGCTGGCTTACTTATAAATGATATCAGTGATCATCTTCCTGTTTTCGGAATTTTTCATGGAATCTTATGTAAAGCTAAAATATCCGACACAGTTAGTCATAAGTTAATTAGACATAGATCACCAGAAGCTATTGTTGACCTTAAATCGGATCTTTTGGCCCAGACCTGGGATGAGGTCTATGCCTCTCAAGGCCCTGATATGGCTTATAACACCTTTCTGTCAATTTTCATTAAACTGTATGACAAGCACTGTCCTCTTAAAATGTGCAAGGTCAACCATAAAACGGCAACCAATAAGCCATGGTTTACGAAAGGTATAGTCAGAGCATGTAAAAAGAAAAATCATTTGTATGGATTATATATAAAACATAGAACTACAGAAACTGAAAGTAGATACAAGTCATATAAAAACAAGTTGACAAGCATAATTCGATCTAATAAGAGATACCATTATCACAAATTATTGGAACAACACAGAAATGATACCCAAGGGACCTGGAAAATACTGAATGAAATCATTAAGAAGGGTAGGAAAACATTCAATTTGCCTCATTTTTTTGTCAATGACAATCAAATCATAGAAAATGACAAGGAAATTGCAAATGCCCTGAATATTTTTTTCACTAATATTGGACCGACATTAGCTAACAAAATTCTAGAACCTAGAGACACACAAAGATTAAATTGTAACAGTTCAAAACAAAATCTCAACTCACTTTTCATAAGAAAGGCTGAGGAAAATGAAATTATAGAAATAGTTAAAAAATTCAAGAATAAAAGGTCAACAGACTGCTCTAATATTGATATGATGATAGTTAAAGAAATTATTCATTATGTGGTGAAACCATTCACGTTCATTTGCAATCAGTCCTTTCTTACTGGCACCTTCCCAAGAGAAATGAAAACTGCAAAAGTAGTTCCAATGCATAAAAACGGAGATAAACATATATTTGACAACTACAGACCTATCTCGCTTCTGCCGCAATTCTCCAAGATTTTAGAAAAGTTATTTGTAATTAGGCTCGACACTTTTATTGACAAATACAGTTTATTAAGTGACAATCAATACGGTTTTCGATCGAACCGATCGACTACAACGGCAATCATGGCTCTTGTGGAAGACGTGGCCACAGCAATAGATAACAGTGAATATGCAGTGGGTGTTTTTATCGATCTGAGCAAGGCCTTTGACACCATAGACCATACAAGGCTTCTAAAAAAGATTGAAAGGTTTGGTGTCAGGGGACCTGCTTATGCCTGGCTGGAAAGTTATCTCAGCAACAGATACCAATATGTACATATACACAATGTCAACTCTGAAAAAAAACTAATTACACATGGGGTCCCACAAGGCTCTATTTTGGGTCCGAAATTGTTTTAATGTATATCAATGATGTTTGTGATGCTTTGCAAAACGTAAAATGTGTATTATATGCGGATGATACCAGCCTGTACTGCTCTGGAAAGGACCTGAATGAATCTCAGTAAAACAAAATACATTATCTTTGGGAGTAGAAAAATTAGTGATCATACAACTCTAAAAATAAATGATACAGAAATTGAACGAGTTCATGCAAATAAATTTTTAGGAGTGACCATTGATGGTAAACTTGAATGGAAATCGCATATAAGTATATTAAAAACAAAACTAGCAAAAACCATTGCTGTAATTGGCAAATTGAAAACTGTACTCGATAAAAAATCTCTTCTATTACTCTATAACTCCCTCATACTTCCTTACCTAAATTATGGCCTGGAAATATGGGGAAACAATTATAAATCCAATACTCATCCTATTTTCCTACTCCAAAAAAAGGCAATAAGAATTATCACTAAAGCAGATTTCTATGCACCAACGAACCCTATCTTTGTAGAGCTAAGCCTACTGAAAATCCATGATCTTGTTGATCTAAATACATTAGTAATAGTGCACAAAGCATTTAACAATCTTCTCCCTCCTCCCATCCAGGAGCTTTTTGAACACAGAAAAAGTCAGTATAACCTCCGAGGAACTGCTATTTTCAAAAAAGCAAAAGCGAAAAAGAATAAAAAGAGTCGCTGTATTTCTGTAAGAGGTGTTAATCTGTGGAACGACCTGGAAGATCAGTTAAAATTGTCCCAAACAGTCAAAACTTTCAAAAAGTTGTTTAAAGCTACTAAAATTCAAGAATATATAAGCTTAGGATGAATAAAATAAGAAAGAAAAAGAAAAAAAAGAAAAAAAAAAAATAATAATAATGATGACATGATTTAGTTTCAACTAATTTAACTTAAAACAAATGTATGTATACATATTTGTTGGAATATTGAAATTTATGTTATTAACTTCAGATACTTGTTTATCTCTCTTCTGTTTAACACTTGATATTGTTCATTATTAATGTTTGTGTTTTGTTTTTGTTTTTCTCTCGTGGAAGTTTGTAAACTGGGTTAGGCGTTATAAGTTTTTCACTTCAGCCTAAACCCTTTCGGTCGTGTTGTTCACAAAGAATTGGAAATGTTTTTACGTTTAAAGGAATGAATGAACTGACCGAATAAACTACTACTACTACTACTACTACTTTTTACATATACTGTATGCACCTCTCTTGACTCCACACTGTCCTGGGACATCCTTCTCGATAGACAGCCCTGCCTCTGGGCTCAGCTGTCTGTCCCCCTGACACTGGACGCCCTGATCGATTAGAGCCTCTGCCCGTCTGCCAGACAAACGCCGATATCTAATGACCGGGCTAAAATAAAAGCATCGTTCTTTTACGGACGAAACTGCGCCGTCTCACGCGTCTTGAAATGTAACACGTGGCGCCATCAGTCACCAAAATTGGGCTTCATTTTCATAGATTAAAGCCATCAATGGTCACCGAGTGGGTTTTGGTGAAGTTGAAAGAGGGACGAGATGAGGTATAAAAACATAATTATGAAGGAAGCTATCCGGAAGAAGAAAAGGCTTCAACTCAAGGTATGTGATAATTACCTGCACTTTCTTTTTTCCTTTTATCTTCTGTGTGTTAGATGTGCCAGATATGGATTTAGATGTGTTTTGACAGAAACTGGCAGCCACAACTTTTTTTTTTTTTTTTTTTTTTTTTGCAACAAAGCATATAATGTTGATAATTAACCACAGAAAATGTATTGTACAAGGATAGCCATAGTCCAGCCCTGTCCCCTTTGATATTTTCAAAGATCGTACTGGAACCCCCAACAAATATGTAATGTTTCCCTCATAAACACTAACATTACACGAACAAAAAAGCGTTTTTTTTACACCTCAGAGTCACCAGAGCTTTGTGAGTTTTGTCCTAATTAAGATGAGTTCTTTTGTACTAGAGCCTGAAATGCAAATGTCCAGTTATATGGTAGACGATATTGTTGACTTTCCATTCTTCTCTTTTTTTAAGGCATCATTTTCAGAGATTTAAGTAAAGAAAAGCCCATACGGAGCTACCCAGAGAATACAGAAAAGCCTTCCACTCAACAAGGATAATTACCAATACGTTTTCCTTTTTATCCATCGAGGCGTTCGATATGAGCTTTGAAATCGTCTGAATTCAAATGCATTGTGGCAGAACGAAGCAGCTATACCTCTCTCTCTGTGAAAGGAGCATATGGGGTGTATACTTAGGGGTGTGAGACGCAAGTAACAAAGGCAGCAAGTCACCTCTCCTCATTTTATATGATTAATTCAGTTGACGTAGCTCGTGCAATAACATCGCGGATTACACAAAGAAAATTGGTGCATAATCGCATGCAAAAAAAAAAGTTCGCCAATTACTCCTTAGCTCTTTTCAACAGTAACAGCTGCATAATGACATGTAAATGAGAGAAAGGGCTTTTATCACGTACCTATGTGAATGGCATTTGGAAAATCACGAAGGTGCAATTTCATTCTCATTCCGCCATTATGAATAACAAAGACTGTGGTGAATAAATGATAACTTTGAGATGGGGGTCGCAATGCACCAAACACACTTTAAGGTTTAAAAAAAAACAACAGGGGTGTGATTGTGTGAAAGCCAGGATCCTCTGTGTCGAATAATGAGGAGATATTACCTCAACATCTTCTTACTGCACCTATAACTAGCCAGTTTTAATAAGATAAGACTACTGTTTAGGAGTAAGACGGCAGCGATTGCTCATCTTCATCACACACACCAGTGCTGCAGTCCTTAATTCTCTTTCTTATAGGAAGGAGTGCTTCTAGTTGAGGGGTAAATTATCCACTAAGCTCTGCATCAGACATCGACAGGCCACAGTTTTTACACACTGAGATATGTTCTTACCTGAGCTTAGACGAGTTGATGCGTACCTGTCTGGTCTTTGTGCGTGCCTGTGGAAGAGCTTGGTCGCTTGTAACTTCACCCACATTTGGAGCCATAGGAAAATGCTGGGAGAGGCCAAATGCTAACAACATCTTTGGTCGTTTTGCGTGACTGAGGGACCAAAGACCAGACAGGTACGTATCAACTCGTCTAAGCTCATGTAAGAACATACTGTATCTCTGTATGAAAACAGTGGCCTGTTCCTTTAACCTCTTACTCCTTGCCTTAGCCGAGTGTATTTTCTCCAGTTTGACTTTACTCCAATCTAAAAGCCACTCCACTGGAGAGCAACAGTGTAACGCCTCATTTGAAAGCTAAAAAAACAAAACTGATCGCCACTTTTTTGAAGCGTTTTTATCTCTTTTTTGTCTAGTTTTCATCAGTTTTTTCTTGTGTTTTCTTATCTTTTTTGTCTTGTTTTTGTCACTTTTTTGTCTCTTTATTGTTGTGTTTTCGTCTCTTTATTGTTGTGTTTTCGTCTCTTTATTGTTGTGTTTTCGTCTCTTTATTGTTGTGTTTTGTCTCTTTATTGTTGTGTTTTCGTCTCTTTTTTGTTGTGTTTCGTCTCTTTATTGTTGTGTTTTTGTCTCTTTATTGTTGTGTTTCATCTCTTTATTGTTGTGTTTTCGTCTCTTTTTTGTTGCGTTTTTGTCTCTTTATTGTTGTGTTTTTGTCTCTGTATTGTTGTGTTTTCGTCTCTTTTTTGTTGCGTTTTCGTCTCTTTATTGTTGTGTTTTTGTCTCTGTATTGTTGTGTTTTCGTCTCTTTATTGTTGTGTTTTCGTCTCTTTTTTGTTGCGTTTTCGTCTCTTTATTGTTGTGTTTTCGTCTCTTTTTTGTTGCGTTTTCGTCTCTTTATTGTTGTGTTTTTGTCTCTGTATTGTTGTGTTTTCGTCTCTTTATTGTTGTGTTTTTGTCTCTTTTTTGTTACACAGCTTCTTTTTCACGCTTTTGCCTTTTTTTCTGCTATGTTTTCTTTTTTTTGGCACTCTTTAGTCACTCTTTTGTTGTATTATTGTTGCTTTTCCTGCACGTTTTTGTCTCTCTAAAGCAAAAAAAAAGGCACAAAAAAGCGACAAGAAGCAATATCTTTGTCGCTTTTTTGTGCCTTTTTTTTTTTGCTTTATTGCTGCTTTTTTGCTGCATTTTTGGCACGTTTGTGACGTTCTTTGGTCACATTTTGTTGTTGTTTCATCCTTGTTTTTGTCGCTATTTTGACACTTTTTCCAAATAGCTTTTAGATCTAATGCCAAACTGGAGAAAATGTGCTTGGTTCAGGCGACGGTTAAGAGACACATGCGGCTGTTTAGTCCAAAATCTGGTCAGATAAATCCTCATAAAGTCCGGATTTAGCCTTGGTTTACACTATCTTTGGTCTAATCTGGAAGCAGTCCCTATTTGGACCTAACATTAACAAAGCGTTGCACTGGGCAAGCCATGATTAAATCCCAAAAGTTACACATCCTTGGCCGAATACTACAGTATATGGCGCAGTGTCAGGTAGATGATTGGGCTGGCATAATATTCAACATTCAAGCAAGAAGGTGGATTACTTTTAGGATTTCCTCCAAGAACTGGATCTTGCTCATCTCCAAAATGCCTTATTTCAATATCATTATTTTTTCAACCTTTGCACCTTTCCCTTCTATATAAACAATGAAATCTGAATAACAAATGAACAAAGATTAAATTTACTTAGAACCTTTACCATACAGAAACGTATTGATTGCATTTCACCTCACTTCTAAACCAAAAGAGTTTCGTAAATGCCTCACACACTATTCACACCGAAGTTAAGATGGCATTGAGATGTGCGCTGCCTTTTAAGGAACCGGAGACACGGAGAGTTTCCTCGCAGTTTGTGTCCCTGCCTCCCTCCCGGCCGTCACTGATCAGCAGGCAAATCAGCTCAGTCATTGACCTGGTGCCCTCTAGCTCTCATTAGCAGCGAGTGGCAGCGAGTGACAGTGATGGAAGGCTGGCTTTATTCCGGAGTGTGCCTCTCACACTGGGAATACATGGGTCACAAGTGGTGGGTGGTCAGATTATTGTGTATACCACCGAGCTGCCCAAGGCACTTCACGCCAACCCCGCTCATCCCAAAAGAGTATACGCTAAAGTAAAAGATGCTGAGGACAAGGCTGCACAAACTTTACAGCGGATGCAAAAAAAAAAAGTGGTGGTTATTCCCTAGATCCCACCAGTACATTTGCTTCTTCAGGGAAATTTGGACACTACATGGCTGGTCTATAAAATATGCAAAAGCCAATTTAAATGCAGAATTATTTAAGACTTCTGACTTTGGCAAAATGGTCAGCAAATAGGTCTATTAAAGTCTTGAGAAAACTCATTATGGTACAGCAAATCATTTAAAAAGTTAAAAGAAAAAAAAATACTTTACGTCTTATAAACTATGATGTGTATATGTTGGTACAAAATGGCGACTATCAGAAGGCAAGAATACTGTAGGAAAGGATTTGGGAACTGAACAAGGCAAGATATGACAATATGGTGTTGCTTAAAAAAATACTCCCCCAGTTGGGTCCCCAACTAAATCGGCTCAAGGTCCGCAAATTTTACTTTCATAACTTTCAACATATGTTCACGGTCCGGACATGTGCACTGCTTGCTCTTGAAAATGTAAAACATGAGCACAGTTTGTCTATTTACATAGCAGAGCTGATCAATGAATCAATGATTGTGCCATTTTATTTCAATGTTGTTAATATTGTTTAAATCATTGTTGATTCAGCCTGAGATCTTAAGTATATAGAGAGGATAGAAAGGCTTTGTGATCCAGACCCAAGCCTCTGGAGGTCCGGATCTGGACCCAGGTCTGCCAGTTGGGGACCCCTGATATACAGTATATAAATGACAGTAAAATGATGATTAAACACACATACATCATGTATCATTTTTAACAATATAATGTACCCGCTAAAATTCAACAAGAGAGCAGCAGTCTTCCCTTGTCTTACAATGGAAATAAATTAGGCTTTAAAACAGTATTCTGGATACCTCCGCATTGATCTTTTACAATTTACAATTTGAAATAATGTCTAAGGATAGTAATGACTAAGGAAGGGGCTGGACAAGGACCAGGTGCTGGTCTGATGATTTGGTCCAATGTCGTATGAATCGTATGAACCACCTCAGGCCTTGAGATCCTCCGGGATGGGTCTACTGGTGGTTCCCAGAGTCACAACTAAACACGGTGAGGCTGCGTTTCAGTTTCACGCAACAAAAGTGTGGAACAGCCTCAGTGAGGATGTGAGACAGGCCTCAACTCTGACTATGTTTAAAGGGACTATACAGAGTTTAAAAATGTTAAAATTATGCATTTTCTACATGTTCCAACAATGTCCTATAATGTGTAGAATGAACCCAGACATATTCACCACAACTGGCTATAAAATCCTGCACTGTCACTCAAAAAGGTGTTACTTCGGTCCGAATTGCCGTCGTGCACGAGCTTAATATAGAAGGTGAAGTTACATGTATGACCTGACGTGGCAGTAGTGAGTATAAAATGGCCAACTTGCATTTAGCACCTTTAAGCCCAGGCTGAAAGGACACCTTTATTCTGCTGCCTATGACAATTAACTGTATTTTAGCGAATTTTAATATATACACATTTTTTATGTTTTTTTTTTTTTTTTCGTGTAATTTTATTGTGCTTTTAATGCTTTGTATTGCATTTTTATTGTGTTTGGGCGTCTGGTGTTGCTATGACTCACATTGAGTTGTCAAGCATATGAAATGTGCCATACAAATAAACTTGCCTTGCCAATTTTCTGATTTCAATGTTAATTCAAACTGTCAATGTTCCACTAATGGTGAATTCCACTATTTTTTGCCCCATCTAAAAAGTTCTCTCAAACTGGCAGACTTCGCTTATAACAAGCTCCTATAACCTACTATTAGTCATACCTGTATTTCTGCCGATGCGTGCAGAGTTGCATGCACCTTACATTTGCACTCCCAAACAATGGCCAAATTGTCTGGGAGCATTATCCTGTCCACCCCCGCAGGACCAGTCCAGATCCTTTTGTTCATTACATTATTGAGATGTATTTGCAGATCCACACACTTCCACCCACTTTCTCACCATTACACCTTGGGAGTGCATTGTCAGTGCTGATTCTGAGGTGCGTTGCTGCCGCATTTAGATTCTCGAGCAAGAGAATCTAAATGTTGGCGGAGCTCGCCAGGCTACCAGAAATGACAACTTTAACACAAGAAATAATGGGATAACTGTGAAAAATGGGTGCAAGGAGGAGAGAAGGAGTGGGTGGGGTGAATTGAACAAGTAGGAAGTGTGGTTAATTTGATTCGTATGCGTAAAGCAGGGAGTGTAGAGCCGGATTTTGTAATAACACTGCATTATGTAATAACAGTTCAAAATGTGATCCAATTTTTAGTTTGTTGGGTAATAAAACCATAAAGTATTTAGTACTGCACTGATTGCTCAAATTGCGCAAATAAGTACTAAGTAACGTGTTTACCTTAATAAATCCTTTTCGCTGTCCCACTGGGGGTGTTAATGGGATGATGGGGGGGTCTTTCATCTTCCCCTGGTGTCTCTGGTCAGAAAACAATGCGTGCAACTTTCCTGCCTCTAGGTTGGAGGTGCAAACCGCACTAATAGAATCACGAAGAAGAAGCTAACAGGCTAACGGGCAAAGCTAGCTGTGGGCTAGCGCCACTTTGGCAGTTTTTACAGCCAAGTTTGAGCAGAAAGAAATATCTCCATTGTGCTAATTCTTTGTGGCACAATATACAATATCCCTGTCTCCCTTTGTCTTCTGTGTCAGCGTAGTATTTACTCTCACGGACAATTAATGAGTAAAACAAGACACAACATGCAGTGACGCTTATGGTCTGTAGGGCATGAGTTACTTAGCTCTGCTTTAAAGGAATAGTTCACCGTTTTTCCATAGTGAGATGTGTTCTTACCTGAGCTTAGACGAGTTGATACGTACCTGTCTGGTCTTTGTATGTGCCCATGGAAGAGCTTGGTCGTTTCTATCTTCACCCCGTTTGGAGCTATAGGAATACATAGGGACAGGCCAAATGCTAACAACATCTTTGGTCTTTTTGCGTGACTGAGGGCACACACTAAGACCAGACAGGTACGCATCAACTCGTTTAAGCTCAGGTAAGAACATATCTCAGTATGTAAAAACGGTGAACTATTCCTTTAACTAATTGAGGAACATTATTGTGAAGTATGGTTTTATTGAAGTGAACATTGCTTTACGTTTTGAACTGTCATTACATACTGCGGTGTTATTTCTTAATGGGCTTAAAAGGGTGCCAGTGTTTGGTCCACGGAGCATTTTGTCCAGTTTAAGCTGTTTGGGCCCAAGCTCCCGTGGTATTTAGGCGGCTTCTCCAGACCATTAGCCCAGCATGTGGCAGAGCAAACAGGAGCCATTGTCTCTGTCTAATTCGCCACTATCTCTTACTAAAGCAGCATAACAAGTGCACACGTCTGCGAGGTTGCGCCCGGAATGACAAGAGTCACACGGTCCATGGAGAGAAGGTAAATAAAAGGTCCAGCGAAACCTCCAGTGGGGGGTTTTAATTGGCTATTCAGCATTATAATTACAAAGACGTTGAGTAACAATCAGCCCAAATATATGACCTTCAGCTCAGTTAACAGCATCCACATTTAAATTCTATAGCGGCCCCTTCGCGGTGCTGCTCTTAATAAGAAATTATTCATTAATTTAATTACATCAGATTTGAAATGATAAAGTGCGGGGCAAAGCCGCGTAACTTAGAGAGCAAGTCATACTGTTTTCATGGCCAGTACTTTGTGAGCTTCCTGGAGGCATTGTGTTTAAAGGAATGCTGTTCATTTACCTTAGCAGCTAAGTAGATAGTGCGTCATTAGGCAATATGTAGTTAAGATAAGAACTCCTTTATTTATCCCACAGAGGAGAAATTGCATTGAGGAAATGTAAGTTCTATAATGCAAGTTCTACAGGTATAATGGAATATTACATTTATGTTCTACACCAGAAACAACACAGAAATCTGTCAAGTCTCTGGTTTTATGTCTTTTTTCCCAGTGGACAACATACCTAGACTATTTTGTTGGGTTCACAATCAAGAGAGAGCAAGTCAATTCAATTGTTCATTTTGATCCAAACTCATAACATCCTAAATCTTAAGCATAACTATGTAACTCATGCCCCTAGAGGCCATAAGCGCCACTGCAGGTGCCGTAGCATGTTACGTTTTGTTACTCATTAATTATCCGTGAAAGTAAACACTACGCTGACAAAAAAGACAAAGGGAGAGAGGGATATTGTTCATCCAATTACACAATGGAGATATTTTTTCCACTCAAACTTGGCTGTAAACACTGTTTAAGTGGTGTTAGCCCACAGTTAGCTTTGTCCGTTAGCCTATTAGCTTCTTCTTCGTGATTCCATTAGTATGTATTGGGGCCCAGGCAGCCAAGTTGCGAGTTTGTTTTTCTGGCCAAAGACACCAGGGGTAGATGAAAGACCCCCCTCAACACTTCTATTACCCCCAGATGGACTACGAAAAGATTTATTACGGTAAAGAAGTTACTTAGTACTGCTTTAAAAAGGATGAGTTAATTGGTACATTTCACAACTTGCAGATTGACTTCTCTTGGTCACTGTCACAGAAATGCTAGAAAACTACCCCAGTTATGAAAAGTCAAGTTCAGGAAATTGATACAAATGGGTAATAGTGCACACAGATTCAACAATTATCAGAGTTGACAATAAACAGGAAAAAAGTGTGTCCGCTACAACAAAAAGAAAACAGGTACAGGGATGTTATGTTAAGTGTACGATGTATTTTATTGTTGGATAATTTCTCTTCAGCGGTTTGAGTAATTCACTTTTTTCTTTCCTTTTTTGTTAAAACCTTCATACAGCATGGGCACTAGGTCCCATCTTTGTCCGGTGTAAGATCAACTCACCAGTGGAGAGAGCGGACTCAGCTCTTCCCTCCGCTCTGGGTTAATGCAGTCGTGCCACTAAAGCTGTCAGCCTCTGTAACAGCACGCCAGATGTACAGCTGCTCGCTCCAAAACGCTATTACCACCGCTACAGTCAACAGCCATCAAAGGAGAAGGCACCACATAATAAAACTTTGGACCGTCGTTCCACTGGTAGATGCAAGCTCTTTATATTAGGGTCTGTCAAGAAAATGTATGGGGAAAAACCTCAGAAATTGCTTTGCACAGTTCAAGGTTTCAGCATAGTAGCACTGATGTGTTATAAACTCCCTTTTACCACAGGCTGCAGACTTCTGTTTTGCACTATAATGTGTCTTTGTTGTAAAGATGAGAAGATTTCAAAGCTACTATGTCACGCTTTCATCTCGAGTTGACAGACTTCGCAGACGGCTCTTTGCGCAAATGTACTATATGGTTTTATATGACAAGCTCATCTCGACTATAGATCCACTCCCATGTCCTCAGTAAAGCACGCGAAAGTGCTGATTGATTATATAGCACACAGACTGCTCTCAAAAAAGCCTTTCATGCTCAAAAGAGGACTGAACCAAGACTAGATCTCTTAAAAAAGGATTTAAATCAGGACAAAATCAGTCTAAACCAGACAAAAAAAGATACAGATAGAAATGCCAACACCAGGGAGCCCGCTTTGAAAATGTTACTCACGTACTCTAAAAGAACATATAGTCGACTGATCTAGTGTAAATCCAGCCAAGACCAAGAATTAACCAATATAGAATGAAGCAATACAATTATTTATAAAGGACCAAGCTCAGTCGGACTTGCCAAGGATCCCCAAAGACAAGAACTCTGCGTACCCCCTGTGATGCCTCTGCCACAGTTTGACAAGCGCTGATATAGCACACATAAGCACTGCCGAGAGGACACTGTGCCCCCGAGCGCTTTTCTTTTTTTCCACATTGCTTTTTGTTCCATTATATTCGTGAATCAGAGTCCCTTGGAGGGGAAGACAAAGAAGATTTACTTTGTTCAATACAATGTAGGCCATAAGCCTTAGAGCAAGGGTCAAGCTCCATAGAGTATTCCCATACCATCCCAGAGAAAGAAATCTGACGGGGGGGGAACTGCAAACCCTGCAGGATCCTTTACACTCTGGTAAGTTAACAAACAGAACTATAGGTGAACACAAATAATGACATTGTGCTCTTACAAAAGCCAAAGAATGACATATGAATAGAATAATTGAAAACACGTGGCTTGTTATATGGCTCAAAATTGTACTTACTGTTCCGTCTTTTGATTTGATTCCATATTTCATCCATCGGCAGACGGCGCAATCAGTCTTCAGTGACACAATGCCACATGCAGCCTGCCACATTACTTTGCTTGATTCAAGGGTAGTGCTCTGGCTAATCTGTTGCGCACCGTCGAGAGCCGGCTTTGATTGGCTCACTGTTGTGGCTGGTAATTGTTGATTCACACATTCATCATTTTACCATTAAACAAGAAGGGATTCGTCTGAGGCAATGAATCAAAGTTTGTAGTAGAAGTATAAGATGTGAGTGGTAGTAGCCAACGGGTTATCACAATAAGTGTCATAGTGTCATAGTGCCTACACTGGGGATACCTGCCCTGGGGCTAATCGCCTCATGGTGGCCCTCATATCCCTATGCCCGTTCAATAGAGCCCCAGTGAGTTGTTATAGAGCAGGTGCAGCCACTTAAGATCTGTAGGTCAAGCCCTGCTGTGCCCTGTCATTGCTTTTTGTTTCATCAGGTTGCTTCCTGATTCCAAAGGGCCTGGAAGCTTGTGCCTGTGTCCACCTTCTAACACAGGTAAGTTAGGATTCTCTGGCAAACAACATCCTGCTGGAATCAACCGAGAGGCAAACGATCAATTCTTACTGGGAAACTAATAAAATGCTTGTAATCATTGTAAAAGTAGCAATTGTCATCATAGAAGAAAATAAGTGTTTGAATAGAAGCAAAATCACGGCAAGACAGAGCCTCACATTATTGTTTTAATGTAGCGCATGTGCAACATAGTGTGCCATGAGCACTGACCACAATAAACCATGTCAACTGGCCTTTGGGTTAAACACTGGAAAGGTCACTGTTATGCTATTGTAAGACGCTGTGCTCCGTTTCCCATTAGTTGTGACTAGATGTATTTTAATACATAATGACTTGCCCAAAAGGGAAGACAACATATAATAAATTGTTCTATAAATGCTGACAGAGACATCAGCAATGTGTTTAGTGTCAGTGAACTGCCTTTGGTACTGAACAGCTTCTTTGTATGTTACAATATTTAAAGGGACTAGATGCAAATTGGTCATTTTATACTCACTACTGCCACCTCAGGTCTTACGCGTAACTGCAATTTCTATATTAAGCTCATGCATGACATTTTGAGTGACAGTGCAGGATTTTAGAGGCAGTTGTGGTGAACAGGTATGAGCTCATTGTACATATTAGGACATGGCTGGAACATGTAGGGGGAGGAAAATACAGAATTTTCACATTTTAAACCTTTAACATTTGGAAAAGAGGTGTAGTTCTCAGATTACAGTATTTTATGAGTAAATCACACTTAAGTCCTTAAAAACTATCTTGCAAATAACACAAAAAACAGAGATAAAAAGGGAAGAAGATATTACTTTCCATGCTTTTCTTGAATCATCTTGAATCACTCCTCCACTTTTGATGATGAAAGTAAGACAAAAATACCTTATCAAGACTCAAGTGTACTATTATTCAAATGATTAGGTAACAAAGGAAGTGTATTTGTTCTGACGCAGTCACACATTTGTTGCCATGGTGGATGTGTGGCAAACGAGCTGACAGATGGAGAGGCCCTATCCGTGTACATTAACATACGCTCAGCCAGGATGCGAACTCCCCTGTCTCCACAGAAGCACACTGTTTATATAATATTCACCGGGGACCACCAACCTCACATTCTCCACGTTTTAATATCAATGTCACCATTTTCAACATTGACGAGCGCGTGCTGAAAAGTCTTGTTATTATAAATAAAGCATAAGTGGAGTAAAATATGCAGGTGTTAAAAGGCTGAGGGTGTCGGAACAAAGTCAGACATGTCGTGTTCGAGGCTCTGAAAGAGTGAAGTTTGCCCCGTGTGTCTTTAATGGTAGGTCAAGTGTAAAAAATAATTTCCATTTATAATTCATATTAAGTTAAATAATAAGTGTGTGCACTATTGCCGGTTAGTTCTTCACAGATGTCAAGTTTCTGCTTGGTCATGCGTGGCCATTTTTTCCACAGAATCTAAATTCTTACTTTTATGTGCATGCTGTACAGCAGGGGTAGGCAAGTTTGCTCGGTGTAGGGCCGTTTTTCTTCACCGTCCAAAGACCAAGGGCCGGACCTTCTTATTGTCGCTAGAAGTAAAGCATCTTTTTCTACAAACGCCAGTGTTGTACAACATGTATGACCTAAATGGGTGTTCAGAAATTTTAAAGGGATTGACAGTGTTTTTCACATTTCTCAAGCATTTTAACCTCTCATAACCCCCACCTGAACCAAACACATGTTCTCCAATTCGGCTTTACCCAAATCTAAAGGTTTCTTGAATAAAGCGTCAAAATAGCGAGGGTGAAATGCAACAAAAAAATGAAAAAAAAAAAGCGGCAAAATTAAAGAGTAACGAAAACGCAATGAAAATGCGACAAAAAAGCCACAGAAAAGGGACAAACAGTAAAGGAAATGCAACCAAACCGATACAAAAAAGTGACAAAAATGCGATGAGAAACTGACGAAAACATGACAAAAAAGCGTCAAAAATTTGATGCTGAGACAATGCAATACTAAAGTTACGATCAGTTTTGCAGGTCTTAGCTTTCAAATGAGGTGTTGTACTGGCCAAGCTCTCCAGTCGAGAAGCTTTTAGCTTTGGGTAAAGCCGAAATGGAGATAATGCGCTTGGTTAAAGTGGGGGGTAGGTGGTTTATAACAGGCATTTGATCTCTGATTTGGGTAATATTCCTTTAAATCATCTTAAGGGCCAGAGGTTTCATGATGGAGGGCCGGATTTGGCCCCTGGGCCTGAAGTTGCCTACCGCTGCTGTACAGTATGCAGTTAAACATCCACAATATCCACAAATGCTAAGCGTGACTTTTCATTTTGCAATTCCCTCAACAGGATGCACTATTGTCATTATTCTGTAAATGGTGTGTGTCTTTCAACCAGTTCTTTCTCGCTAAAACAAATAATGAAAACACAGGCTGTTGTGGGAAGAAAATAATGAGAGGCTTTGAGCGTTTTAAATAAGATAAACACTCATTTAGTGACTGTGAATTTACATTTATTAAATATGTATCTGATGTGTAGAAAATTAGACACAGAATAAAAATAACACCAGAAAATATCATTTAGTAACACAGTCGAGCTGCAGACAATGAAACATGCTAATTGCTATGCACAGTATGCAAATGCTCCTGCAACGGGTGCTATTTGTCTGAAACAAGCGTTGCAATTGCACTTTTGTTGGTGGCTGTCACCGTGAGGAATGGCTCGCCGCCCTCATGCCCATGGGCAGTGAGTATTGAGCGGCGCAGCTGGAGTTATGCTAAACGTAAAGCGAAGTGACACAAATGCTAATCAAGTATCAAAACTGACACCGCGTCCCCCCCTCATCCACGCACATCAGCCCCTCAATGATTTATTAGCCAAAGTGAGAGCATGTGTCGGCGCGTCCCGGGACCGCTGGGGGGAAAGGTGCACTCCACTTAGCGACGTGCCTCCCCTCCAGCGTGAAGTGCACTCTCTGCGAACGGGTTTGAAAAAGAAAAAAAAAGAAAGAAAAAAAGGCAGGTAAGCCACACGCCATGTATCCGAGCTGGTCTCTTCAGAGTCAACTAAAAGCCCATTATAGGAGCGGCGGCGTGTCCCTTAGATCAAATGGCTCCACTGCTGAGTAAGCCTTGCCTCTCTCCTCACCCCCCCCCCCCCCAACTCTCATTCCACCGTGTCCCCGGATCGGAGCCACCCCAATTATCTGGACCGTCATTCACAATCTTTCATCGAACTCCTCTTTCCAACACCGCAGCAGAATCCGAGTCTAAATATTGCTACGGGGGGGGGGGGGGGAAAGGCTAAACAACATCTTGAGTTTGGCACAAGAACCAACAAATAATACACGTATGACGTTAATGCTCCCCCCACCCCCCGCCCCCCTCGGACCGTGGTGGACAGAAGGAGGTTGTTATCTGTTGGGTTTTTGCTCTGCCGTCCATTTTGGTTTTGCCAATTAATTTTGAATTTCTTTGCGAGTGGATTTCTGGAACTAAGCCTGGTTTGATGGATAAACAATGCTCCAGTGCATCATTTAGTTGAGAGCGGAGAAGAAAAATATATTCAATCCCTTTGTCCCAAATGCAATCTTAGCAACACTTGAGTATGCAGCGGACTTGTAATGAGATTATTGGGAGTGAGCAGCTGCAACACCCCCACCCCCACAAAAAGTTGAAAGATACTGTAACCGTTGTCAGACACAAAGACGCTCACTCTCGATGGGGTTATAGCAAAGAGTAAAACGGCTGTGACTCACCATGGGCGGAGATGGGAACACTTTAGGCGCTGGTTTAGAATGAAATGAACTGAGCAAAGCAGACGGCAGTGAGACAGTGAAAGAAGTTTCAGATTAAATATGTCGTCATGCCGAGCTCCCTCCAAAACGCAATAAAACATATCACATAGAACGATAAATATTGGAGGAGCAGGTTTGTGCATAATTCATACATCTTAACATCTGAGAGAATGCCCGCCTCTGCCAAGACGTTTTATTGGCTCTCCGGCAAATCAAGATGAAGCCCCTGCTGCCAGGTTTTGCAGCTATAGCGGGGTTTGTTCATTTTTAATAGCAAAGGGAGAGAAAATAGAATAGCTAATGATGTTGATTATACCACCGGGCAGAGCAATATGTTTGGCCTGCTTTGTAAAAAAAAAATGCAGTCTTTATCATAGATTTTCAAATGGGCTCCTTATATTTGCAAGTACCTGCAAACGCTATTCTCCTGAGAAACCATTTGCGTTACTTCCTTAGTGCTTAAACGTCGTCTTTCGAGAACTGAATGCGTCTAACCCAACGTCATAATTTCGGAGCGTGTAATTTCCAGTCGATGAGGAGCGGTGTCCTCCGCTTCTGAGCCCGTAGACTGATGATCTGGCTGTGGTGCTGTAGTTCGTCTTGTGTGAATATGTTGCCTGCTCTCTCTGTGGCGCAGCGCGGACAGTGGAGGCCGTTGTTGCATGAGACTCGCCCCGAGCAATTTATGCTTTCATGTGAAAAGTGAAGGGGAAAAATGTAGAAGGAGATTAATGGTACGTAAACAATATGGATGACTGTGTGAGCGTAGAAGCAGTGTCCTATATGTGTGCTTCCTTTATTTATGTAGCAGGAGGCAATTCTGTACGAGCACAGCCCGAACACAGACCTTGCCCAGAGCTTTGCCCCTTTCCCCCTGCGCCTGATGTATCTACAACTAAAATAGGCGAGCTATCTTTCACAGCACATGTGCACACAACCTCTGCAATTCAATATTTGCTGTGCATTTCAACAGAAATATTCCTAGCAGCGGGAGCAGGCAGGGTTTCAGTCGGAGCCAGTCAATGCGGAGGTGAGGGGATGATGTGCACACCTGTCACTCCGGATTGCCACAATTCTCAGGGACTGAAATTGCACGCAGTTCACATATATACTGTAAAATCCAGGTTTAATCTACTGAACAGATAATGCAAATTCTTAAAATAAGAGAAGAAAGATTATATCTAAAGATTGTGTGTGGTTTGTATCTTTTTACGAGCAATACATGCAGGCAAAAAAGTAGGCCTATACAGTGGAATTTCTTACATTTCTGCCTAAATTGGTCACTAAATGTGGTGTGATATTTATCAAAATCACAAGATGATTACGTTGTCCAGGCCCCGAGGAAACAAAACAGCCCCACGATTGATTCTCCTGCACCATACTTCAGCGTGAGGATAGGGTTTTGATGTTGATATGCTGTTCCATTTTTTCTCCACACATGACGTTGTGTGTTCCTCCCAAAATATTAAACTTTGGTTTGCGAAAGAGCACTTGGATGCTCCACAGCACTACTGGAAAAACATTCAGTGGACTGATAGACCCAAAGTCGAATAGTTTGGGAGGAACACACAACGTCATGTGTGGAGGAAAAATGGAACAGCACAAAAATGGAACAGCACATCAACAGCATGTGGATAAGTGAGTACATCCCTGTAAAAAATAGCTGGCTGATCCTTCTTTTGCAGAAGAAAACTGCTTTTCTGTAGTTGCAGACTAGACGCTCACAATGATCACGATGAATCTTGGACCATTCCCCTTCACAAAACTGCTGTAGTTCAGTGAGATTCAGGCGGTGTACTCACTTATTCCTCCATGTCCTGTGAATGTTTAATGTTATGGCCAATAAAAATATGATAAATTGTAAATGTTTGGGTGGTGTTAGTTCAAGCAGACAGTGTGTAATCATTCTTTTGATTTTAATAAAGATCAAACCACATTTAGTAAATTCCACACTGTGCACTTACTTTTTCCTCCCACTGCATATCAGGAGAATAAGCTATAGGGCTAATTTCCACTCTTGTTTTTCAACACAACACTGCAACTAGCACATAATTACATGCAGTATTTGAATTCACAGACACCCATTTAACATGACATTCTTTTGCAATGTACAGTTCACATCGAGAACGTTTACAAATAATGAACTGCGAATGAAAAGGTGCTAGCTGAGTGCTATTTGCGCAGTTACAAAGTGTATCTCTCCTTTTAGTCAAACTATAGCTACAACCAAGCACTATTTCACAAGTGGAAAAGCATCTGCTGCAACTGTAATTCTGCTCCCAAATCAATTTCTGGCCTTCGGGGGAAACTACAAGTAGGTAAATGGGTGCTCTGCTGGGAAAAGTGGTGTTAATTAATTTGGACACAGACCACACACTTTCAAAGCCTGATAGAAATGTAAACAAATGAACGTTTGGCAGCGTACCTCATCTCGATACACTAAAGATACCCCCTTAGTACTTGCAAATAGCTGAAATGCAAACAAGAAATAGAAACCAAATTCAAACTGACAACAAAAGGCTGAATTATTAGATGTGATTAGTTCGATAGGAGGAAGTGGTCTGTTGCAGCCAGCGTGATGTTTGACCTGTGAGAGAACATTAAATCACAGCGTGAGGGATCAAGGGAGAGGCTGATCCCACTCCAAAACCAACAAAACGCAGACAGTGGCTCAATAAGACACAAGCTCTTCTCACTCGAGTAATGTCTGGCCGCGAGAGTGAGATGCTACAATCGTCTTGATGCAAATTGTGGTTTTAAGATGCTCTTAGCGCAGGGGGTAAAGAACAATGCTGCCAATTTCACTGATCAGAAATTCATGAAAAGTAAGTGATGAGTGCTCCGGGACAACCCGTCAGGAGCAGTGGACAACCGCAGTGTAGGATCATAGTCAAGAGTACCTGGACAACATGTTTTTCAGTCATGTGACTTTTGTTGTTATGGCGGCCACTTTGAATACCGAAGTAGAATTATGCAGTACTACAACATGTAACAATATATCTACTCAGGATGAAAATAAAAGACATTTGATTGACAGTGACATTTTTATGTACTCGTAATCATTGCTCAAGAAGATAAGAGTAAAAACACGGCCCCAGAGATGCACTTTTATGTGAAGAAACCAGCGAGTCAGTGTTTAAGCTGCTCAAGACGCTAGCTTGCTACCGGTTCGCATTTAGCTTCAACAGCTCAGCTCTGCCCTCTCCATAGAAAGCCCTGAACCACACTCCAAACATCTAGCATTGAATACAACATGTGACAGAGGTCAGAGCTGAGCTGTTACTGAAGTATTTCCTCAGTGTTCATAGATGTGAGTCACACATATGTTTGTTGTCGTATGTCGTTGTGTTGTAACCATTGACAGTTGATTGAATAAATGCGAACCGGTAGCATGCTAACGTCTTGAGCAAATTAAACACTGACTCAGACTTTGTTGACATGACAAACTGTAAAAATCACAAAGAAAGGTTTTCTGTTTCCTCTTTGATGTATTAATGTAGTCCGAGGAGTGAAGCAGATTTTGAGTAAATCCTGATGTAGCTTGACAGACAGAGCTGCTACGTCTGTGCTACATTTGCAGGTTATATCACATAAGTGTACACTCTCTGGGAAACGCATGTATAGGTTGTGTTCATGTGACATCACAACATTTTAAAAAAGCCCACAGTTTAACATTGAGGTGGAGGGTGGCTGAAAATTCTATGGCAGTAACTATGGTAACTATCAAAATGCAAATTAGTTTATTGCTATGGGCCAATTCACCAATAACAAAAACTGTCAATAAAGTTAAAAGTCATCTCTTCCAGCACATATGAACTACGGTCTAATTATTTCCTCTGAAGACAATATTCAAAAATATGAGTGTGATGTTGGTCAGTAGTTCGGACTTTCAGAAAAAGAATAATGTGGCAGGTTTGTGAACCCAATCGCTATCAAATAATGAACAGGGAAAACATTTGGACATTTTCTATTTGGATATTTCTTCTCTCCCATTCAATTGGCACCTGACCTCCAAATAGAATTCTAAGTCATGAAGGCAACCTATTGAACATGTTTTAGGATGGTTGACATGGGGAATCCAGAGCACACCCAGACAACAGGACTTCGCCACAGCAAGGTCTCACCCTGCCCCAGAGTCAAAACAAGGGAACGTCTTGTTGTGAGGCAGAAATGCTAACCACTCATCTGCTGTGCTGCCCTGAACAAGTCACAATGTGCCAAGAGCGTTTGGTGGTATAACCTCGCACACTAGAAGAACTGTCCCTACATATTTACTATGGCAAGATTTTTTTTTGGCAGACGTCAGTGCATTGTTAAATCATTTTTTCATAGCCCTGCCTGACAACCTGTCAGAGCCCGTAGCACTTAGTTTTGTAGACGATGTAATTGAACAATGACTGTCATAAAACATTCAATCACAGAGACATTTAACATTTTTTCAAAGGCTGTTTCAAAGACATCAAAATTCTAACATTTTAAAACCAGTCTCTTGGCAGCTAAGAGAGTCGCAGGTGAACTTCTCCAACTCCTACTCACATCCACTTCAGTCAACACGCGTTTTTATAAAGCTCCCTGTAAAACACTTTCTTTTTTTTATTGATTTAAGCACGCCACTACTGTTCCAACCTTTGTGCCCGAGCAACTGGTGAACATGCATGTGGGAGCGACGCAGCATCATGCTCTATTTGCCTTGATCTTTACATATTTGCTGTTTCAACTCAAAAGAGAAGCCTGGGTTGCACTGAATGTTTGAATTGAATCCGTTAGATGTATCTTCCCTCTGAGAAGTGTTCATTTTAAGCACTTATGGGCATATAAAGCTGGAATCATGCTCAAAACAACTCAGCAAAAGTCATTTTAACAGTGCTTAAGTACATTTTCAGTTGAAAGAAATGAACTAGTTTTTGCCCGTACTGTGTAGAATGCAAAGAAATACCAATTCCCTGGAACGGTAAGTATCGATGACTATTTTGAATTCATTGCAATGCTGACATTCCATGGAGCTTTTATTTCTTTCAAATTACTTTGCGTAGAATAAAAAATAAAAGGACTTTGAAAAATATCTGAACACATTTGTACTTTCTTCCTGAATGCCTATTAGCCCCCCATGCTTTCTGCGGGGGCTTTTTGAAATCGGCAGATCATGCGGTGGATATTCTTGTGCTTTTCAAATCTCGAAGCTTTCAACATGTCGCAAGAAATCATCTGGTGAGACAAAAGGCACAAAGTCAGTGTGGGAGTGTGTGTGTGGGGTCTGACTCTGTGGGCTAGCACTTACCCAGGACGGAGGGCACATGTCACAGACCCTGCTGCTGCATTACAAGTCATAATGATTTACCATGCTGGGGGCTCTTTTTATGAAATCAAAATGGCAAAGTCTGACATCTGTTGATTTCTCGCTGAGCTTTAGCATGTGCGTAGAGCCGTATTTACCATTTTATAGATCAGATGGTGGGATGGTTCTGAGCTGTTGTGAATGTGTGCAAGTAAACAACGGTATTTACTTTTATTAATGTCACACAATTACTACTACTACTGATGCCACTCCTATAAATATCTCGGAAATTGTAAGAAATACAGAAAAACATGTTCCGTTCAGCGTCACCTGCTCCCATGTCCCTCGTGTGACTACTAATCTGATACGTGACAATAATGCAGAGCGTGAAACGAGATCGAAAAACATATGCGTCACACGCCTGGCCAATGAGAATACGTATATAGGCTATTATTCAAGTGGAGGTGTGAAATTCTTTCCTCTGGCGATGCTGCTGCTTAACTAATTATCATGGCACATTAATTTTCCAAAGCCTGCAGCCTTTGTCGAGTTTAACCAAAGTGCACTGTGCACGTGTTTACTCCGGTTGTGGATCGGGAGTACGAACAAAACAATCTGAAGAAGACGCTCTTTCGCTGCGAGTTGCGGCAGCTTCATTTGTGTTCTGGAGATTGTATCTTGAAATTTAGAAAATGTTGACTGGAGGCAACGTGTTAAAAGGCAGATTTGGTCTGTCATGTAGTCGGCATAATAGGATGAATTAATTATTACAGTGAGGGGGAAAACACGACCTCAAAGTCAATGCGTGGAAATGCATAATCCAACAAGAATTTGTAGATATCCAGAAAGATTTAAAGTGGAGTTTGCTTCCGGCCAGACTCCAGTCCATATAGCAACAATGACCCTCCAGTTTAGTCTCTGCAGAGCATCGAGAGGCAAATACATCCACAATTCCTTCACTACAAAGCAACATGCTTCAGTCCAGTGTGCCAATGTCCAACTGTATGTACAGCATGTCTATTCGTCCATGGTGACCGGGGAGTTAGGGAGCGAATGGAAGAAGATCTTAAAGAGGCTGTGGCACCTTTTGTCAAACTGGAAACTTTGAATAAGCTCTTTGAGATCAACATCGATTTTTTTTTCATGAATGCTTTTCTTGTGTATTTCTATTCCAGTTTAAGCGTCAGTGCATCCTTGTGTAGCCTTGTAGTTCAAGTCAATTCTGAACTGTTGTTTCGCCCTTGGCGCTCTACTCGCTCGAAATAATAATGAAATGAATTTTCTGACCAACAAAATGCAAACTGAAGAAAATAGTTGCAAAAAACAAGTTCAAGTATAAACCCCTTACCAACAGCTAGATATTTCTCGATTGAAACAGCCAACGTTTTGTGAATGAAGAAATCAATTATTCAGGGTTATGTTTGGTGACAGAATCGCCCACGGTTTAGAAATACAACAAGATGAAAAAGATGATCATATTGCTACATATTTGTAAAGACAAGCATCCTGCTGCACACGGGAGTCAGAAAACTTATTTGTTGTAATCAAAAACGGCAGATGTTGACAAAGCCCTCATTTATTATAGATTCCCGGGCGGCAAGAGTCAAGCAGCATGAGGCTGATTAGGAGCTCGTGCAGAATAAGTGTTTCGCCACCAACCTATTCATTCATTTTAGAAGATTTGTACATCCCGCTGTCGAGGCGAGGCAATCCAGCGTGACATGAAAGTCTTTTGTAGATTTTGGCAAAGGGGTTAATCTGGCCTTTTTTTTTCTCTGCAGAGAAGTCCCAGTCCTACAGTACACACAGTGACCGCCGTGTCTACTGTGATGCCGCGGCTTGGCCTATAAATTGAATTAAATAAACCCATTAGTCACAGCTGCTCCCTCCTCACCTCACACTGATGCACTTTCATGGTGAGAGGACGAGCGGACGCCAGGCCAGAGCCGTAACCTTGACTGGAGACAGACTGTGCATCCTTGTTCAGCGCCTACATCCAAGACCACACAGCCGTACTATAAAGAAGGGCGTCGAGTTTAACTTCACAACTAGCTCGAAATATCATGTTACATGTTGTAATGTGATATACAAACAAAATATCTTGTTTCTACATGAGCAACATGCCGTATTTTCCGGACTATAAGTCACACTTTTTTTCATAGTTTGCCTGGGGACTGTGACTTATACTCAGGTGTGACTTATAAATCCAAATGTATAATTTCACAAGTTTGTTATTTTCACACTCTAGGCTTGTGCACCAGTATCTGCTACTCCTGTACCACTGAAAATACATGTTTTTTTCTTCTTCGTTATGCATTTTTTGGCTGGTGCGACTTATACTCAGGTGCGACTTATATATCAAAATATATCATTTAATTTGTTATTTTCACACTGACAGCCGCGAGATGATGGTGCAGTTTTCCTATTTGCACTATAGTCCGGAAAATACGGTAATCTAAAAGTACGTTTATACCTGTTATTATCCTGGTAACCCTGTGTGTCAGTCAACAGGACTTTTTTGTTTTGGAGCCTTCGCGACAGCAACCAAAAACTACATTTGCACATTTTTATTTAATTCTTTTGATGAGATGAATATTAATGAAGGGCACTGTATTCACATTAAAGAAGACAAGTCAGGATTCTGCCTCGCTCTTTCTTACTGACATGAAACAACCCAGCTGTCGAGTAGAAAGCCGAGTGTACCCCGACAGCACTTGAAGCTGCAGGAAAAAGCTGGAGCAGTTATCCTATTTGCACTAAAAGACTGGGAGATAAGTCGAGAAACCTCATTTTGTTGCAGCTTTCAAGGCGATGTACACAGTCTCTCTGTCCCAGGATGTCCCAGTGCTAAATCATTGAACAGGCCCCGAATGACGCTCAAAATCAACAAATGAAGACTTTTAGGTCACTTCAAATGCTCGTAAGCCAATGTGCAATGCTCATTTTGAGAAGCAAGCCATGAAAGTAAAGGGTAGAGTGACATTGAGCCGAGGGACATGCCAGGAATGGACTTTGCTTTAGTTTTGACCAAGTTTAATTTACAAACGCCATTATAAAATTGAATTTCTCCACAGGGACGAGTTTATAAGCAGGTTTCACAACTTTCAGACTTTCAGACTAATATTTCTACTATTATTTTCTTACAAATACCTACTTTATAAGATACTAAAGCACCAATTTAATTCCACAAAATGTGAACAACATATCTATAGATCCAGTGGAATATATGTAGATAATAAACCAGGAATCAATCTCACAACCTTTCTCCAAACATAGAATTTCTCAAATACTCTCCTACACCCCCATTCCAAACTAATTGTTTTAATTAGAAGAAATGTTGCGTTGGTAGTTTCAGCTTTTGCCTTCATCATTATCAACGCTGACACTTGCTAATCTCATTTTCTCTTTAATGTTTTGTTAATGCTTTATTTAATTGCCTCCACTTAGAGCACGGCAATAAATTAAATCAATGGATCAAACTCTGGCAGATATCCATTCATTAGGCACAAGGTTTCTCTAATTCGGTTTTACGAGATTTCATTCTTTGCTGATGTGTTCCTTTGTTTGCTGTATCATAATCCAATGTTAATGTGTCACTAGCTTTTGTTGAACCCGAGTCACAACTCTAAACAACAGTTGCCGCATCTATTTATTGCTAAACCTCCATTGCTGATGATCCAAATTACGCACATATAGCAATTAGCATAATCTCCAAAGCATCCTTTCGCATTCTACAGCTTTTTAATCCAAGTCTCCAGGGGCTTTGGTAAATGCAGCGGATTGTGTTCGCAACTCCCAGTAAACAAACCAAAAGCATTGCCCGTAAACACATTGCATTCCTCGATCAGACATAACTATATCTGCATTATGGAGTGTTATTACGGTAAGATATGAAACCTCAAACTCAGGCAGGTGTCGTAGCATGTTGCATTTTTTTTTACACAATGGAGGTCATTTTTTTCTCTCAAACTTGGCTGTAAACATTGCTTAAGTGGTGCTAGCTCACTGTTAGCTTTGCCAGTTAGCCTGTTTCTATTAGTGTGTATTGCGCCTCCGACCCGGAGGCAGGGACCAACAGGGGGAGATGAAAGACCCCCCAATCATCTCATTAACACTTGTATTACCCCCAGGGGAGCTACGAATATAGTTACTTAGTTCTTCTTTAAGCGGTGAGAGAATCTCAGTAGAACATACGATGACGTTAACCTGAAAACTCAAATGCATAGAAATAAGTGCAGATAGAAATCAGTGCAGATAGCCCTCTATGATTTTTATAGTTGCAACCTAGAAATAAAAAGGAAAAGCAGCGTTCGATCCTAACGTGTCTGGACAGTTAGCAAGCCGGCTAGTCCGGGAAACCTTTCATAGTTCAGTTGGGGTCTCCATGTAATTTTCCTACAGCCGTTAGCATATAGCCATCAACAATCACAAATTATGAACGATCCAGATGTTTCTAAGCTGTTGTCAACCCATCGACCACATTAAGGTGATGTCAAAGCCTCGGTAGAAATCATTAATGAACGCACAGGCCTTCTGCGATTTTACTTTAGATAAGAATTAGCTCATAAAAGTGGCCTTCGAGCTCAATACTCAATCATACTCAGTTAGGCTGTTGCCTTTTGTGGGACTGAATGCGCATGTCATACCTTGACATACTTTAATATAGGGACTGGCTTCACCATTTATTTGTATAGGCATAGAACACTTAATACCGTCAGGTCCAACGAGCCGGGACGTTGGCGAACAGAAGAACGCATTTGTAGGAACAGGAGGAAAATGCATCAGTTGCATGTGTCAGAATACAGTTATACAGTTAAACAATTTTTTGTTACAAATGAGGCTCTATATTACAGGCCCGGTCAAAACGTATACTACGGCAAGGTACACAAGAGCACTGAGCAGCACCTGGAGACCATTTTTCAGATATTGCTCTTGTTCAGCCAATTGTCCAGCACAGGAATCATACAGTGACAATTATTATAGCTACAGGTCTACATTTCCTGAACATCGCAATTTTTTAAGGATATTTGTCCCATCGGCTTCACTGGACAGTAAAAGGGGGCAAAGAGCGGGGAGTGACATAGATTGTATTAATCATTATCAAAGTCCCGTTGTATAAAGCCACGTCCCTCATTGCATGTATATAACCGTGTTTATAGCAGTTTACAGATGGAATACTCAGCTCGCACATTGTTTCACACTGAGCTAAAATAGTTCGGATGAGTGTACCCCATGGTGATGTGTGGGGAAGAGAAAGGAGCATGAATAAGTAAACAATGTAAAGCGATGAGAGAACTTCAAAGGGCTGAACGGCAAATCACAATCACGGCAAACAACATCCTGCAACCGACGAGTGTTTGTCTGTGTGTGACAGTGACTCAAGGGTGCAAACACAAGAATTAGCTCGCACCTCCGGAGTCTCCAACGCATCACTCTCCTAATTCAATTAACAATGGAAGGGAGCTGGTAATGAACTGGAGATGTGAGGGGGGGAGGGCACTGGGAGCTTTGGACGGTCAAGCAATTAGCCTTTTAGTTTTCTCTGCGGAATGAAATGAATAGAGGTGGAAGAAAAACACAAAACCTATATACATACCTATAATTTGTGGGGGGAAAAATCATCTAAAGTGGTGCCACTCGTTACTGGCTTGTTCTTCCACAATTACTTCTGTCTTGTAGCTTCCGATAATTTGCATGGTTGATTGCAGCCTCATTATTGTTTTCAAATTAACCTTCACACAATGCATGTCTTACGCAAAAGTGTGCAGTTGAGCATTTGTTCGTGGATCCCAAAGGTTGGCAGATTGATTTCAGCACCAACTGATGCATTGTTGTTGTGTTCTTGGGCAAGACGCTCACCTTGCCTATGTAAATGTGTGAATGTGGTGTGAATGTGGTTGGTGCAGACTAGTGGCCATGTTTCCGTCAGGAAAGGTGAAGCGCTATCTTGAAAGGTACTGTATACTAAGTGTGAGGCAATATTCTCAAAAAACAAGGATATACTTGTATTGACCCTTGACCACACCACAGTGCCTTTGGGGCAACCTATCAAAAGCAAAAGATCTTGAGCTGGTTTGGTCGGGAACCAGCTGGAGGCTATAGCCGCTTGCAGTTTTTTGAGTCGGTAAGAGAAACCAAGCACAAACTTGCCACCCTAACTATATCTGTCACTGTCTGTGTAGGCTCTCAGTCATACAGGAGTTGTCCATCTTCAATGAAGGTTGTAGTCTGTAGTCCCGAACGTTCGCCTCTCATCCAAAAGGCTTCGTCAGCAAACTAAGGTTCAGCTCAACTCAGCTCCTCCTTGAAACGTTCGAAACGTCAACTACAGAGTACAGAAGATGACTCAAAAACCTTCATTGAAGATATATCTGTCACTGCTATTTACATTTTAAATCCTGTTTTCAGCTTAAATTGCATGGAACGGAAAGGGGGCTCCTTATCGAGTGGCTCTTTGTTGTCCACTGCATGCATTTTTATTAAGTAGTTTGAATTAAAATAAATACCTACTACTACCACTTCTTCTTCTTCTGAAACTAAGAGACTAACAAGGTTTAAATGAATCCCCACATACATTTCCCGTCAAAATATTCCAGAGTAAATGACTTGCCACTTGGTGCTTCGCATATTGCTGCATATATCGACTGCACATTAACGAATATATGATAATGCAGCTAACGCAAGAGGGAGAAGATTTCCATTCGCCCATCCAACCCCCTTGGCATTAGCACATGACACGGGCCCCCCAGAACCCAGGGCGCACGGACCGGAAACACTCACGGCCGCTGCCTTTTCCCTTCCCCTGAACAAATGCATCAGCTTGTGTCATGAGACCACGTTGCTGGCAGCCAATAAAGAGTGTGAGCGAGCGGGTGTGCGACTGCTCCAGGAGATGTAGAAGGAAAATTGGAATCTTGACAAGCGTGATTGACACTCGCAATTCCCGAGGTAGTCTTATTTGCAGAGATTTAACGACATCTGTAAACCCAGGCGTTTCTGTGCTAACTGAATCATTGTTCCTCCCTCTCTCCAAGACTGGAAGCTCACTGCCGCAATTTGGTCGCATGCAAATAATCTTCTCAGAGGCAAGGAATCCCTTTGAGCATAAAAATGATTTGGGGCTTTATTTTTGGGGAGGGAAATAAATAATTTAACAGATGAAGCGAGCGTCTTTCAATTGCAGACAATCTGGCCATGTCGAAAGATGAGAAAAGCGAGCTAAGTGTAGGATCTGGGTGACAGAAGGTAGGGACTTTTATCTGGCCCCTTTCATGATGGACACGAGAATAAAGTGGATACGAATCTTCACGGTGAACTGCAGACCCGCGGCCACTTCAGAGAGTGGGGAAAAACGCTGAATTAAAGTCAAACCATAAGTAAAATAGACTTACACTTGAAAGCATTGGAGTGTAGCTACTGCAGCGCAAGAAAGAGATGAATGTGTGCGAGAGAGGCGAGGGATGGAATGAAATTGGTCGTAGCCATTAGCTGCTCGAGAGCGATTTTCTCTTTTCTCATATGCAAACAGAGCGGAGCGCCTTACCGCCGCCTTTCATTCTCTACTTACAGTACACATCACTTACAGATCAAACCCATTTTAGTCATGGAATAGGGGAAGCAGAATTAGGTTTCAACAAAAGAAAAGATAGACTGTTTGAATCCTGTATTTGGCAATGGACCACAAGGCATTGATTGGAAAGTCTGAAGGGTTGAGAGGAAGATGCTTCAAACAAACATGTTCACCCATTTACCAAGAATTATGTGCAAGGTCATAATGACAAACTGTCTAATGACAGAATATTTTTTGAATGAGATAGATGTTGCCAGTTCCAACTAACTTTGTCCACCAGAAGCTGAACTCTCCCGTTTCATCCTTTTGCTGACTTCTAATACTGATACACATAATTTTATCATCTTTATCATCTTACACTTTGTTGGTTAGAAAATACAATACTGTTCTGCAAACTGCATTAGTGGTTTCTGTTCCACATTGTTTACTGGATGCTTTTGTATATCTTTGGCCTGTTTTTGTGGGGATTGGAGGATTTTTTCGCTTCACAGATGCAACTGTGAAGCACTTTGAATTGCCTTGTGTATGAATTGTGCTCTACAAATAAACTTGCCTTGCCTTGCCTTGCCTTTTTTCACTGCAGAGAGTCTATAATAGTCCTGAACAAAGCAGCTTTTAAAAGTAAACAGCATATCAGCTAAACCCATTTGAGACCTACACTTTTTCTTCTGAAGCACTGAAGAGGCACCAAGAGCCCCCACACCTGCAGCACAGTGGCGGCGTCACAAGAGGAGCTACAGGAAACAAAAAAGGGACAAACGAGGAGGTATCCGGGCGACACTCACAGCTCAGCCACACGTCTTCTATTTGTTCTGGCTAATGGACGTAAAATGCAGAATAAGACAGATTTAATGCTAAGCTCTTCCTAGAAGATGTGAAAGACTGTTCTGGATTGGAGGGAGCTGCACAGGAGGAAGAGGAAGGAGGAGCTGACCGGTGCAGGACACCACGCTCTGAAACAGGGACAAACCCAGGAGGCGCTGCACCGTTTCAGAGGAGCAGAGGAGACTGAAGGCAGTCAGCCAGGTTTCCTCCGGGTGCTTCGGTTTCCTCTACCTCCAAAAGCATGGTTGACCCACAGTGGTGGCGCGGCTCAGTCCCAGTGGCTCAGGACTAATACCTGAACACTACTTTGTTGTAATCAGAATCAGAATAGTTTTTATTGCCATTGTTTGTAAACAGGTTCACAAACTAGGATTTTAGTTTAGATAAAAATAAGCTATAAACTTTAAACTATAAGGCTTTAGGGGCATGCATAAGTATATTAAATTAAATAAGATTAAAAAAAATAAGAGGCTGTACAATGACAAATAAAGCACTTAGCTTACTTAAAACAGCTAAAACTTAACATCCAGTAGTTTCACTTCCTGATATTCACAAGAAATAAGTGTGATATCGACAATTGGATGAAAGTTGCAAGAGCATTTTAAGATGCTAATTCCATACTGTAGTTTTTGGTTATGCTTAATTTAACAAGTGCTGTGGGAGCAACATGAAACTGCATTGGATACATTGACTCGTTTTTCTAAATTGGTACCAGATAGCAAAATAATCACTAATTTCCCCAGCCATGTTCGCTTCTAAAGAGAGACTCCAACCGCAAACAAACACGATTGCTCCTGAGGTGTTCTGCAGACCCCCGGCACTCTCCGACGCTTGCAAGTTTAATCAGGCTTAAGAGCAGCGGAGGGCGGGCAAGGAGAACGACCTGAGCCTGCCGGTCTCAAGACGGCACTGGGCTTCGCTGCTAATTAAAAAGTTTAATTCCAGCTACCACAACATTGGCATGACTATACACGGTGGTAGTACTCGGAGGTGCGCGCTCCTTGTTGCGTTTCTTGGCCGTGTCTTATCAGGCGCGGGCAGATTTGGTGAAGGTTGCGGGACGGGGACGAACAAAAAAAAAAAAAGGGGGTGGCGGTGTGGGGTGGCAGCTGGGAGAAGATGGCACAGCGCCCTACTCGGGAATCTGGCACACCTCGGTCCGCTGTGGCTCAAGAATGGAGTGGAGTCGCGGGCTTCCATTCAGGTGGCAAGAGGAAGAGGTCTCAGCTGCCCACGGAGAGGATGAGAGGGAGAGGAGGCAGGGGCTAAACAAGGGATAAACACTGGATTTAGATTTCAGGAGCCAGCGCTTGAGATCTGTTACAGCATTCTCCTGTCTGGACTTGCGGAGGATATAGGAATACACACAGGCCTGCCAAAAGTTTAAGTCAGCAGATATAAAAATGATACAGCTTCATGAATAGACTAAGAAATGAATGCAACAGTTCCCCACACCTCCTGTTCCAGAAGTTGGGTTTCCATTTATTTTTCAAGTATAATTTATAATATCAAGTGTGTTAAAGGTACAACAGAGGCTGATCAGCTACATGTGGTGACTAAACTGACATTATTTATTATTTTAAAGTAAATATACCACTGGAAAAACACATTAAAGACAGTGAATTGCTTTTTTCAATACAACTACTACAGCTATGTGCCTGTCTCAGTGTCATCCCATTATCAAATCAACTCATAATAGCAGCATTAACTTTCTGAAAGTTTAGACAATAGTATAGATCACACTGGCATTGTATGGATTGCAATCATGAATTGAAATCCCTTTGGTTCACATGGCCAGCCCTTTCCTGGAAAAGTAAAATCCCAGGGATCTGACTGCACATTGGTCCCTGAATGCTACACCTCCATGAATAGACTTTAATATTTCAGAACACAATGCTATGGGGGAAAATGGGGTTTGCGATAAGAAAGAACGAGTGTATTTCATTGTGCAACCTTGGTGGAGGGAGCTGTCGGGCAGCGAAATGCCAACTATTGAAGAGGCAACAAGTGGCTCAAAGACATATATCCCAGGACACAAGGCTAACACAAGGACTATGAAGATGTCCAAGAAGTCAAGATTTAATTTGTAATGCAACTATAAATCTACAGTGTTAAGGACTATATAAGGTACATTACTATCTTAAATCATGCATGCTACGTATGTTGTGTATCCGATATCCTATCCAACATGTTTAATTTACTTTGTCTGCCTCTTCCATATTCAAAATGCCAATCCACACTCTGATATACGTAACGCAAAGAAACCCGTGAAACCCATGAAGTCTTTGCCTTTGAAAATCATCTTCCCCAGACTCGTTCTGATCTGTGTGCTCAAACTCGGTTGCCGGTGTTCCGTCGAGCGGAGCTGAACGTATTACTGCGCATATGCTCAGTGCTAGTTTCTCGTATGATTTAAGCCTAATCCTAACCCTCAGGTACTTTGATCATAAACAGATTTAGATGGAAAAATCAAATGGGAAAAGGCCCTGATATTGCTGTGCATTCTGCTCCACTCGATATCGCGATTGTTTCGACATTAACTGCTATTGTTGAACTCCCTGCCTTTTCACTGACAGAAACAATGCTGTGCCCTCTGCTGGCGTGTTGTAAAACTGCATTTTTATTATGGCAAACGGTAAATGGACTCAACTTATATAGCGCTTTTTGACCTTTATCAGGCCATAAAGAACCAGTCACCCATTCACACTCTCATACACCAATGTACGCAGACATTCGAGGCAAGGTGGGTGAAGTGTCTTGCCCAAGGACACAATGACAGTGTGCATTTGCGGGAGCTGGGATTCAAACCCACGACCCTCCGATCACGAGACGTCGCCCCTTCGCAAGTTCTAGGTTTTTTTTTTTTTTTTTTCAGAATCAGAATTTATATTAAGTTATACTACATAAATATCAATGATAAGGCCAGTTTAAAGGAATAGTTCACAGTTTTTCCATACTGAGATATGTTCTTACCTGAGCTTAGACGAGTTGATGCGTACCTGTCTTGTCTTTGTGCGTGCCCTCAGTCACGCAAAAAGACGAAAGATGTTGTTTGCATTTGGCCTCTCCCAATGTATTCCTATAGCTCCAAACGGGGTGAAGTTAGAAGCGACCAAGCTCTTCCACGGGCACGCACAGAGACCAGACAGGTACGTATCAACTCGTCTAAGCTCAGGTAAGAACATATCACAGTATGGAAGAACTGTGTGCCCTCAGTCACGCAAAAAGACCAATGATGTTTTTAGCACTGGCCTCTCCCAATGTATTCCTATAGCTCCAAACGGGGTGAAGTTAGAAGCGACCAAGCTCTTCCACGGGCACCCACAAAGACCAGACAGGTACGTATCAACTCGTCTAAGCTCAGATAAGAACATATCTCAGTATGTAAAAACGGTGAACTATTCCTTTAAGTTTGAATAAAGCATAAAAAAAACCTTTAACATGGACATGAAGTGGCTACAATGGCATAGTGGTAGTAGTAGTAGTAGCATAAAAAAGTCTTTAAAAAGACAATAGAATAGTTTAAGAATACATTAAAAAAAAAAAAAAAAAAAAAGTCCTAACTGTAACTGTAACTGATTGCTCCCCTCCTCAGTGATGCAGCAGTATCTGGCTTTATTAAAAACAATGCCAACTCTGCTCATATTTGGCATAGCAAGCTGACACAAAAGATTTCAGAAGATTTATGTGAACACAGCCACAGCCTTTATTACACGGGTTAAAGTGTCATTTTAATATTGCAAAGATATTAAAGTGTGCAAAATGCTGGAAAAACTTCAGCTCTGGTCCACAGATTCTTGGTATTCCTGGTTGGGAAAAAGTTCATATTGCGCTCCACTGTGACAGATGGGCTTGATCAATGGACGAGTGCTCATTTCATCATTTTAGTTGGCAAAAAAACATGCTAGCTGCTGCTTCAACTCATTTCTAACTCTCACAATGCCTCCCTGCACATCCCAACTCCCCATTTGAATGTGTACATCTTCGATACATGGTGAAGTTATTCAGAATTCGGTGGTGTTTGCTGCAGAAAATACACACTGTAACACGGATTATTACGAGAAGACAAATATCCTCTGTTTGTGTACTACCCACGCTCTGTATATCTCTCACAAAAGCGCACTGCATTTCAAGCTACTTCTTCGTATTCTTTTTGTCTCTGCTCAATGCAGTACAGCGCGGCGTGTGACAATGATTTTGATGAATGCTGCAGTCACCTCCGGAGGCAGGCCGGTCCCGGAGTAAACCTGATCCCTTTATGTCGGGTCAAACCGCGCCGTTTTAGGCCGAGACGACGGTGTCAGAGCAGTGGCAGCTCCCAGTGTTAGCGCTGCCTCTGACACAGCCATAAGTTATTCCAGCCTTACCTGTGGGTTTCATATGCTCTACCTCTACTGTTAGAAAGAGAGAGTAAAGTCTGCACCAGACTCTATCAAGGGTTAGAGCGAGGGGAGAAAGAGAGCGATACATACCTGACTCTGTTACCATAGAGATCTTACATGGTAGTTTGAAGAGGAAGTGTCTGATGTGAATTCATTTTTGTAGCTGATACCATTGGGTCATGAAGGAAGTTTGGGATGGCTATAAATAGATTATTATCTTGAGAAAAATGTCTGAAATTAGGTATTATATCAGAAGGGTGAAATTCAATATGATAAGCTGACGGGTAAAAAAACAATGCAGCTTATAACGCGTGTTTTTTCCAAGAATAATTAATACGTTTGTTAAGTGGTGACGTCACAGCTCTACTTCCGGGTCCGCAGATGTGCGAGAAACTACAGACTACTAAGAAAACTACTAAGAGTTTTTAATGTTTTTGTCCCGCATATTTGCCGGTCTGCTAGTACCTGGAAGCGGAAGTCATGACGTCACACTAAACAAACGTATAAAGGTTCAGTGCTGTGTAATCGTTGGTCAATCGATGGAAAAATGGAAGCAAACTGTCATGGCACAGAAGAGTGTGTGGAAAATCAAATCAGGCATCACATGTCTATATTTTTTAGTTATTTGGTAATATTCAGCTTTCCAAAGGAGCGGAGGGTGCATCCTTGGAGTCGATCTGCGGAGGGTGCAAGGAGGTCTGGCTGAATTGGAACCCCACTTGGCGGAGCTCTGATGGCGCGGATTCCTTCGAAGTGGTTCAGACGCCGAGGATCCAGGCAATTGAGAATCCAGTGCGTTTTGCGAAGCACTGACCGAAAGCAATTTGACCAGATAACGTCTTCGAGCATTGAATGGTAGTTTTACAGCTTCTGGTTCTATTTTTTTCTATTCTATTCTGCTGCTGGTTTTTCCCACCCGTGCAACGCACATGCACGAGATTTACAAGATAATAAACTGAGGAAAACAAACATAAAAGGCAACAAACTATGGCAACGAATCTCATGGTCAATGTTACAGGCAAAAATAAGCAAAAGGCAAAATGGTTCAAACTAAGACAAGACAGAAGGATATGAAGGCAAGGTTACTCGGCTCAAATCTATGTTGCAGTGTCCTATTGATCGTTGGATTTCACACAAAATTAGTCCGGATCACTGTTCCTTATGTTTGTGTGATGATGTGCCCATTGATTTTTTTTTGTCTTTGCATATCAGTTCCACTCAATAGATCAGATGCCAACAAACAACAATACGAGATGTACATAATTCACTCATTTTAATTTCTCCCCTACTCAGATGTTGGAAATGGTATGTGTGGCCCTGTCTTCCCATGAAACATAGCAACATTATACATAGTTTGTTTCATCTTCAGGGATCAGAATTTGGTCAAACTAAATCCCGTCATTGTGGTTTGGTTGCATTTAAAAACATTCTGGACATGATCTCGTCCATACAATGAGAAATCTATATCGTATATGGCTGTAGATAGATAGATTTCCCCGGTCTGACGTTCCTCCACTTTCACATTTGCGTAATTACATATATTTGTCGCACTGGACTGTGCTAGATTTGCCGTAATTTGGCCGAGCACCGGCCTTTCAGAGCAGAGAAAGCCAATGTGTGTCTTTGTGAATACCGCACATAACTGCTGTCCCACTGTCCAGTTCACACGTCAAAAGGAGAACAGAAACCCACCGAGCTTCAATAAATGAGGAAGCGCCATGTCTCCCGACGTATTATTCGATCTGCTCACACCCAGCTTTTTCGACCAGAATTCATCACAAAATGGACAATCTGGCGCTTTGAAGGATGGGGGTATTTTTTTTTTTTCAACTAAGTGGATGGCTGCTGCTATTTTCTCTGCCAAATGTGAAACTTTCTTTTGAAATGAAATATATTGTGTCTAAATTCCAACTCAAAGAAGAACTGAGTAAATTGTTTACCTTAATAAACCCTTTTCCATAGTCCTTTTGGGGGTAATACAAGTGTTAGTGGGATGATTGGGGGGTCTTTCATCTCCCCCGATGTGTTTGTCCAGAAAAAACCCCTTGCAACCTTCCTGCCTCCGGGTCAGAGGCGCAATACACACTAATGGAATCATAAAGAAGAAGCTAACAGGCTAACGGGCAGAGCTAACTGTGGGCTAGCACCACTTTAGCAGTGTTTACAGCCAAGTTAGAGTGAAAAAAATGTATCTCCATTGTGCAATTGGCTGTACAATATCCCTCTCTCCCTTTGTCTTTTCTGTCAGCGTAGTATTTACTCTCATGGACAATTAATGAGTAAAAAAAACGCAACATGCTACGACACCTGCACTGGCGCTTATGGCCTCTAGGGGCAGGAGTTACGTAGTTCGGCTTTAAGTGCTTCAGATCACAAGAAAGCACCAAAGACTGAAAGAAATACCCAAAGAAACAGCTTTTGTTCATATTCACTTATGGTGCCGTGACCCAATGACTTTTGATGCTGCACATCAGACTTCTACACCTGTTCACTTTAACCTTGGACACAGCCTGAGAAGTAGACACTTTTATCCAATTGTGCTATGATCATTTCCACATAGATTTATTTAATGTTTCCTCTTCACTGTTTGGTTTTGCTGAGAACCGCGTCTTCAATTCTCAACACCACTTAAGACAGCCACTTTTTTTAACCTCATACCCCCTGCCTGAACCGAGCACATTCCAGTTCGGCTTTACCCAAATCTTAAAGCCGCTTGACAGGAGAGCAAAAGGGTAATGCCTCATTTGAAAGCTAAGACCTACAAAAGTGATCACTTTTGCACGTTATCGCCACATTTTCATCACATTTTTGTGTGGCCTTTTGAAAGACGGAGCTGTTTTTGACTGTGCTTGCATAGTGCTATTCCCTCTGTGAAATCTCAACATTAAACTCGGCAGTTAAGCTTTGGATTGTAATTAAACATTTAGGCATCGCACCAACGATGGCTCTGGTAAAGGCAGATTTAAGACTTCCCTCCTCTTCCAAGCGAATAACCATTTTCTTTATGGCGGCACATTGGAGAGCGCCGCGTTTCAGAAGATTGCTTGCTCTCGTGGCCCTCCTCAACAAGAACCCTATTTGCTCACGCTAATGCAAACACTATCCGTCTGGCATTTCGCACAAACCTTGAAAATACCAAGCAGTCAACCTCGCTAATAAGGCCTCATTAGACTGTGGCAGCGTAACCATGCTTGGAATACCGTGTCCTCTTCTTGCATAATCAATAATCAATAGTGTTGCGTGCCCAAATTTACGAGGTGAATTTTGCTATCCCATAAGAAACACTGGCAAAAAACATAATGAAGAATGTGAATGCATCTATGTAGGTATTTCTTAATTAATTCTTAATTTATTTTTAAAATACACACTCAGAAATCAACAGTAGTAGCTTTAGCAGTTGTTCTACCACCATTTTGTTTCATTTCTTTTATAGTCTTGGCTAATAACTCTACGGACGTCGTTGCCTATTTCAAACAAACGTGGCATTATTTGCCCACAACGTTAATTTCGGGATGCATTCTGCAAGCTCTAGTAAAGCTACAAATCACACTAAATATCTGTGATCATCTTGGTTAGTTATTGTAAGGTCAACATAAGCTTGTGTTAAAGCAGAACTAAGCAACTCATGCTCCTAGAAGCCACTGCAGGTGTTGTAGCATGTTGCGTATTGTTACTCATTAATTGTCCGTGAGAGTAAATACTACGCTGACAGAAAAGACAAAGGGAGAGGGGGATATTGTACATCCAATTACACAATGGAGATACATTTTTTTCACTCAAACGTGGCTGAAAATACCGTTTAAGTGGCGCTAGCCCACAGATAGCTTTGCCCGTTAGCCTGTTAGCGTCTTCTTCGTGATTCCATTAGTGTGTATTGCGCCTCCGACCCGGTGCAGGGAAAGTTGCAAGTGTGGGTTTCCTGGCCCGATCTACCAAGGGGAGATGAAAGACCCTCCAATCATCCCATTAACACTTGTATTACCCCCAGAGGGACTACGAAAAGGATTCATTAAGGTTAATAAGTTATTTAAGCTTTTGTGCAGGAGTTATCCATCATAGACAAAAGCCAATAATCTGTCACCTGTACTGGGTTGTCTTGGTGTTTCCAAACAACCAAAAACTAATACCGGTAAAAACCTACTTGAGTTGTGCACACATCCGACATATTGGTTTCCTGGTACCAATGACTCATTTACACTTTATTGGCTGTCGTCAAGTCTACTCCAAATTCTTAGTGCTCCAGATTGGGGGCATACCCAGAAGACCAGATAAGTTAAATCCGCATCCTCCAAAATATAGACAACATTAGCGGCGCCAACTGGCTGATGACGGTCCTCTGTGTACGCTAATGATGGTACTACATTTGCTAATTGCTTGTTCAAGTATAAGCCCAAACCACAGTGGAGAGAGTGTCCAAGAGTGCTAAAAAAAAACACAAAAAAACAGGGAAGCACTGCGTATCACCAATCTGGGGCCGGTCTTTGGTGGCTCATATCAGACTGAATTCAACATGGCATCCTGTGGCGGTGGTTATTAGCGATGTACAGATGCTAATGGACGGGCTAAGTGTTCACAGTAAGCGATTGAAATGAGAGATGGATCTAATAATGCTGCATGCTTGCCCAGTGCCACCGTACGGGCCGACCTGGCACAATCAAATTAAAAATGGAAATCACTACGCAACTTATGTATTCGTGATTGAGAGTCACCATTTAGTCACATGCGATATAATAACGGAGCCAAAGCATTTTTGTGCACAGACAATGTATCCTAATGATTGAGTAGTGTTTTTTTGACTCCAAGATACTGAAGTCTGCTTTCTGACTATACTGATAATTGATAAATCAATCAGTTGTTTTTGTAAAACCAATATCACAACATGGTGATGTCCGAGGATTAATGACACAAAAGAAAAGCTCAAATCAGCAATGAGGTAGCAGTGGATAATCATCTCCAGGCGTCCCATATCTTCAGACCCTCCTTCTCGGCAAGCAAAAAAAAAAAAAAAACATGTTTTCCTTAAAAATAAACCTTGGCTTTATCTGATCAGTGCATGCATTACTATCAAGTCTACAGTACCTCTTTAGTTCAGTTTCCTCCAAGATCAACCTTTTACTGGGGCTATGACTTCCTTTAGAGTGGGATCTTATTGTATGAAATTACATTCTTGGGAAATCTTTGCCAGCAGAAACCCACACAAATGCAAGTCTGAAAGGAGCGTATCCAGAGTGCATCCATTTGTGCTTTTAAAGCTCTTCATGAAAACATGTGTAAACAGAGCCCAGAGCCACAGCCAGGATTCAGCACAAGTCTGTATTTACCTCATTGTGCGCAGTCGGCTTCACTCCGCACAAATGCACGGACGCACTTTCAGAGCTCAAACAGTCTTACAGCATGAGATACCACTCTATATTTATCCCAAAGTCCCAGATCGATCCAAAAAAGGTTGTGTGGTGTGTTTAGGGTGAATACCATTGAAGGCTGTTATGAATGCCTGTTGAGTACATTTTCCAGTTAATATAAGTCAACAAATTGAGCTTTATAAAAGGAAAATATACTGGAGCTCCGGTTCACACAGCATGTCTTAGATATGTTTACCTGTATGGACAAAATGAGACTCCATTGCTCTTTTCTTTGCTGTCAACAAATATGGTGGATTTTGCTCAATTTTTGTTGTATGTTTGTATCTGACCTCAGATTTTGTACCACGTACAAAACAACTATTAGTTTAAATGTTTTTGTTATCAGCAGTAACTTGTATGCACTTAAATGAGCAGCAAAGAAAAGCAGAAACAGAAAAGAAGCACTACAGACATGGTTGTTGCTAAGAATCACTGAAAAATATCTATGCAGAAAGTCACTACGTAGCGCTTTGCAAAAAAAAGAAAAAAGATTGAATTATCCCCTTTAGAGTGTCAATAGATAAATCAACTGTGGATAAATATCATGTTGGTTCTGTCAAACTCAAAGTTCAGCAGTATTTAAGTCTTGGAGCTTAGTCTGGTCAATATAAATATATATAAACAATTATAATTTAGTCTCTGTCTTCCCCCAAAATGCACATAAAACATAAAATTCAAATCTTCCCGTTCAAACTGCCCCATGCACACACACGTGTGCCCGCTCTGCACAGCAGAGGGACGAGTGGCAGCCTGGCGGAACTCATCATTAGCTTTATTGGTGTTAATAGCAGCCTTTGGGGGCTTTTATGTAAACACTCACATGATGCCTTTGAGCTTATATTCCCTGTTGGTTTTCTATCATAGACACCATAATGTACAGGGGGCAGGTGCAGCACAGAGAGCTATGACTTTATGAATCACACAGTACGAGATGAGAGGTGTCCTTCTTTCAGAAATCAATGTCAAACATATGAAAACATCTGTAACAGGATATAATTACTTCTACTGAATGCTCAATAGTCAGAGATGATAGCAGTGAAGCATGATCTAAAATAGAGTAAATTAATATAGTGCAATGGTGCAATTAGGTGCAAAATTACATCAATTAGCACTTTCACAAGTCCTATGTATCTATGTATCACAGTAATAACAAATCAAATGTGTAAATAAGAAAACGCTGCATGAGTAAAAAATGGACGTATGACTGGGCTGCTCCACTTTTGCACGTGTTACTAACTTTGCCCATGAACAAGAGCTTAGTAAAAGTTTTGTAACCAAAACGATAGTACCTTCAACAACATTGTTCTAGATACTGAAAGTTTAGTCTTTAACTCCTTATAACCCATTGCTTGAATTAAAATAACATTTGCCTAAAATATTTGCCTGTTTTTGCTAAGTTTATTTCTTAGATTTGCGGCACTAAAATCCTCATACGGTTACAATTATTAGCTTGTCAACTCGTTGTCTAATGAAGCGCTCAGTGTAATCAAACAGCTTGCATTGACACAAGTAAATGCGCAACAGAGAACTCCCCTGACTATACAACATGAAAGCAGATGCTACAAGACCAGCTAAAAACACACACACACACCCTCAAATCTGCACCAGAAAACCTGGGTCGTTTCTGAACAGACCAACAGGCGGCACGTCCCCAGGTCAGCGGGATAACAGCGAGCCTCAACACCGCCGTGACCAAATGACCGAGGAGGAAGCTTTGAATTGATTTGTTTCAGTCATACGTATACTCTCTAATAAATAGGCATTTTAATCAGTTGCACCACAATTAGGGAGAGGAGAAGATCCACATATAGACATAGCATAAGCTCAATTTAAAAAAATGCACAATATGTTCGGAAAATGTTATGATCGACATAGGATATGTTTTATGAAATTGATAAACATTTGGATATTCCTCTCTACAGTACTGCAGTGTTGACTTCTATGTACAAAGGGACTGAGAGTAAAATGATTTCAAAGTGTGCTTAATGTGATAGAATATACAATAATGCTGACTGAACCAGTTTGCAGTAAGTTCTGATGCCATTCAGAAATGTAAATATGAATCACTTGTCGCTCCTTGACGGAAAGACTCAACCTGATGCAACTTCAAAGCAGTTACGACCCGAAACATCTCGTGCCTGTGATCAGCGCCACAAATGTAGCTTTTCACTTGGTTGAGATGATCAAATTTGAACAATAAATATACTAATAATGTATCTTCTACAAAGTATTTCCACCAAGCCTAATAAAGCCTAAAAAACAGCATGAAGGATAAAAAGTCCCATCTTAATGCACTCAAAGCAGTGACGAATCTGGAATTAGACCTACATGTATTAACCACGGACAGAAGATAATTGTAATGTCATTTCAAAACAGGTATTCAAAGCATACTACAGTTTCTTACAGTGTTACGGTTGGGATTTTTTTGGAACTCTATGCAGTCACAGAATTGCAACTTTATAATTGATCTTTTGTATTGACTTTAAACTGCCTTTGTTTCCTTTAGCTGTATCCAGATCCACTTTATTCACCCTGGTGGAGGTTAATGTTTTCTCCAACAGTGTATGGACAAAACGCACAGCACCTACAGTACATTAACTTTGACAGCTCTGAGCTGCTAACTTAATAATCCCCTCCGTGATGGATAGGCGCTGTATCAACTTAAAGCGGGTTCAACTCCCCCCGTGAGACTTCGAGCGTGACATCTGACGTTTAAAGCGCGAGCCCTTTGCCCCCCCTTTCCCCGGGGCGCGCACTCACCTGTACCAGTCCAGACCTTTCTCGTAGTTCCTGTCAAAGAAGTGCGGCTCGTTCCCCACCGCCCTGACATCCGGGTGGACCCTTAGAGCCTCCAGCAGCGCCCGGGTCCCCCCTTTCTTCACCCCGATGATGATGGCTTGTGGCAGCTTCTTCTCGCCGTAATCCGACGTGCAGTTCGCCCTGAGCTCGCTGTCCGTGGTGCTGAACTCCTGCCGCGCCTTCTCCTCTTTCTCGGGCGCGAAGCTGGGCTGTTGCTTGAGGTACGCCGCCGATTTAGTGGGGGGCGCCTGGGTCCTAATCCACTCCACTGTCCTCTCTTCGTCATCTCGCGCGGCGGCTGTGGCGGCGGCGGACACGGCGGTGAACCTCGCCGTGGCTTCGGTGTATTCCGCCAAGCCTTGAGACGCGGAGTAAAGTTTCTCCCTAAGCGTGACAAAAGTTGGCTCGTCCGTCACCAGCCTCCCCTGGTACGCGTAGTTCTCTTGCAGGGGGAATTGCAGCGAGTTGTAGCAGCTCATCAAGCTATAAAACAGGTAGGTGACAGAGAGGGACAGGGTGAACATGAATAAGATTTTCCGGGGCACTTTAGAGGTGAAGAGCTGTGTGCTGGACCAAAGTGCCATCTCGGATAGCAGTGATCCCCTCAAAGAAGTGGCCAGACATCTTTCCACCTCGCGTCTTGCATGGAGACAAGAACATTGACGGCGGGTTCGGGGTCACATTTATTTACTTTAGTTGGAGAGCGCGGGAGAACTGGAGTGACCCGGTCCGAAACAGAACACCATCTTTATAAAGGGGATCGTTAAAATTCCGCCAGAATATCACGTCTCTCTCCCTCCCCGTGCGCGTTTTCTTCTTACTTCGCTATCGATTTTTTTTATTCCAAGGCTGACAGACAATGTCACAATTTATTGGAGTGAACTTGCATATTTGGAAGAGCATCGCTGGACTCCTGGCGTCCTCCCAAATCCACGAACGAAGCGAAACAATTCTGGCATAGTGCACGGTTTTGAGGAAAACCAGCGTGTTGAAAGTCCCTCAGTCCAAAGTCCGTGCGTTTAAGGAGTGGATCCATCCGCGTAACAGGAGAAATCCCCGTCTTCTATCGTAGATCCCGATTACTTACTTACAACTGGAGCTGTTTCTTGTCGCTCGTTGCTCTTTTGCGTCCTCACTTCTTTCAGACTGATCCTACGCCGCGAGCTCATCACAACTGAAGCGCTGCACAGCCACACAGCACAAGTAGTGTGTGCGCGCGAACACCCACTTTTCTCCCTCCTATCCGTTCAGAAGTGGGCTGTGAACGTCAGATTCCCTCATAGGACACTGGAAACAAACGTCAAGGCGTCTTCACTCTCATCATTGTGCGCGCCCAGGCGCATTGGTCTCAGGGCTTCGAACTGTGACGTGGTTCGAAAGCGCTGTGTAAAGTTCAGAGATGAACTCCGACTCACACGGATTATTTTTGCCGGGGATTTTTATCAGAAAGCTCATGTCTGCACCCTGCTGGTTTCCGATGGAGCGTCGCGTAAATTGGTTTGTCTACAGTAGATTGGATTCTGTGAGCTGCCGTTTTGTGGTCGGATAGTGACAAAAACGTGATGCTGCATTTTTCATGGGGCTGTTCTTTGTGTTGGGGGAATTGCAAATACAAAACTACACCATTTTTATTGATGCATTTTTTTGTATCATTTGTAGATCATTTGAAGAACAGTTATCACTTTGAGCAGTTCCATTTTTTCCGTCTCGGGCGTATTTTGAAAAATGTACAACCATTTTTTTTGTGATCAATTCTTTATTATTTATGGCTATCGTAGATTTGTACATTTTCATTTACAATGTTTTGAGTTTTTCTTTTTTCCCACCACCTCGCCCAGTGATCAGGAGAGACAGAGAGAGAGGGAGAGAGAGAGAGAGGGAGAGCAAGAGGAGAGAGAAAGGAAAGGAGAAAGGATAAAAAGGGAAGAAACAGAAAACGGCGACAGACCAGACTATAGATGTTTACGAAACAAAACAACGAAAGAAAAAAAAGAAAAAATACACAATTAAAATTCAATTAATAACAACAACCATGATAACATTGACAACAATAATATTGATGATAGCACATAAAGCAAAGATAACAGCGACAATACTCACTCGCATCATATCGTACAATAATATATAATAATAATCAACATCCACCATAATAATATCAAACTGAAGTGTCCAAGGATTGTAGCTTCTGTGTGAGATCAGCCCAAACCTCTGCATTTTTTGCGAGAGCACTGTGTGTTCTTGCAGTTGAAAGCTCAAGTTGTTCAACATCTTTGTATTCTGCAAGCCACTTCTCAATAGAAAATTCATGTGCTTTTTCTGCATACTATTATTATTATTTTATTTTTTTGGCCGCTGTTAAGCCAGCTAGCAAGGCGTGCTTTTTTGTTCACACTAAATTTTAATAAGTGTGTGGCACTAAATAGCAGTAGACAGGGAGAAGTCGGTATGGGGGGTATGAAAGTATGGCTGATACGTGAAACCAAAATGTTTTGAGTGCTATATTGCCATACAATATGACATAGTATGTGCCAATAGTTTTATCTGTACAAAAATCACAAAATGGATCTGTGTCTTGGTTTCATTTGATGAAGCTTTCGTGTTGTTAGATAAGTTCTATGAATCAATTGCGTAAGTTGATGGTTCGGGTTTCTGGAAGCCAAATTGATATTTTCCCATATTGTCTGCCAGTGGAGATTAAAAGGACCCATATCTACTTCCCATAATCCATTGAGAAGGAGCGGCTTCATGGATGATTTGAGGCCTACAACTATTAACTGTCTACACTAATACAGGCAATTTTCATAAAACATCCTCTATAAAATATCAGCATTTTCACATCGTTCATAAAGACAAATCTAATTTCATCTGTTTTGACTCTGACAGAGGCTACAACACAAAATTACAATTGGGAATAATTCACCAACTTTACACTTGCTGTAATATAAGACTTTAAAATTACCCAGCTCTGAAATGTCTGGGTGTATTATAGCCTCATTTATCATATCCCGACGCACCAGGAGGACTACTAATCAAGTTCTTTTCCTCCTAAAGTTATATCTGTTATGTCTCCATTATCTATGTAGATCTGCCAAGTCATAATAATAAAATCCTAAGATAGAGCAGTTTAATTAAACAATGTTACTGTGTCTACAGATGCCATGATAAGATGTCATGTGTTCCCCCTCATGTTAAAGTTGTACTTTGGAAGCAGATGTCTTATAGGTTATTTACTGCTTATTTGCATCCAAACATATGATCTTCCTACATTTGGATAATGTGTTTTGACAACACAGTCTGGTGATTTCATTCAGCTCCTTTGTTAAGTGAGAGCAGCTAAAAGAACTTCAAAGTACACGCTCAAAAAATATAACTATGCCATGGTATTTAGTTACAAACTTAACTGCAAAAATAAAAAAGAACAAGGTACACCTGTTATCCACTACATGCAAAAGAATACATCAGAAACAAACCCAGTGGAGTCTTTTGAAGTGAATCTCAGTCGGTCGGGTCCACAGCCTCCTCTGAAGCCTCCTGGATGATATTTAAGCCTGCTTATACATGAATCACACTGAGTGGATATCGCTAAGATGGAATTTCATAATTGCTGCTGAGCTGCTCACTATGGCACCGTCGGATCGCCCTGAGACATTTTTAATTTCAGGTCCAAATGTAATATGGATAATTCACATCTAAATACCATCTCGACTCGAGGTGAATCTTAATGGAAGAATGGAGGCCAGCTCTATGTGAGTGTCATTGTGACGAACCAGATCTGCTGATAATTGTAACTTTAGGGAGATTGGAAGAGCACGGTTACCTTTTGTAATACAAGCACCTTACAATTGCTCTTAATCTCTGGGATAAGAAACAAATGGTATCGTTCAATCCGTTAGACTTGACTTAAATCCCCCAAAAGCTGTTGCAGGGCGGGGAATGGGAAAACACACTTTGGGGGGTTTATTTGTTCGGATGTTGTCCTGTGTGACTGCCCGTATGCAAATGCAAATAGACACAATCTGGATATGGCTTTCCATTGGGACACAACACAATATCTCAGCTATTAATGGACGGTGAGCAACAAAACCGAGATAAATTGGTCCAATATATTTTGTTCATTTCATCAGTGCAGAAGGAGCAGTGGCAGCCATCTTAATCCCAATTGTTTTGGGTGTAACTTCTCCTATACAAGGCATTTCCGACAAAGTGACTTAAGGTTATGAAGAGAAGAGAACTTTAAACAATACCCATAGCATTTCAGTTGTTACAAAATGTAGTTGCAAAACATTCCTGCAGAGGGCGCATAACCAAGTCCTACAGCTACAGAGATTATGGAAATGGTTCATACAATAAAACAGAGCAGAATTTGACCATACATAGGAACAGAACAACAGGAGGATATGTTTTACTCTGTGTGACTTTCACTTGAATGAGGAAGAGAGATATTTTGCTATTAGTGCTACTTGATCTTAGCCAATCAAAGTCAACACATTTTACTAATTCATTAAAAGCTGACTTTTGGAGAAAAACAGTGAAGCCCACCATTGTTCCTATCTTCTACAAGGTGACTTCCAAAAAAATATATATAAGGGATTTACAAGTGTGGCCAGTGCATTTTGGAGAGCTTTTCTGAGTAGCAATTTGCTAGTACAACACTCTGAAGCCTTTATAGTTTGCCCACGCGCTCTTGACTACTGAACACCCCGTGGATTTGTTGTGCACCACACACTTGTCTAGTCGCTCTGCATGTCCACATGCTAACCCTGGACACAAATAGAGGCACCTTTAACAGCAGCATGAGGTGAAGTACTAAAGTCGACTGTATTCACGCTCTGAGTCAGGAGGAGTGAGTCACGGACAGACCAGCTGCTGCAGAGACATGTCTCTGAGTGGCTCGTAAAGATTAACTCCACAATGCGCTGAAACACATTGGATGTATAAGACGATTTCAAAGGCTGAGAAAAAAGGTGATTTTTCCTTTTTTATCCACTGTTTTTTTTTTTACACTGTTTTTTTTCTTCTTCATCCAAGTGATTTTGTTTACAGGTGTTTTACTGGTAGATGGGGGAAAGTTAAGACTGCATCATGTAGTCAAAGGTAATTAGAACAACAGTTATAAACCTATCAAGGCACACCTCGTCTTCCAGGAGGATTCCCAGACCAGCTGCGAGCTTTGCCATTCTGTGGGAATCCAGTCACGTACTTTGGCTTTGGGATTTCTTTAATCTCAAAACGTTCAGCTGCTCATGTCAAGAAATATCCAGCTGTATTGATTTATCGAACTCTGATTATTTGTCAACCTGGATGTTTGAGCTTTCCTGTTTGGTGCTTTCTACGCATCATCAATTCGTCCATTTAAATCATCAACTTAAAAATTGTAAAACCTTTTTTTCCAGTGATATTGATTCACTCTTCAGCCACTTTGGTTTAATTTAAGCTGATCCAAGTGGCGAGACAGTTGTGGGCATGCAGCACATGCAGCACATGACGCAAACAGGCAACCACTGACTCCCATTCATCCTATAGGCCTGTGGTTGCATACCCCTTTGATCTTCTATGTGTTTCCCCTGTGTACCCCTTACCTCAAGGATGCTCACAATTACTCATAAAAAGCTCAATAAAAACTGCTATTTAATAGTTAAAGTGCATATGGCAGGTTTTGATGCTTTTGAAAATATGGCTTATTTAGATGAAAAACATCTGTTGTCAGTAAATAATTATCATTTTTATTTCAATGAAGCAGCAATTTTAATGAAGAAATGGAAATGTTGGACAGAAAGTTATTTTTATTAGAATTTGTAAGCTGCTGACAGGAAGTGACATAGATGAAGGTAACTGGTAACTGGTATTTTTCCCACTTGAAAGTTACCAGTTACGACTTCAGTGCGTTCCAGGTGATTGAAGTCGTATGTAAACAAAACCGCTAATGCAGTTAGCTCACACGATGCTAACGTTATATGAACGTTTCTCCAAACCAGATCTAATTACAAACATGCGACATAATGTTATGTTGAAAGTTGTGGCCAAAAGTAACGTTCACGTCACTGATGTAGTGGTTTTGCTGCAGTTTTAACATTAGCAGCGCTGCTCCACTGGGGGCCGCCATAACTGTCTCCATCTCGTATACGAACTCCTAGCAGTTTTCAGGTTTCCAAGTGTACAAGTTGTAATTACCAGTTCGAGCGGCGTTCCAAGGCATTTTTCCAAGTGGGAAATGGTAAATTTACCAGTTACCAGTTGCCTGGAACGCACCATTAGACTCACTTATTTCCCAGTGACTCAACATCGTTGGCACGGCAACAGTTTAAAGTTGTTTGCCTTCTCCTATGTCACTTCCTGTCGGGTGTCCAATAAGGAAGTGAAAACATTACAAAAAATGGTAAAACAAAAGAAAGCTGTGTACAATCTTTAGCGAAGTCTTAAATATAATTGTGTGTTTTAGCAAAAAATGTGTCTAATGTGTCATATGCACTTTAAAAGATAATATTTTTTGTTCACGATAAAGTTAAAATAGCCTAAAATGCCAGTTTTATAGCAAAATATAATTGATTTTCCATCCAAAAATTATGCTCAAATAGTATTCAAGTTCACTTATTTTTTTTTAATATCTAAATTAATTCCAAGTACCCCCTATTAAGTTATTGAGGACCCCAAAGGGTCCCTGTATTCCTGGTTGAGAAACACTGCTATAGGCTATCTAAAGCCACCAAGTCGCCCAACACATGCATGGCTTTGAACAGTGTGAGGGCATGGTAAAGGTATAATATCAATGGATAAATCTACTTATCATTCTGGGAGAGATCTTTCCAATCTTCAGATCTCTGAAATCAAACCCCAGCGGTATATCTCTTCACTCACGGACAGTCTTTGGTCTTGATGGAGCGACGCCTTCACCTGTCCGGGCTTCGAAGTGCAGACGGGGACAAGGATACAGTAAAAAGCCGTACTCACTTTGTACAGTAAGAGAATGTTTTCAGCTTTGCACCCAGACAAAACGAAAGTCTGTTTGACGCCAAAAACAAAATAATTCACAACATCCCCCTGCCACTTCCCCTGATATAGTTTGAGCTCAGAGGCAGCTGCGGCGCTCCGATACTTGCTCTTTCTTTATAAATGACACGATTTCTGAGCCTGGCTGTCGCTGCGTGAGGGCCTGGTGTCACAAGGAATGCTTTGGCAAGGCTTCTTCGCTGCGACGAATAATTTAAGCAAAAGCAGCGTTCAAACCGACAGCCAAGAGAGTCGCGGCGAACGCCAACTCCTCTGACAAGATCCGATTATTTCATTTATGCTCCCATTGTCGAGCTGAAAATCCACGGAGCAGACAGCTTTGATATGACAGCACATCTCAATCTAGTCACTTTTGCCATTCTGACTTTGGCCTGGTAGATTGGATTATCTATATAACAGTATTCAAATAAAAATGTTCACCAGGAGAATTACATGCGAAAAAATATGAATACAGCAAGTTTGAATAGAGGGAACAATAGTGCACTGTGTCTGAACCAATGACTGATGCAGATAAACCAAAGCCAAATTCACACGTCTCCTCCTTAGGACATTCTCTTTTTTAGAAAAGCGCACAGCATTATTTTCTCAATGGGCCTCATTCATGAACGTTCACAACACGGTCTTACGCACACATTTGTTCTTAAGGCCATCTTAGGAAGATGTTTGCCATTCACAAAACCTGTTCTTAGCTGAAAACGTTCCTCTGTAAGAACAAATCCTAAGAACAGTCTGGAGGACTCTCACGCACACACAAAAAAAAAAATCTGATCATGCTTCTTGACGGGACTCAACATTCTGAGTCATATACTTTTTGTACATATTGAATCATGTATTCATTCATTCCAGAATGTAAATACAATAATAATACATTTAAGATGCCTTTAGACAGAAATAAGTTGGTAATATCACTTGTAGTCTACTTTTATTAATGCACCAATGTATTACTGCTTAAACTTTTGAATGCTGCCGATCACAAATAATGTAGTATTAAATGCGCTGCATAAACTTTATTTGATAAAGACGAATGTGGGTCTCGAACCTGCGACCTAGTGTTTCAAAGGTGCTCTCTGCTCGGTGAGCTAAACAGGCGGAGTGTTGTGTCGCCATCGCATCTATTAGCGACTGACCCGCGGGCAGAGAAGGAAAACCCTTTTGCGATTTACAGGTTATATCTATGTAAACATTTTGTAATCAGAGTTAATTCGCTCAAAGGTTTTGCAGAGTCCTTGAGCGCGTGGCAGCGATTATTTGTGGGTTTTGTTGGTTATTATTAGTTTTGGATGCATGTTTGGTCATTCATTTCCTCCTTTGGCTGCCTTTTGCGCACAGCACTTTTTGTCCTTATATGGTGAATCAGAGGCGGTGACATATGCTAATTAGTCCTCACACGCACGCGCTTCCAAGTTGGGATTCACAAACTTGGGAACACAGTTGTAAAGCATTTTCCCGACTTAAGAACGTGTCGTGAATCTGGCGCAGTATCCTGACACTGCCTTCGTGAGAACGGATTTTAAGAAGTTTCTTAAGAAGAAGTGAACCGAGTCTGCCAGATCAACAAATGTGAACATGCCTTCAGACGCTTCATCCTCATCCTCCTCGATACCTGTCTAAACTGGATCTTTTAAACGTGAATGTTCCCCTAGTTTGACCATGAAGAATACGTCTATTTGTCTTTTTTTTTTTTACCAAGGACCATATAAGATCATGCACTTCCTGTGGGGCTCCTAAATTCAAGCTGGGCCTATGATTTGTTTCACTGCGTTGCTGGTGATGAGAAAGCCGCGTGTAGGCTATATTCATAGATGTCATAATGCTGGAACACAGCGGGCTGAAAGAAGGTTTTGTGTGAACTTCTAAGACCCATTTTGCACAAATCTACAGCATTGAGCTTAATGAAGGAGGCAAAATTCATGAGAAGCGTGCCTTAAAGTCTGACTTGAAGGCATTTTCTTTCGCGAATGTCTTTGATGCATCTCTGCTCCAGAAAAAAAACAACAGTATCTCAGAAAATAGCAACCAGGGTATCGGATGTTCAAACTGTTTATACCATCATATTAAAACATTTATGCACAGCAGTTCCATTAGGTCCTGGAAGTCAGACCAAAGCTGAATTTGTTTCCAGCGCACGATTTATTGCACTGTTGTGTTCGCCCCAAAGAGAGATGAGACTCTTGTGTTATTTCGGGAGCTGGCAATTGCATTTGGATCCATATCACACAAACCTCGGCGGGATGGTAGCGTTAGCATACCAAATATAATCAGAAATCTGGTTAACGCATAAGCTGAAAGAGCTAAACGCGGATCCTATGCAATCAAACACCCAGGTCCTTACCTTAAAACACTGTTCGACCAGCTCATGTTTTCCTTTGGCAATAAAATGCAATGGGGTTTTGCTACAGAACTACATTATAACTACATTATACAGCTATAAAATCCAGGGCCTGTATTGCACTTTTGCTCATAGCTGTTAAGAATAGCTGCAGTTTAATGAGCTACATTGTACTTATATTAGCTGATATTGGTCGATATCAATGTGCTTGCCCCTTTACTTAGCATTCAAATTGCAGTCACTTCAAAGCATCATTTGGGAATAAGTAGCAGCTATTGCTTTCAGCCATCGTTGCCATAAGGGTCCATGGCAACTCTTCAAGCAACCATATTTAAAGTTCTAAAACAGAGAGAGAGGTTGCTGCCTGTTTACATGTCGCCACGGTACTAATGGTAAGATGTAAAAAAAAAAAAAAAAAAAACTTTAAAAGTTATAGCTAATGAAATAAGATGATGGATGATGCTAGTAACAATTTGGAACATTCATGTAATAAACGGTGCCCTATACTGTACTGTGCTCTTTGTTGTCCCCTTGTGAATTCTGCCCTTGTGGTAAAAGCTGTGAATTCCTGAGTGTCTGTTGGAAAGCAGATATATTATGTACCTCCCGTGCCTGTTACCTTTGCTAGTGAGCGGTTTCTGAAGTGCTGAACTTGCGAGCACAACAGAGCAGGGTCAACTGTCAGCATGACTAATTGATAGTAGGATTGACAATATTGATTTGTTTGTTCCTGCATCACTATTCTCTGCGGACAAGATGGTCGCTGTGTCCCATTTGAGAGGCCGCCTCCCCTTAAAGTTTGCATTTCAGGAGCCAATCCATCATAACACATGACAAGGCCTGTCCCATTTCGTACATGCGTCTAAATTTGGCCAAAGCACGGACGGTTTTGAAGGACACAGCGATTGGAGGTCTGTGTGGAGACTGCACCTGGGTGTGGAAAAAAAACATTTGCAAACGCACTATTTAATGACACAGAGTCGACCATGTTTATCATCATGATTGTGCTACAATTTCTTCATTTCATTTGTTTTTGACCAAATTGCACCAGAACAAGGAAATCCTTTTGGGGATTGTATTCACAGGCAGCAAAAAACACAAAATACTGAAAAGGATTTGTTTGAAATGTATGAGCCAAATTTGCAGGTAAAAAGCAAAAACATTCAGTAGTCAAACAGTGCGTGTTTGCGATTGCACACAATACAGAAACACTTGAAAGTCAACAGCGCCTTGGGCGAACCACATGGCCTTTTTAGTGAAGAGAATTGAATATGAAATCATATAAAACATTGGGATAATCAAAACTGTTTTGGCAACTTCAATCAATTTGATGTGATTTCACATCTCTCTTATTTATAGTTTATTAAGGCGCGATGGGAAGTCGTTGAAACATTGTGAAATATTTACTGTAAGTTGGTTAGATGCTGCTGTGATGGGACAGAGAATCATACCTCAATGAACATGTGGGATGTTAAAGGGGAGAGAGAACATTGATATGAAGGGCTTGAGAGGTAATTGGTTTGGAGGCAAAAGTGTCAGGCTGTAATTGTCTGACAGCGATAGACAGATGACACGAAGAGGATGTGCAGTCTCTTTAGTCAAATTTGAATAATTGTGTGTGAATGGAAACGTGACTTGATGAGAAAGGACTAATCTTTTAAAGGAACAGGTAACAGCGAACAGCTAACAACATCTTTGGTCTTTCTGCGTGTCTGAGCGCACCCGTAAAGACCAGACAGGTACGCATCAACTTGTCTAAGCTCAGGTAAGAACATATCTCAGTATGGAGAAACGGTAGCCTATTCCTCTAAGCATCAGGTGTGCTGTTTTAAGTGCCCTCTGCTGGTAGTGGACGGAATACACCATTGTAAATAAAAAGAGAAGAAACAGACTCTTCTTTTTAGCCGCCGGCATGCTAGTAAATTGATGGCTGCAGGATTACACAGGTTGAGTGATGGTTTATAGGCTTGGACAACAAGAGAAATACAGATTAGAACGTTGACTGCAGTAGAAAACTAATGTGTGTAGTTTGCTTTTCCCAATATCTGCATAGGTTTCTTCTGGGTACTGACTTGGTTCCCCCTAGTCAACTATGCATGAATGAAACTATAATATTATAGTTCATGTATGTTTCTGAAGACATTGTAATGGCTCAAAGCTCCTAAAAGTTGATTTTGCATAATACATATGTCTACCTAAGATAACAAATGCTTCTGGCTATTCACAAAATCACACTGTTCACATGTTTGTTTTTACGAAAATGTGCATAAACAGGATAATTATGAAATGTTAAAGATACCCTTGCCAAAGCGGGGCCATTGGTTTTTTCATTGGCTTTTCATTGCTTTGGGGCTTCCACACACTCTGTTGCCGTATTGTCGTTCCAAGCAGCTGCAGCGTCGATGGTGCGCTCCAGTGATAGATACTTTCCTTTACTTAATCAATACCACAGCTACTCTCCATGTTGGTCGCTCTGCCACAGCACCCACTAATTAGATGATAAAAAGTGATGGATGTGTGTTGAATTCTGCTTCCCCTTAAGAGAAAGTCCTTTGGGCTTTGCCTCATTTTACTGCTGACCTTTTGCATCCCAACATCACTGTGTGTGCACGTTGTTATATCAGTTTGTTGGACTTGTGAGACCTGCCATGCCAAATGCTTGCTGTATATAGAGGGAAAGAAAAACTCCATACAGAGCAGAAATTGATCCTTATGTTGTAACGAGTTCACAAAAATCACTGATAAATGGAAGTGGCCGATCGGCGATTGGAAAATGAAAAATCTTTCCTTCTGGACTTTGCACAGCTGAATCCAATGATTCTCTATTGGCATTGTGTTTCATTGTGGGCGAGAGGACCAGCTGTAACAAACAAACATAGATCAAGAATTAGACTTGTTAATAGTCACTTTTACACTTTTTTCTATTGGGGCGACGGTGGCACAGATGATAGAGCGGGTCGTCTCATGATTGGAAGGTCGGGGGTTCGAATCCCACCTCCTGAAAGTGCACACTGTCATTGTGTCCTTGGGCAAGACACTTCACCCACATTGCCCCCAGTGTCTGCGTACATTGGTGTATGGGTTAGTGGAGCCCTGCTGTAAAGCGCTTTTAGTGCCTAATGTAGGTGGAAAAGCGCTATATAAGTTGAGACCATTTACCATCAATAAGCCATAGTTGTTTATCTGTTAGACATAATAGTTTTGTTGCATGCTTTTGAAAAAAAAGAGTTTACAGTTCTAAACTTTAAAGCCAGGATATGTAATGTGACCCGCTTGCCTGGAGTAAAACCGCTGATGTCTAAACCACTGCTTTTCACAGGACTTTTCTCGGCTAAAGAAAATGACCAGTGCCGGATTTTGGAGCAAAAACTAATTTCAAGACAATCCCAATCTCCCCGTCTTATCTGCCGCCTCACATTCTGCGCAGGGCGGTGACAGCAGCTAAAAGAGATGGAGCCCGGGCCAAAAGCAGCTTTAGTGGTTTCACAGGAAGACTACAGCAAATATGTTGGAGATACTAATATACTGTTGGTCCAATTTTGTGGTAGAATCTTGTTTTCGTTGTCTGTTTGTGTGTTTACATCGTGCGTTATTTATTAAGTCATCCTCCCATTGTGCCAGCGAGCTATATTTAGAGCCTTGATGTTAGACTGACGCAACGTGTGGCCTGATGTGCTTCTATTTTTTTTTTCATTTAATCATATCTGTGCAAAGTGCGAAAAATATGAAAAGCAGTTGAGTACAACAGAGGCTCAGTGGTTGGGCTACACACCTGGATTTAAAAGGTCGGACTTGTGAAACACTTATATGTTTTATCTCAAAAACACAGTTGAGGTGTTGTTTTGTTTCATTAGTGCATGTTTCAGTCATCCTGCATATTCAGTCCATCTCCTTGTTCCGTTCTCAAAACATCAGCACTTTTTTTTAAAGACACAATCATTTAACTTGTTTTGATCTTTTCCGTGGTCAAACTCTCTCCCCTGCACTGTTTTGAAAGTATATATATTTTTGTTTTTTTTCACTGCTGCCCAAGTCATAGAAGCACACCAGAGGTGGACGTTTGCCCTCTGCTGGGGTGTTGGACAACTGCATTTTCTAAAATCTTAAAAGCGAGAAGTATATTCTAGACACATACATTATTTCAAGGGCACACGGTGTAAAATGTTGGATTATACTGTTGCCAGCGATACAAAATGTGCTCCTAATGACCAGCTCGACACAGAAAAGTGTAAATGCATTAAAGCTGCTCTGGACACAATAGCTACTGTAAAACAGTGAAAACAGGCCAAAGCACTGATAAAGGAAAGCTCAGAGCGGATTTAGAACTGCTATCAAGGTCTACAGAGATGAGTAAGTCCTTCTGCAAAATGTTTACAAAAGAGCATGTAAATCACTAGCTTCTTCACGTGTTTATTCATCAGTTCCCAGTCACATTAGACACTGCAGGTCTTTCAAATAATAAGTGCAAACCTGGACATGTGGCTGCACTGAGAGTGCTTTGCGGACAGCATCAGGCTGTAGATGTGAGTATGGGACTATGGCTGCATAGCAGAAGTCACTGAATAGATTCAAGATTCAGTTCTCATAAATCACTTTAGTGAAATGAAATGTTGTTATTAGTTTTTGTAGCATTTGTTGTGCCTGGTTTTGTGTGGTTTCAGTTGTGTCTAACTTCTTTACACGAAGAGGCTGCAGTGCAGTTTGTTTTATCAAGGCTGTGAGTGTTAGATAGTGTTCAATATAAGCTTTGATACGTTACTATAAAACAATCATAGCTGTTTATTTGGCTACAACATGAAGTAAACGCTAATGCATTTCAGCATAAGCCTTCCTCGTTTACAGTCAGCCTATTGCTCTGACTCTTATAGCCTGTAGGTATCTGGACAAAGGACCCAATTACAGGTAAACCAATCATCTAACAGTGATTTTTCAACATAGACATGTCAAAAGAACCTGAATCCTTAACTGTGACACTTGTTGATAGAGTAACCCTTTCAACAAATCCAGAAGGATCTTAAAGACAAAGATGGGCATACCAACCACCACCAACCACGCACGCATTCCCACACCACATTCACACAGGCGCTGTTTCAAGAGTCTTGTCCAAGGACACATCAGCCGTCTCTGCCAACCATGGTCTATCATCTGAGCCATGGTCGCATCTGCCTGATGCCAAAACAGTACACTTGCATGTGACCACACGCAAAGTGGACACGTAACTAAAAAAAAAAAAAAAAACTTTGAACACAGTTGCAGTGACACACACAAGCTGCATCCCACATTTGTTGAGCCGCTGGGACAGGACAAGGCCATGAAGACATGAAGAACTCTTAACAATCCTTGACCTAAGCTTGTCTTGCTGGGGGAACATAAAGAAAGAGAAATGTGTGAAACCATAAAATATGTGTTGAGAAGTTTGTTTATTGTCTTCTCAAAGAGAGCTGCGGCTCCTTGTATTAATGGGTAAAAAGAAGGAAATAACATAACTGAAGGCTGCTTGTATACAGACAGATATAAACTGTGGCATAGTACTAACTTAAAACTATATCTGATATTTTGTTCTTTGGGGAGTCCTCTTTTATTGTAAACTCAATTTATACACCAGTAATCACTAATATGTCTATTTAGCATCCAAAAATGTGTTTATAAGATATTACTTCATAGTTAAGTAAGTATTAAAAACTAATGAATAACCACAGTATCTGAAGAGCTATTCATTAGAAGTCAAGCATTAATTAGTAGTTTAGTAGTAATTAAGTATGAGTCATACTTAATAGTTCATGATTAATTGAGTGTTAGTTCATGATTTACTAAGGCTAAATAAGCTGTAGTTTTTATTAAGTGTCCCCGTCTATTTTTGTTATATTCGCTGAAATGTTTCATGATGTGGCTTTAAGTTAAACAAAATGATCAAGACTCACATTCATTATTAAAATTTCTCTACTCGTCGAAACCTGTAGAGATAAAGAATAATAAATAATCTGTACTGGGTTGTTTTTAGAATTGAAACAACCCCCCCAAAAGCACGACCGATCACTCACTACCTTTTAAAAAACCTTTACAGTATGTTGTTGACATGTCCCTTTGATCCCCCCCAAATAAAACCAGCTTAACTGCAAAACTGAAACAACTTGAATGCGTTGAGGGCTGAGCTAAATCACTCTCCTCTAATGATCTATTAGCCGCGAGTGCCCTGATTCGACGACATCCATTTGCCCTTTTCCAGCCGCTTCGACTTTGGAAACCGGTCGCTTCCAGAACGTCCTCTGTGGTCTCTCTGTGCCGAGGCCTTTCTATTCCCATGGTGTTGGCGGTGACTTTTGGACTGTATAGCGGGGTAGAACGAGCAAGCCTTCCCCCCCCCCTCCAAGGCTGTTCTTTGTTCCCGAGCTTGCCGGCGCGAAGACATCCCCCAGGTGTGTGCTTCCTTGCGGCATAATTAAGGTGGGATCTGCCAGGGCCTCAGGATTGGGGTCATTTATCAACGGGATCACCCACAAGATTAATGCTCACTACAGCCGCGCAGCTCCAATGGATTGCTGCCACTTGGTGAGATCATTAGCGTTGGCCCCCGTATAGGACTCTTGCACTGGACGCCGGTGCCGATCTGCCGCTTTGCATACTAAATACACAGTCCATCATCGCCTAATTAAGGGATTATTGGAGACACTTGTGTCCACTCCCCCGGACAGTAAACCATAACTGAAGGGCAAGCTAGATAGATTAGCTCCACCTGCTCCAGAGCAAAGTGCAAAGTAATGAAAGTGCTGACCGAAGTGTACGCTCCGACAGGGGGGAAGAAAGCAGGAGGCAGTGCGTCATTACACAGCCTATAACTCCCAAAGGGGCCCTCCCGTACACACTCTTTAATAAGTGCGGCTTTTACACCAGGACGGTCCAGAATTGCAACATTTCACCACTCAGGAACAGTTTGGATAAAAGGCGAAGCAGCTGAGGCACCTCTATTTTAAAAAGGGCAGATCGATGTGTCTGTTACCTTGGATTCATCGTTTGAGCAAGGCTATAATCGTGAAATACTCTACAGTCGCTTGAAGAAGAAGAAGAAGAAGAAGAAGAAGAAGAAGAAGAAGAAGAAGAAGAAGAATGTAGAACAATAAGTGAGGGTAGTAGAGGAAGAGTGTAGAAGAAGAGAGAGTGTAGAAGAAGAGAGAGAGTGTAGAAGAAGAGAGAGTGTAGAAGAAGTGAGGGTGTAGAAAAAGAGTGTAGAAGTGGAAAAGAGTGTAGGAGAAGAGTGCTGAAGAAGTAATAGACAGTGTAGAAGAAGTAGAAGAAGAGTGTAGAGGAGAGAGTGTAGAGGAAGAGTGTTGAAGAAGAAGAGTGTAGATGAAAAAGAAGAGTGTAGAAGAAGAGTGTAGAGGAAGTAGAAGAAGAGCATAGAAGAAGTAGTAGAAGAGAGAGAGTGTAGAAGAAGAAGAGAGTGTAGAAGAGGTAGTAGAAGAAGAAGAGAGAGTGTAGCAGAAGAAGAGTGTAGAAGAAGAAGAGAGAGTGTAGAAGAAGAAGAGTGTAGAAGAAGAGTGTTGAAGAAGTAGAAGACAGTGGCTGTTTCCCAATTGCCAGGATCCTCGGCGTCTCGACCACTTCGGACGTCATTCGCGTCATCACAGCGCCGCCAAGTGGTGTTCCATTTCACCTGGACCACTCGCCCCCTCGCAGCTCGACTCCTCCGTTTGGCTCATTTACGAAGGATACAGCTGTGGATCCTCCGCTGCCTCGGAGAGCTGAAATTACCCATGATGCACTGCAACATAGTTTCTTTTTTCTTTTCTCGCAAAACTTTATTAGTTTGAACTCACTTTAAAAAAAGTTTTGTTCCACATAAACAGTTTCCTGGCCTCTGTTATTCATAAAACAGTTGTTTTAATGAGAAGAGATTGACACGTGACCTGACGCATCCGCTCGCTCCGGAGGCCGTTCCATTTGAGCTCAAAGGCGGCGGGGAGAGGACACTCCGCTCCGTTTTGGAGGAGCCGCCACCGAGGACGTCAACGAAGTGGCCAAACGGAGGACGGATCCTTGCAATTGAGAAACAGCCAATGTAGAGGAAGAGAGTGTAGGAGAAGAAGAAGAAGAAGAAGAAGAAGAAGAAGAAGAAGAAGAAGAAGAAGAAGAAGAAGAGAGTGTAGAAGAAGAAGAAGAAGAAGAGTGTAGAAGAAGAAGAACAACAACAACTTAATTTCTATAGCGCCTTTCACAGATATAGTCACAAATTGCTTTACATGTGAAGAGAAGCTGTGGGTCATAGGCAAGTGTTTACATGCACAAGCGTCATATGTTTACCTGCAGTTTGATGCTAGACTTCATTCGCACAGTAATATAAATCTGGAAAGGTTTAAATTGTTTGGAAAGAGGATAATATATTGCTGCTAATTGTACCTTGTTTTAGCCAAACACAGCTAGTCACAGCATGCATTAAAGCAATTAACATCACTGTGTTGTTAACTAGTATCGATAGAAGTGCTTGTTGTTGTAAGTCAGTCACTCACAGCAACTCCACCATGTGATTGGTCTGAATCCCCTGTGGATCTGAGCAGGGATATATCAGCTCCAGTCTTTCAAGATGGATTAAACTTGAGGATGAAAATTCAGATCTCGGGACAATCCAGCTCGCAGCACAAGGTGACTCATGTGAGTTCATGAATTAAAAAACAAAATGCATGGCTTGAGCTATGATCAGCACTTGCCACTGAGCCACCACAGTCCTAAACAAGCTGTTATGATATCCCTGCATTGTCTACAGGTTGAGAAGCGCCGTCACATCTTAATACATGGGTTAGTTTCGCATTTTTATTTAATATTGACATGCTGAAAAGGCCACTAGTTTGAATTGAGAGGAGCTGAAAAAGTAAACGTCTTAATATTTCTATCGCTGTTGCTTACTGCGAAAAATAATGCGAAACTCAGGTGTCAAATATTCAGCATGACAAACTGCCAACTTAAGTGAACTGAAGCTATCTCCTGAAAAGAGGCAGAGCTTTGTGTGTTGTGTAAACCATTATCCGGCTCCACTGTGCGAGCGAGAGGAGGGCTCTGCTCCTCTGTACACCAGCCTTGTTTCTCATTGACTGTGTCAGGAATCAAGAGGGCTAATCCCTCCGAGACTTCAGATGAAAGTTTCAAAAGAAATAATGAAAGGCAGTGAGCCTGGGGGTGCATATCGGGGTGAGCGTACAGCAGCAGCAGTGAGGAAGAACAGAACAGCTCTCCTCGCTGCCGCCCCCACCAGTCTAACTATAAATCACACGTTCTGACTCCAAGACATAAACAAATACAGAGCGCAGCGCATCAGAAACTTGGCACAGCGTGAATAGTTCCAATAAAACGTAACATTTTTTTTTTCCGGCTTGTACTTTAAAAATATCTGAATGATCCTAAAAATGACTGCAGACTTTGAAAAGGGAGCGGGGGATTAGGGCTGGATTTGAGTCAAACAGTAGTGTATTAAGACATCTTCAGACGTCGACGGATTCCAAACATTTGCATATTTTTAGACTGTAATGAATGTGATTAGGGCGAGATGAAGGTGACACAATGAGACTGACTTGGCAGTAAATTACGGATGAAGTCCTTGCCTTGACTTTGCGTGAGGTTTCTTCTAAATATGAAAGCACCACTTGGGGGCTATACAAATCAGAAAACATTTCACTAGTTTTCATGTGTCCTTGACATTGACCTTTGTCTTCTCTTAATGTTGAGATTACAGTCAACTTTTGATAGCTTTAGCTTGTGTAGCATGAACAGATAACGTCTCACTTTGTAATTTCCAATGCCCAACAAAAATGGTGTTTTCTGCTGGAAAGCGGGGGATATTTAGTATGGCACCTCAATATTGTACATTTAAAAGTCACGTTTTACTAATTTAGTACAACGTAGTCGTTCATTCACTATCCACACTCGGTGGGAGCAAACTATACTCAGTGTTGGGGGTAATGTGTTACAAAAGTAACGAGTTCCAAACATATTTTACTTTTTTCAGTAACTAATGAATACAACATATTACACAAAATACGGGAATATATTAGTCAATTTAAGTAACTTAAGTTACAAGTGCATTTAAGTGTATGAACGAAAAAAAGCCAAACTCCCCAAATAATGGACACTAGTGAATAAGATCTGCAGTTACATGTAGTTAAAGCAGTACTAAGTAACTTGTTTACCTTAATAAATAATTTTCTGGCATGATTGGAGGGTCTTTCATCTCCCCCTGGTGTCTCTGGCCAGAAAACCACAATTGCAACTTGACTGCCACCGGGTCGGAGGCGCAATACACACTAATAGAATCACGAAGAAGAAGCTAACAGGCTAACTGCGGGCTAGCGCCACTTTAAACAGTATTTACAGCCAAGTTTGAGTAAAAAAAAATATTTCCATTGTGTAATTGGATGTACAATATCCCTCTCTCCCTTCGCCTTATTAATAGTCCATTCGGACAATTAATAAGCTACAAAAATCGCAACTTGCTACAACACCTGCAGTTGCGCTTATGGCCTCTATGGGCAAGAGTTAATTAGTACTGCTTCAACGGAATCAAAACAAAACAGAGAAAAGGCGTAAATAGAAGGCTTGGTGGCATTATTTCTATTTTCAGTTTATGATTTGTAATTCAAAAGTAACCCAAAAGTAATTCAAAAGCAACCCAAAAGTAAATCAAAGTAGTGTAACTCAGCAACATTTTTGACATACTTCATTTTCAAAGCTGTAACTACGAAAATAGGACAACAGTTTTAAAGTAACTTGCCCAACACTGGCTATACTATTGCAAGTACAGATGACCAGAGGCGTAGCTTGCCATTAGGCAAGGCAGGCAGCCCCCCCCCACACCATAAAAAACGGCCGCCAAAATCCCTCTACTGACATTTCTGCATGGGGCCCCCTGGTACCCCTGCTATGTCATTGCAGATGACCGGAAACAAAGCTATCTGCACCACCACTCACCAGTCACTCACTCGCACACCACAGTCACACATGGGCTAGGTGGATGAAGTAGATGCACTAATATGCCTTTGAAATTTTGGTTGATAATCCAGACAGCTGGGACTCGGCATAATATTACCTCATGTCTTCCAACTGAATATTTGGCATCGGATCCTATACGTAAACACAAGCTATTTATAAGCTTTCACACATTCAGAAAAGGGAGCAGCGCACAAAGATGTAACAGGATTAGGCCTTCTATGCGCTTCCCTGTGAAGTGTCAGCGCTAGTCACTCAAAGGCGTTGGGAGAATAGAGACCCCCCTCCCTCCTGTTCGGGCGCAGTATGGGGCTGTCACACGTACACCTGTTAGTGACTGTTGTTAATGCTCACCATCTGCACGCGGCTCCAGAGCTGGGAAAAGGGCCCATTTAAGTCTAACATTGTGTACTCTTTAAGTGGTAATAGCGTACCATATGTTACTCCTCAGATACGCCGCACTAAATGACCTCACATCGGCAAGACGGTGACAGGTATCCCCCCTCACCTCCTGGTTATGCACTGTCTGAAATGTGGTTCATTGCTGGTTTCATGCACCATTCTCATCTCATACATTTTTAGAGTAGTTTTTCTATTGCTGGTGTGCTTCGATTTGTATATCCCTGATTTTGTTGCGTCATAGATGGAATGTTTTCCAAGTCTATAAATCATTAGGGTGCAACTGATCTGATAGCATGCTGTTCGTTGAAAGTGAAACTGGCAAGGAAAGGCAAAACCTGAAAATGACCCTGTGAAACTATTTTTCAAAGCTTAACATCGCCTCATTCTTGTCTCAAAGTTTCATAGAATAGGGCTTTCTTTCCACCTTGTTGCAGTCCGCTTTCACCCAAACAACTATTCTTTGCACCTCATTGGATGAGTCTGTCTCTTGTGGTTGATGACTGTTTATTTATTCATTTCAGAATTTTATTTAGCCCTTTCCACGGTGTTCTTTTTAAGAGCTAATATTTCAAATCTTACTGCCCCGACATGGCACATTAAATGACCTCCCACCAGACAAGTGTCCCACATCCTTCTCCTCCCAGGCCATCACTTCCAGTTGGTTTCGGGTACGCGGTTGACAAACAGATGAGCCGTGCGCCCCGGCCCCCGGTGCAGCAGTAGATCGGTGTGTGTCCGCGGGCTGGGGCGGGAGATGACCACATTAAGATGCCACAGTGTTCCCGAGCCATGTGCACAGAATGGAGAGCAGGCCTAATGGCACTGACAACAGAGGGGCATCTGCATTCTGCTGCTGGTGCATCTTTCCCCCCCCATCTGAACACACACACAGATGATTTGTAGGTGGGTATGGGGAGGCTGGCCACTAACGCTTCCGATTATTAATGAGCGAATGAGATTTCTTGAAAGATGCTGTTAAGTCACATTTCTTTATACAGTCAGACCAATTTGGCCGGCCATAAAAGTGGGTTTTACTGTCTGCAGTGAGGGAGCTGGGCCGTGGCGTAATGGAGTCCTAAACCATACAATACAAACTCATAATTGACCTTTTTGCAACCATTGACTGGGCATACATTAGCCTCCTGTCACGGCCAATCATTATGAAATTACTCTGTCCGCAGCAAACTCATAACTCATGGACAAATAAACTTAAATTAGTGCAGTGCAAAGGTCTGATAGCATCTCTGTGTGGCGCGTACGCCTTGTGCGTGGAACAGGTGCAGCAGAACAGCCTCATTATCTGCAATGCAATCAGGCTTCTCCACTAAACCTGCGCTCACGTGTTTCATATCAGTTACAAAGCGCCGCAAAAAAAACATTACACACGCTTGACTAGATTCCGAAACTATTCTCAAAAATGCTCATTTCTTTTCGATTTCACTGACGACGTGGGCAATATTCACAGAAATATAGAAATGTCTTAATTTTGGGGGACGGGGACGCCACAGAGCAGAACAAAGACCTTGAGTGATACTGTAAACAACTTGAGTAGAGAAGTTTGGCAGTTTTGTTTCCCTCCTCCTGGGAGGAGCCTGGGTCTTATATAGTACACTCCAGTTTGGGTAACAAGTGTCTTTTATGACCTAAAGAGCAAAAAAGAAGCTTCTGTGACTCGAGGCGAAACGTCCTCAACTTTACCTAAACCCAGTTGTAGCATCCCAGCAGAACAGATAAAGCGTACAAGTGGATCTTGTGTATAAATCCGTCTTTTATTCCACCGTAACAATCTCCACCGTAAGAGCTGGACAAACCATATACAATATTACACAACAACCAAGAACATCCAAATGTATAATAAAATGAACAATGAATTACCTTTTTCCCCATTACAGCTAGGAGCTAAAAAATGGATCATAAAGTGCCATGTTCCTTCCCGCCATGAGAGGACGCAAACATTTAACCACTTCCTCATGTCCTTTCACAGGAAGTGACGGTATTCGACAGGAAGTACTTCAGTAAGAAATAGTGTCCATTACACCAGTGTTTCGTCCAAGTTCGGGTCCTCTACCAGAGGCCTGGGAGCTTGAGGGTTCTGCGCAGTATCTTTGCTGTTCCTAGAACTGCACATTTCTGGACCGAGATGTCTGATGTATTTCCTGGGATCTGCTGGAGCCACTCCTCCAGTTTGAGGGTCACTGCCCCGAGTGCCCCAATGACCACGGGCACCACTGATGCCTTCACCCTCCAGGTTTTTTCCAGCTCTTCTCTGAGCCCCTGGTATTTCTCTAGTTTCTCGTGTTCCTTTTTCCTGATGTTGAAGTCGCTTGGTATTGCTATGTCGATCACAATGGCTTTCCTCTGCTCTTTGTCCACCACCACGATGTCCGGTTGGTTCGCCATTACCATTCTGTCCGTCTGTATCACAGCTAGAAGGTCCTGGGTTCCATTCCCACCTGGACGGGGCCTTTCTGTGTGGAGTTGGCATGTTCTCCCCGTGTCTGTGTAGGTTTCCTCCGGGTACTCTGGTTTCCCCTACCACTAAAAACATAGACAATAGATTCCCCTCTGGGGCCAGGACTCCCCTGAAAAAGAGATTCTTAATCTCAGTGGGACTATCCTGGTTAAATAAAGGTAAATAAATAAAATAAATACACACACATCTTTATATATCTCTATATAGCTATTCAATTTAACATTGAAATTGATTAAAATAACTCAAATTTTCCTGAAAATGCAGCAGTATGCCTTTTTGTTGTTGGTTACAAAGTGAGTAGCTTATATGTCCAATGGTTCACTGATTATTATAATACATCACTATTTATTCTGACGTGTGCATGTGTGTCCCCCGTGCCCCTGTTTGCGAAACACTGACAGGGTCTAAGCGACTGTGACTTTGTGTGGACCACCTCTGAGGATCGGAGGAAAGCTGCATATTGTTATTTATGGCAAACAACAGCAGAGACAGCCAGCCGCCTCTGATTCTGCAGCTGATTTACCAATAAGTGACACGCAGAACACATTTCCCCCATTGTTCTGCTCCGCTGCTCTCACTTTCACACATTGCTACAGATGTCACACACAAACCACGGGGTCAGTTTTATTGCAGACATAAGACAACGCTTAAGTCTTCCCTTGGGAACCTGCACCATTCAGCCTCTGCCACCTCTTCCTCGCCTGATTCTGTCTTCTTATTTCAACTATCTATCATTCTGTAATTCAGAAAAGAGCAATAGCAACATGAAAATCGCCATATTGCCAGATTTATTAGCCTGTACCTGAATGATTAACAACTGTGATGAGCTTATATAGATCTATGAGAAAAGCACAATATAATCATTTTCCAGCAGCTGAACAATTGTACACAAGAAGTATATAGTATTGTTGGATACAAATATTTTCACAAAAATACACTATAAAAAGTACATTAAGCTGTGGGGATGAAAATGCTTCAAGTATAAATTATTTAAACACAGTATTGAGATTAGATGCAGCAGAATCAATAACAGCAGGCATTCAAAGCCACTGCTCCGCTCGCGCTCCTCAGCAAATCCTATGGCACATTTAATTAGTGTTAAAAGTTCAAATTGCAGGCCCACCTCTTCGTCTGCAGAGCCGTGTAAAAGAAATCCCTCCGGCCCGATCAGCCTTTTGCTGACCTCGCTCATGATCTTATCAGGCACTCGGATGTGTCTATTTAATCACTTGTGCATTATTTCAAACTATTTAACCTAAGACCATTGCCATATGACAACAGTTCATCATAAGTCTCATAATTGTTAATAACTAACACTAAATAACTACTAAACAATGAATATGTGCTGTATGTTAAGAACTATTCATTATGAGTTCATTAACTGTAGTAGTTATTAAGTTAGTCACCGTTAACACTTAATTCATCAGGAACACTTCATTAGTTAACTCATCGTAAATATTAGGGCTGGGACAAAATATCGGATCAGACTTGGAACGCAATACATTTTGTTCCAATACCAAGTATCAATACTTTATCAAGTATCGCAATACTTTCAATACTTGAGTTTGGAGGCATTTTTATCATCACTCTTTGTTTTCCAGTAACAGTCACACATCACTTTGTTACATTTTGTGTTAATGTACTTTTTCAATCTTAACACTTACATGTCAAATGGCTTTTTGTTAATAAACTTTGGACACATGGCTTTTTACACTTTTTAAGTTAAACATATTACTTATCATAATTACTTCCTGGATTGCCATACGTATCAGATCGGCCCATGAGTAGCACTGTCACAATAAGAAGAAGATCTTTATTTATATAGCGCCTTTCACAGACATATAGTCACAAAGCGCTTTACATGAGACAATTGTACATTCACGCCACACTCGGTGGTGGTAAACTACGTTTGTAGCTTCAGAGGCGCTTTCGCGACTACACACGTCTGCGCCAACGGACACTCTGACCACCACCATACATTCACTCACACACACCATTCATCCTGGCATATTGTGCATGTTTTTAGTGGTAGGGGAAACCGGAGTACCCGGAGGAAACCTACGCAGACACGGGGAGAACATGTAAACTCCACACAGAAAGGCCCGTCCAGAAAGAACCCGGACCTTCTAGCTGTGAAGCGAGAGCACTAACCGCTGCGCTACCGTGCCGACTTATCGTACCGACTTATCGTACCGACTTACTATATCGACTTATCGTTCAATAAATAACAGATAAACGATACATTTTTGGGCTTGATATTTATCGTCTGTACATTTATTAACATTTCCCACCTATTTTTTCTTTGTAAAAGTTTGATTTTTAGCTGAAGCAAATTGAGGTACATTATATTTCATGTTTATCACAGCTTGTGTGGCATTTTAGGATATGATTAAGCACTTTTAGAACAAAGGTTTACTGCCATTTTTATGCCTGAGAGTTGACTGTATATCATATCGTTAGTGTCAATAACATCGTTCATCGTTTATTTGTTATCGCGTCAGGCCTACCCATGAGTATCATGATACGTATCGAATCGTGACACAAACGGATTGTCCCAGCCCTAGTAAAGAAGGTGTAGTTACTATAAAGTGTTACCAAATTAGGGATGGTTGCACTTGGTTCTATGAACTTGCATCATATTCATTGTAAACAAAAGTCAAAGTTCCAGCCTGAACATCAAAACAAATTATAACAATGCACAATTGACGGTTGCCATGTTGTTGCTATACTGTGACAAACATCATTTGTATTCATTTGCATGTTTACGTCATGCATGAACATCTTGAAGAATATGATCATAATAATTGAAGAAAACAATGTGAAACATGGCAGAAGTGGATACAAAACACATAAACACACATAGTGTACATTAAAACTATCTCTACTGTACACCATCCTGTTCAGATCTATAATGTAGCAAATAAATCAAATCCTTGTTCCCATAGTTTTGGTTAAATCTTCTTTCAGTTCCTCTTCTATCTTTTTTTCTGAGCAGTACAGAGGAATTTGCCAGGCCTACTCTGGCGCCTGAGGGTGTTAAAAAAAAAACACACAAAAAATCGTCACAGTGGTCTCTTATTTTACCATGCTGTCTTCTGTTCCATTTTCTTTGTATTGGTGTAATTTAAAGGATTGATCATAGTCAGACACGTCTTGGGCTTAGAGAAAAAATTTTCCCAGATGAATAAGATTTCTTTTTTTTGTGGGGGGACCACAGGGTAAACGATTGCATGGACAAGACGTATGGCCCAGCTCAGCGCGGCCTGATAAGAGGCAGACAGAGGTGAGCTTTATCCACAGTGTCTGCAGATGAAGATAGTGTAGGGTTTTCACATTACTTCAGACGCCGTGTACCTGCTCTTATCGCCGCGGTGTGAGCAAGAGGGGAAAAAAAGCACACCCAGAGAGGTCTCCTCACACTCCGCGATACGCGACTCATTTAGAATTGCGTTTCTGCACTTGACATTTTGTTTTTGCTTCCCGGGAATACAAACGTAGTGGAAACATCTGCAGTATTTTTAGGATGACACGGTGAGGCGAAATGCTAATCCATCTTTTCTTGCCACACAACAAGAAGCTCCCACGTTCAACCCCCGGGATGACGCGGCGTATATTTGTCCTCATGGTGCAGCTGGTTTTCCCTCAAAATTCCGACTTGATATGTGTCTCTAAGACCAAGCCAGAGCTTTTTTTGAAGCAAGGGAAAGCAGCACCGATTCTGCTGAAGGTCACGAGAAAGTAGAGGGAAAAACAGCAAAGGGACCTTTATCAATTCATGCCACGTTTTGAATGAAAAGCAACTCTCAAGCCACACCATCCATTCACCGGGGCCCCGACTGTCCAATTAGTCTTATCTACGCTCTGCAAGAACAAAATGTGTCACTTAATAGAAAAATGTGATAGAAAGTCTGAATGCAACTGTCCAAAGAATCAAGAGCGGAATATATCACCTCTTTAAGGACTAATTATATAATCATTTCAAAGCTTGCGATGCTGCCAGCTCCGTGTGATGCCATGGCAGACTGGACCCAATGACAAACGCAGATTTCAATTAAAGGTGGCTTTTGTGGATGAAAATTATATTGGTATAGAAGAGTTATAGGCGTTAAGTTAATAGTGCATCCGGCTGCAATGAATTACATGAGGGGAATACAAAGTAAAGACATTTAAAAAGCAGGATGTTTCAAATGTGCAAAGGACCGAGTGGTTAGAACTTCTGCTTCTTCACAAGGAGAATGTTTGTTTCATCTTCAATAGTTTTAGCTGTGAAGAAAACTAAGAAATCTCTGGAAGATTTTATGGATTCCTGGTTTGTTCTTTAATACTAATAACCCAATAAAGATTTTTAAAAAGTGTTTGGACACTCCAATGTGTTTGACGTATTCACCTGTTGGACACATAGACTGTAGCATTAATAGACAGCTCCTCCTGACTCCTCCTCGTTTGCCATAATAACTACATTCAGGGGGGAAATCATGGCGGATGGACAGACTCCTCCTACCCAACCCTGACGTAGCATATTCCTAAAAAGGACATAAAGGCGGGATTTTCACTGTAGACTCTGCCCTCGCGGGGTGCGTAGCTCAGTCGTAACCACGCCAGTGCCATTAGCTCTAATGCTAACGGCCTATCAGTCAAAGTCAGGCCCTCACTAGTATACGAGATTTCTAAAATGTTCCTTACAAAAACCTGCCTGGTCACTGTAATAGTGTATTCGTTTGTGTGGCCTAAACCTGTCCTTTCCCTCCATGGAAATCTGGCTGCAACTGGAGGACTGGTTTCAAGCTCAGTTCTGGTTGACTGCTCATTCTTGGTCCTGATTGGTGCGGTATCGGAAAAGCCCGGCCCCAATCAACCACTTGCTGCAGCCACGCCTATACACTGCGTTCCAAATTATTATGCAAATTTGATTTTTGTGTCAAAAAGGTAAAAAAAATAATAATAATAATGAAACTCATGCATGGTATCATGTCTTGGGGCTCTATGAATCACTGACATTAATCTCAGAGACCTGGGATGATTAGTTTTCAGGCTAAGCCCAGTTAAGGGAAAAACTACTGAAAAAGGGTGTTCCACTTTAATTGAATGCTGATGAACAGAAACGGCTGCAACGGGCTCAGAAATACATGAGGACTCATTTTCAAACAGTCTTTTTCTTTGATGAGCGCCATGTAATCCTGGATGGTCAAATCAATGGAGTAGTGGATGGTTGGTGAATGGCCACAATGTCCCAACAAGGCTGTGACGTCAGTAAGGAGGTGGCGGAGTCATGTTTTGGGCCAGAATCATGGGGAGAGAGCTGGTCGGCCCCATTAGGCCCTTTTAGGCACCATGTCCTGCTGTAAAGAAAACCTCTGCATCACTGGCTGCTATGGGCATAAAAGGAGAGAAACTCATGATGTGGACCCCCTCCTCCCCTGACCTCAACCCTATTGAGAACCTTTGGAGCCTCAACAAAAAATACTTCTATGAGGGTGGGAGGCAGTTTTCATCCAAACAGCAGCTCTGGGAGGCTATTCTAACATCCTGCAAAGAAATAGCAGAAACTGTCCAAAAACTCACAAGTTTAATGGATTTAAGAATTTTTAAGCTGCTATCACACAAGGGCTCCTATGGTAAAATATAACTTGACCTGTTAATATTTTTTTGATTGAAATAGCTTTTGATTTCAGTAAATATGACCTCCTAATGTTACAAATTCAACAAATGACCATTTTCAGTTAATTACAAGCTTTAAAATGTATTGAAACGATGATTTGCATAATAATTTGGAACAGTACATTTTGAGGTTTTTACTATATTTATTTTTGGAAAAACTAGGAATTTTTTTCCACCACATTTAAATGATCCTCTACCAGTTAAAGACCTGAAAATTATGCTGACTCTCATTTGAGTTGACAATTTAGAAAATCTTAGAAAAATGTCATTTGCATAATAATTTGGAACGCAGTGTAAAAGGCCGCACCTTGCAACATTCGGGGCTGCTGGTTTTTGTGGCCAGTACGCCATTTTGCCTGTGTTACTTCGTGTCTGTCATGACTTTGTGTATTTTGTAGGAACACTCGGCTTAAGTTACGTTAGTTTGTGTGACTAGTTTTGGAGACACTCGTTAGTTGTTGTCAAATTGGTTTTGTACTGTACATATTGCAAATAGCCTTTGTTTGGTTATTTTTGTTATATACCTTTTTGTTAAGATTACCTTTTACACTCCTCCTTTATTTATCCATTTTACATCTTGGTTTTTGTCACAACTTTTATCTCGCAGAGCCGGGTTGTAACATTGTGCCTAACCCAGCGTTATCACAGGAGGAATATCTAGCTGTAGAAACTTAAAGGATCTGTATCATGCTATTTTAGCCATTCCAAAGTTAAGTATAGGCATTTATATGATATATTCTACCTCTACCACTATGGAGCACTCATTTTTGTGATAAATATACAGTAAGTGTTTTCTGGAGGTATTTTTCAAACCCGGAAGACACTTCGCTTCGATTCAGTTCTCTCTCCCTCTCTCCGCACAACTTTACCGTAATATAAATAAACAGCAATAAGTGAAGTTACTTCACGATGCAGTTAAAAGGAGTTGACATCTGCAACACAGCTTCATAAATGGCTAACACACACAAGCTAACACAGAACCTAATACGCATTTTGATAAACTCACCACTCCGGTCCATCACTGTTTACATTATGGGACTCGCGTTGGTTATAAAAGTTAATCCACTTTGATTCAGGCAAAGGTAAACCAAACATCCATCAGAGACAGTCACAGAAAAACACTATTTTGTTGATAGTCGCCGAATCCCGGAGAAAAAAAAATACTTCCGACAAGTGGCCTCTTCTTTAGGAAGGTTGAATAATGTCTTCGAAGCCAAACGCGCTTCTTTTTCTCCGTGACATTATCGTTAGGTAAGAAAAAAGAACAGGTGTGTCCAGAATAGGTGACAACGAGCTCCATCTTCACAGCTGCAGCGCAAACATGACGTCTGTTCAGACGCTCAAGGGATGTGTTTGTTTTGGCCCCAGCTGACCTGGAAGCACCTCGGGCACATTCTTTTTTTTTTCTTTTTCTCTTTGTTTCTCTCTTACGCCAGAAATAATGAAAAAGCTGTTTTACAAATTAAAATCAGGCCATAAGCATAGAATTAAGACATTACATTACAGACGTCGAGCTCTTCCGTTCCGCTGTGACGACACAACTGAACAGGTCAGTCGTTCACGAGGAGAGGGCGGAGCAGCTGCTCAGAGAGCAGGATTCAGGAGGATTACTGGGAGCTGCGTGAATGAAGCCACAAACCACTCTGGGGGTGTTTTTGATAAGGAGATAGCATAATAACATGGCTAAAAGCTCCAAAAAGTCGATTTTGCAATATATAGGCCCTTTAAGGAAAATTACGCACCAGGCGTTAAAGTTGTTTTTAGCGTGTCTAAAGTTCAGTGCTTGCTTATGGAAAACTAGCTTGTTTTGCCGCCCCGTATGAAAATACTACAGCAATGGTGGGCAATGGCGACACCCAGTGTCATCATCATGAAACTCTGCTACAAGCGTCCATTGGTTGCACCTCTCTTTTCATTCCTTTTTTATATGAAGTTATGACTAGTGCTAGTCAATAGACAGCGTTTGCTAGTACCCTCTACCATGGTGGATTTCCATGATAATGTTATATTTATAACATTCAAACCTGAAACCTATAGGGAGTCAGACTCAAGAAAGAAATTCCTTAAGGATTCAAGAATTTCATATTCGAGGAATGCAACTTTCTCAAAGAATTCAAACACATGCATTGTTTTGTAGAAATGGCATTGTCGTTCCTTATCCAAATGGCATTGACTCATAACCTAAAGTGCTTTTTAAAATATCAATAAGCAAAAATAAGCTTTCCTTACAATATCAATATGTAATACCACAAAAGCATGAAGCAAAGCAGCTGCAGTATCCTCCCATTGCCCTGTTGGCCCGAGAACATCAATGACATAATTGTTGGTAATTGTAAAATAACGCTGTTAAAATTATACCCAATATGCATGACTCAGTTGAAGCAATCAGCACGAGTATCTGTGAACACAAATGTAAAAAAGATGGATGTGAATAAAAACAAATCCCTTGCCATAATATATTCCTTTGTCAGAGCAATCATTTTTTGTATATTTTTTACACATCGACAGATGCCACACTGCTGACCATAGCAACGTCCAACTTCTTCATCGACGAATGAAAAACAAGCCCCACTTTCACATTTCCTGATTCCTCACACTCGCACTCCACTGACAACTCACACATAACGTGTTCACTCCTGAGTGTGAGTGAATTGTTTTCGATGTCTCCTTCCTGGTAAAAGTGCCCAAGGCGAAAAAAAAAAAAAAAGGAAAAAAAAGAGAGTTGAAGTGAAGTGAAAAAAATCACTCAGAAATTTGATTGCAGCAAGTTTACATCAGGCGGTAATGTAGAACAGCTTTTATCAACACAAGCAAATAGAGCGCCCGCGATTGGTTCATGCTAATGTTTCTCTCAAGGCTGTTATGTTGATGAATGCGGTGCGCAAACTAGATGCAAGTAGTTCAGTATAGGGGACGCTCAAGGATAGGTGCACAACAGCAGAGCTTCAAGAGAAGATGCTTTCATCTCATAGCCTCACATCTTGCATTATTTCAATACTATAGTATAAGTAAGAGAATGTTGCTAAATAGAATGACATTGGCTGCTACAAATTATATGATTACTGTTTCAGTAGAGAAAACTGTGGTAACTACATACTATAAAGCATTGGTACATACTTCATTAACACATTTACAAAGCATTGTGAATCACATGTTTAGATCCTACAGGACAACTGTCTCAATCCCTAGCCAGATACAGGGCAATGTTACTATGGCAACACATACAGCATCTAGTTGGGTGTCAACCTCTTAACTGAGTGTCGTGTTTTCGTCCCTTTTTTTTTTTTCGCTTTTTGCAGCAGATTTTTTGACATGTTTTTGTCGCTTGTGTTGCTATTGTGTTCGCTGCTATTTTTACACTTTTTTCAAGATGCGTTTAGATTTGGGTATGGCCAAACTGGAAAAAAGCAAAGCTTGGTTCAGGTGGGGGTTGAGGGGTTAAAGTGTGATCATTTGTTTTATGCAAATATAAAGCAAAAGAATAAACATGTCAAACAGGTCTTCAAAATGCATTATCTTCCAATATCCTTAAAGTTTCCAGGGTATTTATATATAAACATGCTATTAATGTGCTGTAAAGTTTCATATAAAAACAAACTATGCTCTGTCTCATTTTTTTCTGAAACTATTTGTCAATAAGACTCCAAACCTGTTCCACCTTAAAGGGTTATTCCTTGAAAACAACTTACCATCTTCTCCTTTTGCACTTTCTAACTGCACAGCTCACAGTTTGTCAAACGCACTGCCATTGTTGCCTTTCTTCCAATAAAATGTAGGCTTTAATTTAGCAACAAATCCTACAATATTGAGATAGAGGCGCACAATCATGAGTAAATCTCTGGTGCTCTTAGAAAACCCATTTTCCTCATTCAGAGGCCTCGACATCCATTATTCTCCTGTTTTCTTTAGTGCACCAACAGTTTGATTTAAGTGTAGAGTTTAATAACTTTCCCATAAAATAAATGAGATGTGGAGGGTGTTAGCAGTAGCTTTTTTCCTCGGGGGTATCGGGGACAAAACGCTTATGATTAATAATTCATCTCCTCTGTTTGATCCCCCATCGTCAGCCAAATGCCTTTCTTGCAGTCTTTTCCCCCAATTGGCCAGAAATGTGCATCTCCAGAGAACCGTGCACCTTGGCTATCCTCAGAAGCCCTCGCTGCTTTGAGTTTGCTTGTGTTGGAAAGATACCAGCCCAATTATTCGGCTTTACGTGATACTGTCAAGTTCAAAGTAAAGTTGTTTTGGCCTTATTTTGTGCAAAGTTATTTTGTTTTTACTCTTTTTTTTTTCAACGTGTTTTATGAAGCAACTAAAATATTGACTTTCAGGCATATGAATATGTGGATAGTTAAAGGTGACATACGTTGTTTCTAGAGATGCACCGATCCAGCTTTTTTGCTAACTGATACTGCTGGTTCGCGGATCTGCCGATATCCAATATCAACCGATACCAAGAGACTTTCTTAAATGTGTCTTTCTCTGAGTGACAAAAGTGAATGCTCCTCTTTTCTCCTTTTCAATATCAATAAAGTCTGATATTTTCATGATGTTACAGATTAATTATCGGTTATATTAATTAATAAACCAATAGAAAATATTAATCAAGGATCACTGGGCTTTTTATATTCTTGACTACATGACAGGCTTTTCGGTTGCATTAATATAAACAACTCATATAAAGTGATCTGATCATTAAAACTTGCATAACTAATATGTCAGTTTTTCTTTAACAGCATTTCATAAAATACAAACACTTGGCCACTTCAGCAGTGGCTATTTTATTTGATAAGGATTCTGGGTATTTATAGTTTTTGATGCAGCCTTGATTATTTGACGCTAGCATTAGCATGCTGCCGCTAGCTTTAGCATGCTGTTGCTATCCGTGGCATTTTGCACGATGATCAAATGTACATTTGCGGACATTACAACTACATATAATATGATATACAGCATGCCCATATTCACTGAGATTTAGTTGGTGAAAGTTATGTATTTAAAGCAGTAGTAGGAGTAAAAGTAAAGTAAGTAAGTAATTGTCCGTGAGAGTAAATACTACGCTGACAGAAAAGACAAAGGGAGAGAGCGATATTGTACATCCAATTACACTATGGATTTATTTTTTTGTAAATACTGTTTAAGTGGTGCTAGCCCGCAGTTAGCTTTACCTGTTAGCTTCATCTTCGTCATTCTATTTGTGTGAATTGGGCCTCCGCCTCGGTGGCAGGGAAAGTTTCAATTGTGGTCTATGTATTATTATAGGGACAACGAAAAGGAGTTATTAAGGTAAACACGTGACTTAGTACAGCTTTAACACAGTGAGAGTCAAGACAGGTATCGGTTCAATATCGGATATTCGTAGCCGATACCAATATCGTATTTTTCTGCAGGATTGGCTCCAATATCTCATACCAGTATGGGATCGGTTCATCCCTAGACTTTTTTTCTATATCCAGGACGCTCAAAGCTCTCATTTATATGCACATGAATACACCAGTGTAGGGAGACAATGAAGATGGGGAAGTGTCTTTCCCAAGGACATAACAAGAGCATTCATTGTCCGGAGCTGGGCCCAATATTTATAATTGAGAGTAGACAAATAAGATTTCAGACAGACAGGGCTTGTTACAGCAGGACTCCCGGTGTGTTGCGTGGGGAGGTCTGCAGTCCCCTAACCAGGTTTTTGTGCGCTACATTTATTCAGTGTGAGAGGAGCGTCTTTATCCCCGGGTACCCCCAGGACTCCGGATGCTGCCAGATGAAATGGGCTGCCGAATGAAAAGCAAAGTTTCATTATCAGACTTGGCCGTCATATCTCCACCTATCCATCCGGCACAATCTGCTGTTGTTTCTTGAAAAATAAATATTAAACCATCTCTCCATTCCTGCCCTGCTCTTCGTCTATCTCCGTCGTGTCATCCTTTGGTGGTAATAAATAACTTGCCTATTTATTCAAAAGTGACGGCCATTGAAATGCTGTTATTAATGTTACTGTAGGCCCTAATTGAGATGGATTGTTTAAGCAGGGGATTAAAACAAATAGGAGCTTTTATAATCCATGAGCTAAACCATGCGTGCTATACGTATTGGTCATCTGCGCTAATTTATGCTTCATAAAACAGAGGAAGTAAGTTGGGTGCGCTTAATTTCAAAATATTGATTAGCGCTCTGTGTAGTTAATCAGAGCACTAACCATGTATAAATTGTACATATGTGTAACAACCCAGCCGGCTAATCAATCCTATTAATATTCATGAACTGCTGGATGTGGGCGCATTTACTAAAGCTATAGCATGTTGTTAAATGTCCAAGTGTTCTCTGTGGAAATGAGTCAAAGCCCACATCTACACCGCGTTCCAAATTATTATGCAAATTGTATTTCGGTGTCAAAAAGGTAAAAAAAAATAAAAAAATACAGGTTTTCAATTAAACTCATGGATGGTATTGTGTCTCAGGGCTCTTTGAATCACTGACATCAGTCTCAGTCGCCTAGGATAATTAATTGTCAGGTGAAGCCCAGTTAAGGGAAAAACGACTGAAAAAGGGTGTTCCACATTATTAAGCAGACCACCATTTTCAAGCATTAAGGGAAAGAAAAAGGATCTCTGCTGATGAAAAGCGTGAAATAATTGAATGCCTTGGTCTAGGTATGAAAACCTTTGATATTTCATGAAAGATTAAGCCTAATCATCGTACTGTTAAGAGATTTGTGGATGATTCAGAGCACACATGGTTTTGTGCAGATAAAGGCACAATGAGGACAGCTTCTGCCAGACAAATACATCAGATTAAGAGAACAGATGCTACAAAGCAGCAAACAGGTATTTCAAGCTGCCGGTGCCTCTGGAGTCTCCTGAACATCAAGGTGTAGGACCCTCCAGAGGCTGCAGTTGTGCATAAACCTTCTATCCGGCCTCCCCTAAGCTGTTAATTAAATGTTCATGAACAGAAACGGCTGCAGTGCCTAAGAAATACACGAAGACTCATTATCAACAGTCTCGTTCACTGATGAGTGCTGTGTAACCCTGGATGGTCAGATGGATGGAGTGGCTGTGACGTCAGTAAGGAGGTGGCAGAGTCATGTTTTGGGCCAGAATCATGTTGAGAGAGCTGGTCGGCCCCTTTAGGTTCCCTGAAAGTGTGAAATGACCTCTGAAAAATATGTGGAGTTTCTGACTGACCACTGTCTTCCATGGTTCCAAAATAAGAGCTGTGCTTTCTCTAAAAAAAATCATGCATGACAATGCACAATGTCATGCTGTAAAGAATACCTCTGCATCACTGGCTGCTATGGGCATAAAATGAGAGAAACTCATGATGTGGACCCCCTCCTCCCCTGACCTCAACCCTACTGAGAACCTTTGGAGCATCAACAAGCAAAACATCTATGAGGGTGGGAGGCAGTTTTCATCCAAACAGCAGCTCTGGGAGGATATTCTGACATCCTGCAAAGAAATCCAAGCAGAAACTCTCCAAAAACTCAAAAGATTTAAGAATTTTGAAGCTGCTATCAAGAAGGGTTCCTATGTTAAAATATAACTTGACCTCTTAAGAATTTTGACCATGAAAATGACAATTTTTCAAGCTTTAAAATGTACTGAAATTAGTTTTTTCCCATATTTATTTTTGAAAAAAATACTGTTATCACTGAGAGTTTTCAACCACATAAAAAAAATCCCCTAACAGTTAAAGACTGACTGTCATTTGAGTTGACAGAAATCAGAGAAAAATGTCATTTGCATAATAATTTGGAACGCTGTGTAGCTATGAAGTTAATTTTGAAATCTGTATAATCCAAAGTTATTCAAGCTAACCTGATATGCACACAAACCACAATTAGCACCCCTGACTTATCCCGGAGTCAGCAGCAGTGTGCCCCTCCCTCCTCACGTGGGTCCATAAGGAGACAGCGCGGTCGGTGTGGGAGACAGGCTCGGTGATGAATGCGCGGCTCACCTCGGCTCCTGTCTGTGCTGCTGACACTCCGCCTGTAATCTGTTACACAGCTGCAGTCTCCACGATTAACTCCTGACACACGCACACCTGCCGCATGCTCACACCGCTGACCTCCCCCTCCCCCCCTCCCATTCACTCACGGCCCGACAAGAGAAGCAGGCGAATGCTTAAGTGTCTGACGGCGTCAAACATGCAGAGAAAATATTACTGAGGCGAGGGGGTCTGAATCTGTGCAGGGAAATCAAAAGAGGACGCGGGACATAATACTTAATAGCGCATTATAAAGTAATGATAGAAGTTGTACCATGTTTCCACCTTTTCACAATCTTGTACCCTCATCGAAATGCATCAAAAACACTTGGAGTTGTTCTTTTGTTTTTTTTGTCATTCACGCCTGTAATCTGTAAATCTCCCGTGGAAACACGCAATGCCGGCCCCTGAATGCCTTAGCCAGTTTCTTTTCATTTCCGCAGCCCCATACATAACCAACAAAGTCTCTGGAAAACATTTGCCCAATACATCCCTCCTTTGCAGAGCAGCGAGAAGGAAATATATCCACAAAGCTTCATGACTACAAAGCAATACGCACCTTCTGATACTGTTTTGCCAAAGACACTACACTCACAGAGCTGGATAGCAGTGCGTGTTTTGGTAGAGAGTGAGGGGAAGACGGTCTCAAAGGCGGATTGCAGCCTGTGGGGAAAAGAAGAGGCGTTATAGGTCAATATCCCTTTTTTTTTTTACCAAGAAAATATAAAATAGCAATAAATAAACGGCTGAAATGTCCAAAAATACCCAAAATATATATGACTCTGCATCTTTATACCTCACATATAAAAACCTTTTGAATCTTGCTCTTGATTAAGATTTTTATGTTTTGTTAATTTTGAAATATTAACAAAACATAACATCTTCAAAACAATAATTATGTTTGTTTACTACACACGCTGATTAACACCAAAACACAGCAGTCCTTTACAGTGAACAGAAAAGAACCGGAAATGTTTTCCTCTGTATTTGTCTCCATACAATTCCCCCATTTAAAAAACCTAAAAGCATCTATTTGGTTGATTATAGTGTAGTCTTTTCACACCAAACACTGCAGAGTTAGAGGCACACTGTGCATGGCTTGGCGCAAAAAAATATTCACAATATAAAGGGAAGTGGAAGCACATCCCTTCAAGTGAGGCGTGCAGTCAACTTACATAAATGCATAGAAATAGTCAGGGCTGTGGAGAGCTGATGGATGGCACATTTATGGATGTTTTGGACAAAATACTTGTCCGCCGTATTAGCATAGACTCAAGTATATACTGTATAGTTTGGTTTCATTTACAGTTTGCACAGAGGACCAAAATGGCAAATGGTCTCAACTTATATAGTATGTTTTCCACCTACATTAGGCACTTAAAGCGCTTTGTGGGTGAAGTGTCTTGCCCAAGGACACAACGACAGTGACACAAGCAGGAGCCGATTCGAACCCCTGACCTTCCGAATATGAGATGACCCCGGGCGCAGCACTGCCGGGTCATCCAGTGCTGTCAAGGGTTGAGTTAAATGTCGAGGACAAATTTAGTTTTACAGTTCACATATAATGACAAATAAAGCAACAAACAAACAAACAAACTCTACCATCAGCACCACTGTCGCCCTAAAATGTAATAACACCCAAACCCTTTGATAGAGCCATCAAACATATGTACACAATAGGGGGCACCAAAGTGAGAGAAGGGGAGATAAAGGGAGAAGGGGACAAAAAAAGTAACATTCCTGTGCAGAATTATGGATTTTTAAAGAAATAACCAGTTTGCTCACTCCAGCCACAAGGGGCAGCTTAAATTTAAAAAAGGAAAGTATTCCACACGTGTCCAGCAGAGGGCACTGAGTTAATAAGAGGTCAGGATATAAACAGCATATTATAGCCATGTGGTAAATGGTCAGTCTGCCCCAGGGCGGCTGTGGCTACAATAGTAACTTACTGCCATTGAATGTGGAGTGAATGAATAATGACTTTATGTAGCACTTTGAGAAACGTGTGACACAGTCTGATGAAGCACAATAAGTGTAAGCCTTTATTTATGAGGCCACAGTCCTTTACAATATATGCAGCCTGTGAACCGCCGTGGGGGCTGAATTTCGGCCCTTGACCCAAACGACTTCGACACCCCTGGTCTAGTGTATTAAGCTGTTAGTCACTTCTTTCTGAGGCTGTGAGATGAGCATGTGAACCTCTTGATGTTTATATAAAATAACACACTTATAGCATTCTGCATATTAGATAATATGTTCTAATATACTGTACTATACTGTCTATTTGTTGGTGGTAACAGTGGCACATTTAACAATTCATCTTCAAAGCAGAAGGTGCTTTCTCATCTGAGCCTATTGTGTTTCTAAGACACACAACATCTATTGCCCTCTCAAGTCATTGTCATGCAGTGACAGGAAGGGCACCCATCCTAAGAAAAGAAAGTCTGCCAAATCACTGTGCAACTGGTTTGCCATAGTGACCAAAACTGGAAAGAAAGGGAACAGAAGAATCATTACAGCTAGAAGAAATACTTTTTGGCCTCCCATCATCATTGTGCAGCGTTGGAGGCTCCGGAGCCGCCGGGCCTCCTCATCATGAGTTGAGCGAAGGATTACAATCTGATAGCGGTCGACACTGTGGCCTTTAAGTACCTTATCAGCTGTCTAAATGGGGCTGAGAGCATATCCATTACTCATATAGAATTCACAAAAGGGTCAAGGAGACTTCTATCGCTAAGATCTGTGTAATGAATCTACAGAAACCACAAAATTATTTCTGCTTCGGGCGTCTTTCACATCGACTTTTGACCGCGTTTAGTCCGTGAGAGTGACTCTTTATGACAAAATGCATTAGCTTTGTCGCATTTCTCCACATACAGTAGCCTACATATGCCTCGATTTTTACGTTTATTGTGTGATTTTCATGACCTAACCTTGGATTAAAACAACCTTAATGAGTGTGACCCTGTTGAACCTATACCTCTTGGTGGTTTGTAATAGCCGGGCATAGGTCTGTATTGATGGCTGGTAATGAAAAGAAATGAGCAGGGCACGTCGCTGGTTGGTGGGTTAGAATTGCCAATGACATTGTAATTTAGAAGAACTTAACAGGTTTTGATTGCGAGGGGAAAATGAAGTGCAGTCGTTTAATGGCTTTATGACAGCTATTTGGGCATTCGATAAATTGAGCCGTGACGTCCGCGCTATAATTACACCAGAGGAGTACACAGAAACAGCTGATGTAGCCGCCCGCTGGGGTCAAGCTAATACCCCAAAGCCCACCCAGGGAGTCAATCAAGCTGAGTGGGTAAAGCGACGCAGGGTCACAGAGGTGGTTATCTGCATTTATTTACACACACACAAATGATTAACCCTAGTTTGAACCTATCCTGGGACCAGCGCCGTGTTTTGCTCACACTGCTGTGGTAACAGAGTTTGGTAGTTTACAATGGAGAATGATGAATTTACATGATCACACTTGACCCACACAGGCCTTCTACCACCACGATTACTAACCAACTATTTTTTGTAACAATCCTATAGTGCAGGGCTGTCATGGGGGGCCGCATATTGAAGCATACACAGGGTGAAGGGCCATAGATCAGTAGTTAGTGTCACGAAATCCTTTGACTAGCAGAGGTTTAAATTGTGAATAGCAACATAAGAGCAACAAAAGGGCAACATAAGAGTAACATAAGAGCAACAAAAGGGCAACATAAGAGCAACAAAAGAGCAGCATAAGAGTAACATAAGAGCAACAAAAGGGCAACAAAAGAGCAACATAAGAGTAACATAAGAGCAACAAAAGGGCAACAAAAGGGCAACATAAGAGTAACATAAGAGCAACAAAAGGGCAACAAAAGGGCAACATAAGAGTAACATAAGAGCAACAAAAGGGCAATATAAGAGTAACATAACAACAACAAAAGGGCAACATAAGAGTAACATAAGAGCAACAAAAGGGCAACAAAAGAGCAACATAAGAGTAACATAAGAGCAACAAAAGGGCAACAAAAGGGCAACATAAGAGTAACATAAGAGCAACAAAAGGGCAATATAAGAGTAACATAACAACAACAAAAGGGCAACAAAAGGGCAACATAAGAGTAACATAAGAGCAACAAAAGGGCAACAAAAGGGCAACATAAGAGTAACATAAGAGCAACACAAGAGTAACATAAGAGCAACAAAAGAGCAACATAAAAGCAACAAAAGGGCAACATAAGAGCAACATAAGAGCAACAAAAAGCAACAAAAGAGCAACAAAAGAGCAACAAAAGGGCAACATAAGAGCAACATAAGAGCAACATAAGAGCAACATAAGAGCAACAAAAAAGCAACATAAGAGCAACAAAAAAGCAACATAAGAGCAAAATAAGAGCAACATAAGAGCAACAAAAGGGCAACATAAGAGCAACATAAGAGCAACATAAGAGCAACAAAAAAGCAACATATGAGCAACAAAAGAGCAACACAAGAGTAACATAAGAGCAACAAAAGAGCAACATAAAAGCAACAAAAGGGCAACAAAAGAGCAACAAAAAGGCAACATAAGAGCAACATAAGAGCAACATAAGAGCAACAAAAAGCAACATAAGAGCAACAAAAGAGCAACAGAAGAGCAACAAAAGAGCAACAAAAGAGCAACAAATGAGCAACAAAAGAGCAACAGAAGAGCAACAAAAGAGCAACAAAAGAGCAACATAAGAGCAACAAAAGAGCAACAAAAGAGCAACAATAGAGTATCATAAATCGACAAAAACGCAAAAGAGTGATGTTTAAAATAGTTTTATAAAGTGACAGCAACACTGCAACAACATAAGGAAAAAGATCAGTCTATTGTGTAGCTTTCAAATGAGGGGCTACACTGGCGATTATAGGCTGACAAATCTCCAGACAAGAAGCTTTTAGATTTGGGTAATGCCAAACAGGAAAAAATGTGCTCAGTTAAGGCAGGGGTTAAGAGGTTAAATCCTTAACAATATCATAAAAGCACTGAAAAATGTGAATATAGTCCAAACATAATTCCTAGAAATCCCTCATTATCTTATAGACCAACTGATTTATATTTTAGGCACTCCGTACAAATATTTATTTCCATTTATACAGTGAGGCAATGAAAGCGAATGTATGTAACTTTGCTCAATATACAGTATAAAAAGAAATGGCATCAATAGGCTCAAAATACTCTTTTGGCTTTAAACTTTAGTCCCAGCTATCAATTTTGAATAAACGTACACCTTTAAACTATGAGAATCTTTTATATAATAGCAACTCAAGGCCGTACGGTCTTTTCACTCGCCCACAAAACTCTTTACACATGCTTTGTTCCAATATAGTGCGCTAGAAATTGACTGCATTGATTTGACTGTATTACGCCGCCGGTAAAGATGAAAATCTCTATATAAATCGTACGAGTAAATAAGCAAAACAAAACCAAAATACAGTAAATTTGTGTAGAGGCAGGAGGGGTTGTAATGTTTAAAGCTCCTCTTGGGCACGCTTAACGCACAAATAAACATGACAGAAGTGCATTTGGGCTACGTTCAGCCCTCCTGGCCACAGCCGAACTCAGTAGCAGACAAGAAAGTAAAATCAATACGGCGCACGGTACTTTATGATCTTTTTGCAGGAAGAGTGCTTATGCAGCTGTGGGCCTTTGACATGGGAGGAAATCCCAAACACTAACTGCTTTCTGTAGCCCTGACGGCATTCCAACATGGAGGAATTATTCGCTTTATTATGTTACAGGTCTTTGTGCAATCTAAGGTTCAAAGGCATTAGACCTCAATCCCAGGGACTTTCAATAAAATGTAACTGCTAACATGACAGCCCATGAGCAAATAAGGAACTCTCAGCTTAACCCAAGGCAATACCAATCTAGCATAACAATAAGGGGAGTAAATTTGCCCAATGGAATGTAAGTTTTTTTTTCCTATTTATTTATTTTTATGTCAATGGACACTTTGTGATGGTTAGACCCCTTGGTAGTGTATATCTCAAATTATCAAAGGTGGTAAAGTGAAGCAGCAGGTGAAACATGTGGGGAGCAAAGACTGGCCCCTGTAGTCCTGTCCAGCAGACATGTACTACTGATGAAAATGCTTGAAATTAGGGAGGAAGGAAGGACTTTGTTGTAAAGCGCCTTTCACAGACATGGTCACAAAGTGGTGTACATGGGACCATTTTGCATTCACTCCTTTTTCGGTGGTGGTATAGCTTATGTATGTAGCTTACCACTACACATAATCTGCCCATAACCATGTAATGATTTGCATGAATTTTCATGAATTTGTCATGTATAACTCAAAATAAATTCAATCAATTAATCAATCAAAGCTTCGGTTTACCCTGGGGTAGACTGACAGAAGCGCTGTCGCGACAGCACATATCTGCGCCAACGTCCCTCTGACCACCACTATAAATTCACGCACACTCATCATTCATACAGGCCTATTGTACATGCTTTTAGTAGTAGGGGAAACCAGAGTACTCGGAGGAAACCTACGCAGACACAGGGAGAACATGCAAACTCCACCCAAGATAATTGTAACCGAAACAGACTCTGAATTGAAAACTAATCCGAGACAGTATTAGTCTTTTATGCCAAAATCTGTTATTGATCTTTTGGCAACAGCCAGAAGGTCCATTTATTAAAACAGAAATCCACACTATGTTCCTCTCTGATCCGCCCAGCAGGGACGAGTGTTCAAGATGCCGTAACAACCTGTGCCGCTTCCAATGAATTGTAGCCTCTAACAGCCACTTCCTGGCTGTAGCAACTCGAGGTGAGATTTCATTTGTTTTCATGAGGTTTGTCCGGTCCGGCGCAGGAGGAAGACTGATTGCATTGCTATGTGTGGCCCAAAGCTCTTATACAGAATCCTCCATCCGCCCTCTACCTTCCAAGCACTCCCCAGACTGTCCCAGCACTGGCGTCAGGTTCTGGGACAGGAAAGGGGGCATATGCGGTATCAACTCCTGCCCACACAATCACAATACAACATGCAGTGGGCCCGTTCAGCGTCTGGGATAGAGTGACTGTGTAATTTGACCCTGCCAGCAGTGTGCACGGATCATTAGGTCATGCTCTGATCTCCAAGAAGCAACAGAACAATTGGTGGTGGCAGAAATGTAAGCTTTCATTGCGAAGGGTTTGGCCGTGTGGCTGTGAACAAACTTTGAGCCCAGACTGAGCTGTAAATCTTCAGAGGTTCATCAGCTGGAATTTATGATTGTTTTATGGACTAGGAATGTGATTACTGTCACAAATAGACAGAAAATAACTTTGGTGGTAGGAAGATTAAAGTAAATTTGATGTAAATTATTCTTGGTGAATGCATTTTTTTTTTTTTTAGGAACATAGTAATGTTTTTATATAGGCTTACTCACTTGAGACAAACATGCTTTTTCTCTAATCATCTTCAACTCAACAAAGTTTTTCAGACATTCTGCTCTACTTGTGCTCCTAGTTGTCATAACTTTGAGGTCCCGTTCCTTCAATGTTTCCTTGGAGGATAGAGTTGGGACAACTTCACAGATGGTGGCAATCTTTGGGGGTTATTTGGCAAAGAAAAGTGTGGTAAATGCTACAAGGAAAGAAGTATTACTGTGAAGGTGGTATGTTATTTTAGCTCAAGTCATGTTTTAACAGAAGAAGAGATACTAACTCTGCATGCACCAAATAGGTGGTTATATTGAAAATATTGTAGGTGTCATAATCAGCAAACGAGTGCAGGCTTGTTGACTATAGGCTATACTACCTTATAAACTATACAGCACATTTATTTTTGAGTGGAGATTAAAGGGAAACCTCAGCTTTCAAATGATTTAAAGGTGGGGTAAAATTCTTTAGAATCCTACATTTTTATTCGTAATGCATAATTGAGTCTGAATCAGCACAATGTCCCCCCTAATTCACTTCACTGTCTGATAAAACTGTCCACAGGCCCGAAACATGGGTATAATTATTCCAGGTGAAGAATCTGGGTTTGTGGGAGCTGTTGTGAGAGCAAGAAACAAGTTGGGGCAGCAGAAAACAGTTCATGCTACACCTTTGACATTCACGGCTGGAAAATGTGATGAAATGGGTTGCGCAGCTTTAAGACAATCCATTCTTTTGAGACAGACAGGTGTGAATGGTAAGACATGTTGGTTTCAGGGGCAGAATGGTGAAAAGCAAGGCTTCAACGCCCACTGACTCTGAATTGAACAGGTCAGCAAATGCAGTCGGTCCACACAGTAAGACTACTGTCCATGACAACCCAAAACTTTTGAGTTGTTGTACACAATGCCCGCAGTGAGTGATGAATAAACCACAAATCCAAGCCGGGTGTACTACAACATGCCGCCACTGCTCTGTGTTACGCAGCCCTTGATGGCGCCGTCTCCTGTTGGTGATAATGCATTGTTATAGTTGTTTGTCTTATGAATATCCTCACACCTCGTCGTGCCGCTGAATGAATTTGTCATGTGAGCAGCACAAAAAGAAGAGTGTGTGCAGAACAGGGCCATGATGCAACCCTCTCCGCGCTCTGTTCTCCTCAAGCAGCTGCAAGTGTTTTCTCTCTCCCTCCTCTCTCTTGTCAGATGAAGGCCTAGACTTTTATGGAAATTAGGAAGCAGCCACAGGGTGTACATGTTGAATGAGGCGCTAGATAGAGTCGATCTATATTGGCTGTTCATCTTCTTTTTTTTCCCCCCATTGCCCTGTTTTAACTTTCAATTTGAACTTTCACTTTAGTCTTTCATCTATCCAGGAGATGCTCACTCAGTTCATGGCGGTAGTTATCGGTTCACCTCATGCCACGTCAGACTTCTTAAAAGGTTGAAAATTCACTCTCTCTTTCTGTTTATTTAATATCTATGCACATGTTACATTTCATCTCAAGCGGCAGGGGGGGACTGTTCAAGGCTCACACATTTGAACCATAAGATTACAAGCACCACTACAGTGACGAGGAAGCACTGCCATCATAGTCTGTTCATCTAGTGCCACCTACAGGCCGTACGAGCAGTTGCAGCAGCAGCAGGGAGACAGCAATGGAGCCGGAGATAATGAGCACAGTAATTACAGATACAGTTAACCAGTGCTCAGAGCCAGCGCATTAACATACACCACACAGCTACAAACAATTAGCATCTTTATCTCTGAATAGAAATTACACAGGACGTGAAACATTGTGGAGTTCACCATTGAACAAAATAGGCTTAGTGCATGGACTGTAAAAAAACAAAACTAATTGTACTTGAGAACGCGACACAGTTTTTATTTACAATACTCTGAATTGTTTACACCATATGGAGTTCTTGCTGTCGTTGCACGTTTGGGTTGGTGCTAAACTGCATTTACCACTGTGTTTGCACTTTGCACATGTGTAATGGCAATAAAGTCGTTTACCAAACATGTGTATAGTGTATGTTGTTTTTTTTTTTTCAACTGAATACCAGTCCATCTGGTAATTTGAGAGGCCTTGGCTTGGAAAATGATTTAGTATTTTTTTTACTATGAAAGGCAAGGCAAGGCAAGGCAAGGCATGTTTATTTATATCGGACATTTCGTACACAAGGCATCTCAATGCGCCTTACAAAAGAAGAGATGCGAAATTGCAATCAGGTTAAAGTTAAAGCAAAACACATATAAACATCAAGACATGGGAAATACACAGTACACCAGGGCAAACGCTGGAATATTTTCTTGGTCGACCGGCCTTTCACCGGGGATGATAAAGCAATATCTGGTGAAATGTTTTGTGGAATAACCTTAATAATTATTCCACTTTAGAGAATATGGTGTCAGTGGTTTATCAGTTGACTAAAATGTGAATTTCAGCTTTTCAATTGTGAACATTTAATTCATTCACACCTTATGCTGTTGTGCTCTACCCCGCTGAAGGCCCATAGATGCTGAGATAGGCTTTAACAATTGTGAATAAAAACAGAACAAAGCAAACGCTCCACAAAGCTGTGAATTTAAGAGAATAACCCATAAAACAAATAGCTTTTATTTATTTCTGTTTGCTGTGCCAAAGTAATGCGATCGAACCACAATGAGGAGAGATGTGAGCTGTAATGGCGTCAGAAGGACAACGCGTCTGCGGGTGAAAGCTCTCTGCCAACACTGCACCTGCTCAAATCCTATCACAAATACTTGACGTGCGTATTCATGGGGAAACATTCAAAGCGGCATAGAGCAACATATCATCCGCTTTCAAAAGTCAAAGAGACGCGTCTGCCTGCGCTCAAATCAGGATCTAAAGGAGAAGACAATGTAAAATTTCAATTTATATTCTGTCTATCAACGAAACAGGCCGGTCGTGTTGCTGTGACCACATATGAATCCAAATATGTGCCTGGATAAAACCAAAGATGTTGAGGGCATGCGTTACATTTGCTGCTGCATGAGTGGAGAAAGAAGTATTACATTTTATTCATTTTAGGAAAGTGTTTTGTATTTTTTCGTCAATTTTGCATTGGCACCATGTCAAGGGACCTACAATTAAACCCCTGAACATTTACAATGGTACAATTCACCAACTTCCAAAGCTACAGTCTGAAATCAAGTGAATCACTCAAACAGCAAACTAGGCGATATGGAAGATAGTATATACCGAGTGTTAACAGCTGCTGGCAGGCGACAGACATAGCCAGGTTATCATTGTTGTGTACATGTAAGAGTGCAGGGAGCAGGTCAGCATCTCCCAAATCCCAACACAAGCCGTGTAAATCCCCACTGCTTCTCTCGCTCTGCCATCTTTCTTTTTTGTCTGACTCTAGCTTTAGGCTGCACTGCCTTATCGCTCAATCCAAGCTTTAGCACATCGCTCGCTGACCCCCTGACCTTCCATACGTAGTCAACACTTGCTTCCTGACATCTTCACATTCTCCAACCTGTTTAAATGTGAAAATAAAAAATGCCACTTGTCTGGGGCCGGGTCTGATATGACTAGTGGATTGCATTGATAAGATCTATGTTATTCATTGGAGAAGCAGAGCTGTCAACACTGGAGCATATTTCTACCATCTGCAATGTGTGATAGAGGCGAAAATATATTGCAGGTAAAATGGAACGAGATGGATATTAGTCACAGAGTATCTGTTTCCTGTAAGACAAATAGTGGCTTTAAATATCACAGAGAAATGCACATTCACGGCTCATAAGTATGATAGTGACTTAGAACATCATGGAAAAGGGAAAAATGATCATCCTCAGGCTCACAGAACTCTGGGTATGCTTTTTTCATGAGATTTTTTTTTTTTTTTAATAAAAAATCTGTTTATGTAAATTTAACATCAACAATCAGAAAATGCTGTCTTATTATTGTATAACAAGTTCTGTCGTCAGAAAGTATTAAAGTTCAAAGTTACCTTTATTGTTATTGTAAATGTATAAAAAAAATGTATGTTAAAACACTCAAACCCATAGTGCAAACAGTAAATCTAAAAATTGAACACAAGAGAGAGTTCCAACCAATGGTTTAGAAGCAACCAGCAGCAGTCCAGCCCTTTCCAAGTGGTATCTAGTATCTACATTTCTCCTCAAGGTAGGCCAGTTTTGAAACATGTTTGTTTTGTTCAAAACATGGTGGTTTGCATCAAAACAAAGAGGTTGCAGGTTTCATTCCTATACCGTGCAGGCCTTTCTGTGTGGTGTTTGCATGTTTCTCTCCCCATGTCTCGATGGGTTTCCTCCAGGTGCTCCAAACAAATAGCCTGGCTCAACATTTAGAGATGGGTAACCGCCCACAGCTCCTTATTGGTTTTCCCAGTGGCATCGAAGGATAGATCAAACGCATGTTCACATGTTGGTGATAATGGCAATAAGGCAACTTAACCATAATCTTACACCTTTGGGTAAATGTATAGTGGAGGAAATATTATGTGTGTCTAGATTTTTAGTTATTTCAAAAGTAGACTGCCAAAAAGTTATGAGTACGGTCTCTGTATGGCATACCAGCATACGAAACAAATCTGTTACAGACTGATGTAGACATGAGTCTGAACTTTGCTCTTTGCCAGACTTTTCCAGGCCTCTCGATATAATCACATTCTCACCTCATGCCAGGACATTACAGATTGAACGAACAAGTGCACGCTGTGCCAGTCTGGAGAGGGGACAACTCTGGCAGCCTGGAGATTAAATAAAGCTGTCTAGTCTGTGCCAAGGTAATGGCTTCTCAAACCACAGTTAAATGCAATACTGATTCACTGTCAGGGCTGCTTTGTTGGAGAGCTCCAGCGAAGGGGGATTGAAGGAACAGAATACATTTAAGTCTCCAGCTGCGATCCCCGCCATTCTGGGTCCACAGGGGCCACTGCTGCTAGAAGTGTTCAGATACAAGTGAGGGGATAACAAGGGACACACAATTAAACAGGATTAGCAGTTCCATCAAATAAAACTATGCTATTTAGAGTATGCTGAAGTGCCTAAGTACTTAAACACTGTCACGGGGGTAGTTATAAAGAAAGACATAGTTAGTAAGTCACAATGTCATGATAGAGTATATCCAGATCTTAACATCCTACTAAACTGACTTTTTTGACTATAGAATTTCACTTTCTCAGCTGTGTTAAAAATCTAGGACTTGGACACTAATCTAACCTTAAATCATCATAAGTTATAAAACATAAGGACTTTTGAGAATTGTAGCTTCTGTATTTTCCCTGTGAGAAGCTCCCATAGGAAGTGAAATATTGGTTTGTGTTTTAAATACGTTTTTCAAATTCCATACATTTTGTAACGTTTCATTGTAAATCCCTTAGTTAATGCCTGACACCAAATCAGGGTTGATTAGGGTATAGAGAAATGTAAGAGAGAAGGGATGGGGTTTATATTTAGCCTGGTGTTTTGCTGGTTTGGCATCCTGACAGAACACAATAACACCTCTTTCTGTCTCACTCTTGTTGTGTCAGTTGAGAAGGAAGGAGGGTGTTCACCGCCTCCCACACACAAACACACTCTGCCCTTATTACGCGATTTTCACATGGGGTTTAGGCTCCTCATTTCAGTTTTGTTTTGGGGAGGAGGAGGTTTGTTTGGCTCGGTACATCTGCTTAGTCACACTGTCACATTAAAATATTTATACTGTTTGTTTCGAGCAGCTTTTATTTATGTAACTGTGAGTCTGGGTCTGATTAAATGTTGATATCTTTCAAACACAAGCTAAAATCTATGCCATCTCTTTATGCTTATTCTGTGGCAATTCAGATAAACCTTTTAAGTTATTGCGTTGGAGTGAAGATGGAATTTATGGTATAGCAGGTAATCTTATAATCAAAGGATTGGCTCCTTCTGGTGCAGACATTGTGTACTTGAGCAAGACTCTTCGTCCACCTTTGCCTATTTGAATATAGTTGTGAATGTGTGGTTTGTGGTGGTAGGAGGGCCTGATGTCATAGGCTGAGAGCCAGACCAGGATCTACAGGGGGGCAAAAGGGAGCAGTTTTTGTTACATCACATGTATTTTCATGACGAGACATTTGGCTAAATCTGGTATACAGTTGTGCTCAGAAGTTAACATATCCTGGCAGATTTTTTGACTATTTTTCAAAGAATAGGAAAGATAAAACAACAAGGTGTTTTTTCCACTCATTGTTAGTAGTTGTGTGAAGCAATTTATGGTGAAACATATGAGTTTGCTCTTTTTGAAAGATGACCCTGATCAAAAGTTTACATACCCACTTTAACATCAACGACAGCTTGGAGTCTTTTGTGGTAGTTGTATGGTGCACTTTTCATCATAGGCCATCATTGGCCTGGTTGACAACAAAAACGGCACCATAAATACTGTGAAATATGGAGGTGATTCGCTGATGCCAATGGCTCCAGCAGAATAAAGTGAAGGTCCCGTTAGTGACCATCTCAGTCTCTGGACCTCAACATCATTGAGCCACTGTGGGGAGAGCTTAATTGGGCAGTTCCTGCAAAACAGCCCAGGAACTCATAGGAACCTCATCCACACCTACCACAAAAGACTCCAAGCTGTCATTGATATTAAAGGGGGAAATACAAAGTATTAAAAACTGGGGTATGTAAACTATTGCTCAGGGTAATTTCATTTTTCATTATGATTTAAAAATAGCAAACACTGTTGTTTCACCATAAATGGCTTCACACAACCACTAACTGTGAGTGAGAAAAAAAAACTTTTTGCTCTATCTTTCATATGCTTTGAAAAATAGTCTAAAAATCTAAAACTTTTGAGCACAACCGCATGTTAGTGCTTTACAGCAGTGATTCCTAACCATCAGGCTGGGGCCCATGTGACAGTACCACATAACTGTAGTGTACACCATTATATTTGCTACACAAAAGGGCCACAGACCGCTTTGCACAGAATAAGTTGAGCTCCATTGTCAAAAAAGGTTAAAAGCGCTTCAATTTTAAAACGCATTTCTTTTCAGGACCATGGACAGTTCCTGGGTGACTTTTGTGCTTCACAGCAGTGATGCAAACATCTGACTAGCAATACAGCACAGTTATGACATGGCAATAGAATGGAATAAGCATGGTACCTAAAAGTGCTAAATGAATTATAGCAATTATGTTACATACATAGAAACAGAAGCACACCTATTTTATTTCATGGTAATCATAACTAGCCCACTAGAATAAATGAGAGAAAAAAAAAGATTTTCTTGGTAATAGAATGGAAACACAGCAGCAAAATAGGTTGCCATATTTTTTCATCATATTATAGTACAGTGCTGTCAAGTAAAGAGCGACCAACATTTCTGTTCTGCAAACTGCTGCTTAAGCCTCTACTGTGAGAGTGATGGAGTCAGTATTTACTTGTTTTGACGTTCAGACAGATATCGCCCCGTCTCAGATTCAGCGCCACATCCCAATGAAGCCATCCCCCTCCTGTCAAAACCCAGCCACTTTCTCTTTCATTTAATCGATTTCAGTCGGGATAATGCAGTTTCGCATTTCACGACCACACGCTGGTGGTTGCCATGACGAGGAATCAATCCTAAACTGTAACAAATGGCCTCAATTCATAGAAGGAAATGGTTCGCATTTGTCCCCAGCTGGTCAATACACATTTGAGGTCCGGTGGAGGGCTCTCTGTAATGAATGTGTGCTGGCCTTGTTTACCCCGGGAGACACGCACATAACTCCTCTGGCCACATTTCAGCAGTCGCACACCATGATTGCCGCGCTGAGCTTTATTTACAAACTGTTCAGAGCGTTGTCTTTGGCACTCGTCACATGCATTTTTATGGCTGACCACGGAGATTGCTGCTCCGAGGGCTAAATGCTTGAAAAATGAAAATTAGTCAGTGGTTCCCCATCTGTGATACAAGAGCTTCGACTTGTTGCAGACTCATGGCTCGGAACAGTTCTATTATTCGTCTCTTTTCTGAAGTGGCACCTCGTCTGATAGACTGTGAACCTTCCTTATACACTCCAGTCTTCAAGGGAGTCATGTAAAGCAGAGAGAGGAGCAGGAACCGAGTTCAAGGGCAGAGAAAGTTCATAATCAATATCTGCTAAAGATTCTAATTTAGCGCATTATTCATCTTGACCACTCGGCTCCATAGTTATCGACCAATGGACAATGTCATTGAGACGGCAGAGAGGTGACGTAAGGTGAGGCAATGATTCAAGTACAAGAGAAGCAATGATTATTAAAAATCATCAAGAAAGTACCAATAAAAAATAATGCATTAGGGCTTCTCGATGATTGAAAAAATAATAATCACAATTATTTTAGTCATAATTGAAATCATGATTATTCAAACGATTATTTGCTGCCTTTAAAAAGGTCCTTCTTTATTTGATTTATTGATGAATAAATCATAGTCATATAAGCACAAATGATTTCAAGTATGCCTCGATTGAGGAGAGGTCTCTGTTTCACACCTGCCCCCTGCTGGCCAGCCCTCACACCTGCGCGGCCTGATGACATCATCACACAGCGTTGTTTTATGTCAGGCAAAAGCATGAGCCATGGCACGTGACATGCAAAAATAATCCCAGTGGCGTGAAATAATGTAAATTTGCTTTCCTTCGTCAGATCGCTTCAGATTGGACAAGCAGGGCACCCTTAAAAATTGTTTTCTCTATAATAAGTTAAACAGATGAACATCCTCATCAACATTTACTAAAGCTACAACTACTTTTATTTTATTTTTTTTGGAATGCATTGTGTTGATGTGCTGTGTTGTCTGTCTAGTTAAGACTATTGTCTACTGTGTTAGTTTGTTAAATTTATTTTAACTGATGAAATTGTTACATATTGTTGTCTTTGTTTGTGTTTCTGAAAAAAAAATAATGATGAAATACATTTTTCTTGAAAAAAAAAATTAAAACTAATTTTTGGGGATTATTCTAATTTAAGGTCGTTTAGTGCAATAATCGAAATCGTAATCAAATTTGGATTATGTGCACAGCCCCAACATGTATCTTCTTTTAGATGGAAGCACAACTTCTTTGAAAATGTGCCTTAGTAGCAAGTAGATCATGAAACAGACTTTCAGATTATGAGTGTGAACTGTCTTTGCGTGAATCATATGTAAATGTGCAAAGCGAGGTTGTAAAATTGATTAATTACACTATTGTATTGATAAATGAGGAGACTTTCCTCTGTTTACCCACGCTTAGGCAGGCTTCAGCTCACTGCAGATCAATGGTGAGGTCTGGTCATCTCAGTCACCACTCAATAAAGGTCCATTTACTGCAGCGTCCAGCGAACGGGAGGGAAGAATTCAATTTGCCAACACTCATTCAAAACTATTTTGTTCCACGTGTCTCCGCTGACATACACCATCAACCAAAAGCAATGTAGTGGAACCCACAGACGGGCAACCCCCATTACTGCTGCAACTGATCAATCCAAGTCACCGCACTGCAACAACACAAGGCACTGTGGACATGTCTATAAATATGTATGATAGTCTGGAGTTTCTGTAGGTGCACGTGTCCGTCACAGACTGAGGGGAATAAAAGAAAAAAATACTGGATATGCAAATGATACAGTTAATAGGCTGGATACACTTGGCACATGATGTATTATTCATTACTCGATGTAACATTAGTTTACAGTGATGAATAACACTAGATTTAAATATACAAAAAGAAATCCCACAGTCAGACAATAAATTCTAAGTTGTCACAAAGCACTGAGACTAAATATTTCATACAATGATTGCAAAGACTTTTGTAGCTGACCTTAGAGTGCCTTGGGGTTGCCCGAGAGAAGCTGGAGGAAGTGATGGGGGCGAGGAAGGTCTCGGAGTCCCTGCAGAGATTACTGTCCTCTCAAGTCTGTCCTGAATAAATGGACGAGATGGATGAACAAATCAAAAGAGAGAAAAAAATATAATCTTCCATAAAATGCTTTCTTATAATACAACCCTACTAAACATGTTTATCTTTGAGTTAAATATGTTGGAGAAATAAAAGTAAAAGAACAAAAGTAAAGTAGAATGAGCGGAGCAAGGATCTTTGTTATTAGTAGTCCGAATCTGGATCTTTTAGGCTGGAGAAGAATTTACTGGACCTGGAGACAAGAACTCAAGACATTGTGCTGGTCTGGCCATTCAAATCTGAAAAAAAAAAAACCTATCGCTTATGATATTACTTTTTTAACTTTGGGGAAAATGCATACAAATATTCTCCTACTCTCAGATAATGATCGCCCTGGCCTCTAGATGGCACCCCGTAACCTTCTACACCTCTCACATGCATTTCTTTCCTCCTCCACACTCAAATCTGTCATGTATGTATAATGTGCTATATGTTTTATGGGAACTCATTAAAATCAATCAAACGGTCCATTAAACCACTTTGCATCTGGTACTTCAACCTCTAATGGCTTCCGGCATTGTTAATAGGAGATCTCCACTAATCTGTCTTTATAATGTGCTCATGGGGCAAGACCTATTGCCGGAGCCGCAGAGTGCGTGGCCTTTTAGCATGTCTAACTGTTCAGGTTTCTTGGAAATTTGACTGAGAGTGTTAGAAATGATAAGGGCGTTGCATGCAATGTGAAGCTGATTTTGTTGGTCCTGAAATATTTCACTTTTTGGTGGAAAAATGTAGGGTCTGCCTTATGATCTGAAACATTAGAGTGCGGCAGTATCTGTAGTCGCCTCCTAGAGTTTTGGGTCATATGCACAGCAAGTTGTACAGTATATTGTGTAGTTTGAGAGTTATAAATAAAGATAGAAAGGGTTTTCCTGAATCAGCCATTAACTGGTTAGACTTTAGCTCTGGCCACTATCCTTGTCTGAACTTTATTGTTAGAGAGTGGGTGGAATAATTGACCATAAAGTTCAAGAGGGCATGATGATGTGGTTTGTCTACCCAAAAAATAACAATCTATACAAGGGTTTCTGTATCTAATGACTCTAATGATACAAATACCATTTGATCGTCTTTTGGCTTTTCAACAGACAGAATCTTTTTGAGAGGAACAAAGTGATCGATTCAGTGTGTAGAATAGTCTGTAAAGAAGGTCAGATGCTCTTCAGGATCAAAACGTAAGCATAGGCACCAAAAAAGAAAAATCCAAGGCACTATGACACCCGCACCTGATACCTGATACATGGATTTTTCTCGACAGAATCTTTTGTTTGGGCTTATTGATTGCAACAGTAATGGCCCTTTTTATCACTTTTGTATCTATTACCAGAACCTTTCAATCAAAATAACATGGTGTCTACCTCAGTCCAAATCACTTCACTGCAAGTCACATATACTCCCTTAGAAGACAGAAGTGGCTGTGAAATTATACAGAGGTGTTAAGCTAGGCATGGGCGTAAAATATTCAAACCTAACTAATGTAACTAATTAGTCCCCCTGAAAAAAATTGCCTCTCGACACCCCCAATATTTTACCAAACGTTACACCCTTGAAGCTTGGGGTGAGCATTTATCTTCCTCTTGGTGCTTTAGCATGTTAGCAACAGCAGTGGCATCTCAGCAGTGGCCCTGGCTCAGTTTGCAGCAGATCAGTGGATTGATCCACGAGTGAATAACCCCCCACAGAGTTCACTCAAACAGGCATAATGCAGGCCCCATGATACAGACTGGCATTCTCTTAGTATTATTTATAGTCTCATAGTGTCATCAAAGGAACACTGCCCTTGGAGTCTGATATTCCTTACAAGTAAATTGGTTGGAAAAATCATATTGAATAATTGTTCCCTGTTTGCATTGTACATGACATTCTGAATAAGCTCCGTTTAGAATGGTGTTTGCATTAGTATTGCAGTAGCCCAGTCTATTTCCTAATAGCATCTATTAAAGCTTATTCTACAGTAATTAAATTAACTTTAGGTGACAATGTCTTATCTACTTATTCTGATTATGCCCACACTCACTGATGACGAAAAATCATGGGGTTTCGCAGTCGTAAAAGTTGTCTGTGTAAGGGAAGTCTTGACTTAACCACAGACACCTCTGTGACTCATAAGATCAGCACTTTCTCCCCCCGCTGTTTGTATGCAACAAACTTTTAGGACCAATCTGTCAGACACCTATTTGGGGCAAATGGCACAATCTTCAACGCACAGGGAAATTCAGGAGCACAATGTTTCAACTCCCATAGTAAAATTGATTGTAAGACAGGTCACACAAAAAAGCGTCAAAATCTCCAGCGCTGAGCAAGACATACTACAAAAAAAATGAGCACACAAAGGAGGAAGAGAAAAAGGTGATGTAACCGCTGGCAACTGGCCAACAGAGGGGTCAGGCTCAGTGTTCACATAAAAGATAGGTGAATTTACATTTACAGGAAGTGAATAGACACATCTTGCATTCACGCATTATGACTCACGCTTCATAAAAATAGCATTAATATTAGTTTATAACACCTGCTTCATAGGTGAGCAGTGATATTTACAAACTCTCCTCTAAAAATGTAACATGGAGAGGAGTGTTTGCGCAAAATAGATTAAAATAACACTACACGATCTACATGTATTATTATTCTTTTCAATATGTGTCTGAGTGTTATGTTTCTTGCCCATGTTGCTCTTGATTAAGCTCATTTGCTGTTTCAGCTTTGCCTATATTTCTTTTGAGATGAGCCTACTGACAGTGACATTTCTGTAGTCAAAGAAACTGTAGTCGTTTGTAATTGCGGCATATTACACTTAATCCTATCAATAAATGTAGAAGATGTCATATCATCATCTGTCCACAAAGGGGCGCCCTCCTCATACGCAAAGTCAGTGCACGTTTGCAATCACCGTTTCCCCCTTGCTCTTTACCTATGAGGAACATGGCGTCAACACCTTGTAGCCAACTTAATTTATTTACATTACAGGTTACATCACACCTATTTGTGCTATTGCCGTTAAGGATTCCCACAATAACCCGAATGAAACTTGCTTTATAGCTTTATAATAAAATGCGGGGGGGAAATACCACCTGTTAGCATGTTAGCCACGTCCAGCGTTGAGCTTTCTTGATCCGAGTGTAACATACAGAGCAAATGAAAAAAAGGTCTCACGATTAGAGAGACAGCTTTAATATAATAATTGGTGCTTTTTATCTCTGTGGATTTTCTTTGTCTCAAGGAACAGGACTTGTATGAACCGTTTCAACAAACAAGAATCAGAAATAAAACTCACAAAACACAGTGCGTAGCAACCTCAGCGCGGTCAGCGTCTGGAGCAGATCAGGTTACTTTGTTTGTGATGGTTAGCATTCAGAGATGCACCTGTCTCTGTCAAGGCTTTAGGCAATTCTGGGCTACAGGGAGCGAATAGGAAAAAAAAAACCCTGAAGGACTGAATGTAAACTTTATTTCATTTTATTCAAACTGGATACTGTTAAATCGCACTTGTCCTCCTACTCCAGTGAAGGAAGAGAAGACACAGGTGGAATAGAATATCGTTAAAAAAGGGCATTCGGGAATGTGATGTCACATCGCTAAGCATCATGGGATTAACAGCTTTTTCTCGACTTTTTAGATTGTTTTTTATCTGATGTTAGGCTGTATCCGAATGTCCACACTATTCCCTAACCCCTCATTCACTACATAGGCCCGCACTATATAGTCGACTATGATTCTGTTGGCGATGAAACTAATATAATGATAGACTCAAAGTGAGATTGTGATGTCATATCACTAAGCATCATGGGATTACCGGTAATAGCAATTATAAACTAATGGAGATTTTAAAAGGTAAAATACTGGAGTTATTGTTCACACTAAAACACACCACGGCGTGTTATACGTATTTACCGGCAGCAACTCAGCAGCTAACAGAGTTGTTCCACAGTTTTTTTCGACACTTTTTATACTGTTTTTAGTTTATGTCAATCAGCTGCAAAGATGGCGGATCTCCATGGTAACTGTGGAAATTCCCGAACTCTATTATAAACTTATGGAGATTTTTAAAGGTAAAATACTAGAATTATTGTTCACATTAAAACACTTGGACACCACAGTGAGTGTTTACCAGCAGTAACTCAGCAGCTAACGGAGTTGTTCCACGGCTTTTTTTAACTCCACTTTTTATACTGTTTTTTATCAATGTTTGTCTATGGAAAATGTATGCTAACAGCTGCAAACATGGCGGATCTCCATGGTAACTGTATTGAAGTGAGATATTGAAGTATCTCACTTCAATGCGAAGTATCTCACTTCGCAATGCGAATCTCAATGCGAAGTGAGATTTGTATAGCCTATATTTGTTATAATTTTGATTATTATGGCTCAGCTTGTAAAAAATCCAAATTAAAAATATCATAAAATTAGAATATTTTGAAAATGGACTGTAGTTCATAATCATCACTTTGCGTGCAATGAGTCTATATTATAAATTAGTTTTACATTTTACGTTGAATTATAGAAATAAATTAACTTTGGAACGATATTCTAATTTTCTGAGTTTCACCTTTGTACTCAAATAAAGAAAGAAAGTATTTGGTGAAAATGATTCAGTACAGAGTAACTGAGTCTGAGACTGAAAGTCGGATTTATGCTGTAGTATATTGCCATAATCCAATAAACAAAACAAAATAATGGTATGATATTTTCATAATCTAAATATAAATATGAAGATAGTGTCTCTTAAATGTACTCATGTCAAATACATGTAAAAAAAAATAAAAAATACCATACTATGGGGCACTAAAACTAATCTATGAAGTACATGTATTCCAAAAAGTTACTCAAGCAAAGGGTCTTATGTACGTGTAACTGCTTACTATAGTACCAATCTCTGCTCAAACTACAATCTCTGCTCCAACTACATTTTGCGGCTCTGTCAGCAACTTAACCAAAGCACAACTTAGTGAGTCAATCAAGTGAAGTACTTGAAGCTGCTGGCAACATGACAGCCACAATTACTTCTATTCTTTACAAAGTGTACTATGCTTCATTTAGACTCCTGGAGGTTGAATAGTACTTTATGTGAGGAGTTGCTGTTAGTGATTTCAGCAATGTATAACTTCAAACTTTCTATTCTCTAAATCAAAATGTAATAGGAGAGTTATGTGAATTCGCACAAATGACTATATTTATGCTGTGTTTTCATGTGTCTTGCAGCCTCGCGGTCTTCCTCACCCATAATCATCACCTGTACTTGAGCACTGTGTAGACGCTCATCAACTCAAAAAAATATAGAGCTTGCAGACTGTGAAGGACCCTTAAGTCTGGCCTCTGCTTGTGCAATGATGATGAGCCAGACTTCTGCGTTTCAACACTGTTATTCCAACTGGCTCTGTTTAAAAGTGGGCCACTCTGGTGAAGGCTGTAAGTACTTCTGTTCTTTTATACAATTACACACATAAGATTTAAACAAACTTTCTGTGACAATGACATACAAAACGTAGTCTTCGATAGAGGGGCTGCATTTGTAGTTAGTGACAGACTGACAAGGTCTTTACTGAATGTGCCGTTTGAAAGAAAGACAATGGATTGGTTACATTATCAGATGAATGAAAGATAGTTGGACTTTCTGGTAATTAGTGTGTAAGGTCTATGATAATGTGCCAACGGTCTTATGCCTGTTCCCATTCCAAGCACACAGACCAGAATAGTGTCCATATAAACGTAGGGCTGCCAAGACGTTGACATAATTTATAAAGGGCCATATACTGTACGTAAACCACTCTGCATAATACTGTCTGAAGTGGTTTCACTCCTAATACTATAAGAAAACAGTTCACTCTCAGATAATCACCAGATCTTGGCCTGAATCACGTTTGTATTATAGCAAAACCATGACTAAAGTAGTTAAAACCATGGACTAACACAAAAAAGGACAAAAGTGAAAGAAATTGGTCTCTAAATTAAAGAAAGATTAGACTTATAGGCAAGCCTGAGTACCACCTGAAGCAACCATCATATCACCAGCACCCCCCTTGCCCCGTATCACAAGCACTTGACTATACGATCATCAAACAAAAGTAGTTTGACCTAGAGCATAGAAGTATTGCTGAATTGTGTGAATGTAGTTAGTTTGCTGATACTGTGTGCATGTCAAATCTTTGCATCTGTAGCATAAAGAGGTGTCTATCCAAGAAGCCTGTTTAATAATCTCATTGACTGCTTTGTTTAAATACGGTCCATTTGAATTAATGCAATTAGTTATACAAGAGGAATTATAATTGGGGAATGCTTGCTGTTTCCAAGTTTAATACAAAGGTCATGAATTCAAATGCAAACTTGAATGCTAGATAATTGTGGCCAATGTAGCGCAGCCGACAAGCCGTGCATTTGTGACCTGCTGCACGCCGTAATAAGAGGGGTCATATTGCCACTACAATATTGGCGCTCCTGATTCCGACCGCTCTGGAGTATGTGAACAAATGGCATGACAGAAGTGTCAGAGAGATGCGGCTCAAGCTTGAGATGATTTGGTTGGTGATGGATTGAAACTGAGCAGCTCCTTCACCACCTACTGCTCCTACAGAGGGTTTCTTTGTGTGTCATATTGAATGATACAAGGGTCTTTTTTTTGCCATCTATAGTGGTCAAGTTTATAATCTATAATTTAAAACAATGTGTATGTAAAGATAGATCTTGTTATCTTGCATGTTGCTTGGAGTGCCCTCCATTGGCAGCATGTTGTATTTTCCAGACTATAACTCGCATTTTTTCATTTGGCTGGGGGTGTGACAAATACTCAGGTGCGACTTATATATCAAAATATATAATTTCACATGTTTGTTATATTCACACTGATAGCCTCTAGAGGGCGCTCTAGGCTTGTGTACCAGTATCTGCTACTCCTGTACCACTGAAGATTTTAAAAAAAAACGGTACTCGAGCAGCAGACAAAAAGTGTGTAGAGAGCGAGAAACTTGTGAGGGACTGGCAAAAAGCTGAGGTTACTCTTACTGCAATGAAGAAAACAAATAAAGCAGGCTATAAGCTAACAGCTAGAGGAACGAGTTCGCAAATGAGCGTTTGAACAACGTGATGCCGGGGGAGGCTTGTAAACGGTGCAGTTACACCTCCATGCCCAGTTAGTTGCCAAGGGTGGTGCGACTTATACTCCGGAGCAACTTATAGTCCGAAAAATACGGTACATGTACTGTGCATGCAGCCCACCAAATGATGCTACGCGGTGTCATGAAAATGGCAGTGTGTGTGCAGATTCTCAAGTTCTCAAGTTCTCAAGTCTGGGGATGTTTTGCACCTCTGTTACGCAACAAAATCAAAGAAATGAAGATCAGTGTGTTTCTGCAGCACATGAAGAAATGAGAAAAGTAAAAAAGGAATACTCAAACCTGTGTGAATAAAGCAAAAGTATTCCACAACAACTGAATCAGTGGTTAACCTAATAATCATCAAAACCGTATCCAATTGTATTGTCTTTGTCCACATACAGTATAAGTGTGATTCCTGATCAATAATAGCACCTACACACCTTTTTTTCATATTCCACTTTCATAATTTTACTATATCCAAGGGCCTTGACTGACAGATCGTCCTGCAAATAGATGCCCGTGATCTTTGACCCATCCTCCACACTTTCACTATTATAGCATTTAATAGCCCCCACTATAACACATTGACACTGTCCTCCCAGAGATCCTCGCAGAGATGGCTTGATTTAGCAAAGCCCTCGAAAAAAGGCAGAAAAAGTCTCATTGCGGAGACAGATTGCCGAGAAAGTGCTCCAGCAGGACAATAAATCATTCTTTAATCACAGTTCGGAGAGACTGAGGTTACGCCGCCATGCCGCGCATTAACACCAGACTGTGAGCTGTCTGCCCCCACGCACCCCCCCCATCCACGGACCCAAGTGTAGACTGCCTCCAAATACAAAATACTGTGAGGTTTAGCGAGGCCACGGGGGGAATGGGGTGATAAAGAGACACCTGACATCTACAGCTGGTTTAAAGACGAAGATACAGATGTTGGCACTGAAACACACCTGTCTGATTGACTGCTCTAGAGCAATTGGAGTTTGATAGCCTGAAAATTTCTTCCATTATTGCCAATACGCCTCACCAACTACCCAGCAACCCTCTCTGCTTATGAATTCGCGACTAAAATCAGAAAAATTTGGTAACCTATTTCAACTTATGACATTTGAGGAGAATTAAATTTATCAAGAAGTGCATGTCCAAGGTTGCTAATACAGACCGAGAATTTGTGTCTACTAAAAATGTTGACTTTCCACATTATCTGTCAAAAATATTGAGATCTTGGTAAAAGGTTGAGTCATCGTTGAAGTTATTAATCCACTTGGCTCTGTATGTGAACTTTACAACCCACATTCAATGCCTCCGGGGTGCCCTCCAAGTTCAGTTGAACGCAAAAGTTTTAAGGCCTGTAAATCTTTTAAAATATATGTTTATTTAATGTGCCATATTTAGTCTTCTGCTCTACAGAAAATAGACAATGGACAAGCAAGAAGAAAAGAAAAAAAAACGCTTTTAGTCATCTAGGATTGTTGAAAGGTTTTTTAAAAAAGTCATTTGGACTGGGTTGTTTTGAATTACCGATGGTTTGCCTCTAATCTAAAAACTTCTTCTGGTTTGAAAACGTGCCAACAGGATGGTTAGTATTCTACTTAAATAAGAACTAAGTATCTTGTTTACCTTAATAACTTCTTTTCGCGGTCCCACTGGGGGTAATACAAGTGTTAATGTGATAATCGGGGTCTTTCATCTCCCCCGGTGTCTCTGGCCAGAAAACCAAAATTGCAACTTCCCTGCCACCGGGTTGGAGGCGCAACTACACACTAATGTAATCATGGAGAAGAAGCTAACAGGCTGACGGGCAAAGCTAACTGCAGGCTAGCGCCTCTTAACCAGTATTTACAGCCAAGTTTGAGTGAAATTCCAATTCCCCAAATTGGATGTACAATATCCCTCTCTCCCTTTGTCTTTTCTGTCAGTGTAGTATTTACTCTCACGGACAATTAATGAGTAAAAAACTGCAACATGCTACGACACCTGCAGTGGCGCTCATGGCCTCTAGGGGCATGAGTTACTTCTGCTTTAAAACAATAAGATTAAATATTCTTGAAAACAGATATTAAACCTAATTTCAAGATGAGAAAGAACATCTTTTTAATCTCTCAAAACTGCTGCTACAATCTAGACGATTGCATTGTTTTATGTATAAATAGAAATGTAATCCAGCTCGTCTTGCATGCCTTGTTATTGTTTATACATAATGAATAATCTCATTCGAAGCGGTCACTAATCTTTCATCCTCATTATTTCGGTATGTATCAGTTTTACATGTTTTGGTGCAGAGAAAAGCAGTTTGGATTTAAATTCTTTCAGCTCACTTCAAAAGCTCTCCGCAGTGGCTCAGAGACATCAGACTTCACTCACTGCGAGTGTGTGGCCCCTCATCTGCAGCCTCTTGTTGTCGTCTTCTTCACATAAGACGTGCTACTACGAGTGTGGAAATAGAAAGCTTTCATTCAGAGCAGCAGGGACTCGGGGTTTGCCATGCTTTCTCTATAACACGCTTCACTTGTGTCCCATGAAGGAGAAGACAAGTGCAATGCAAACATGGATTTACTGTCAAATTTACATATAGCTTTCAATAGAGGGTATATGAAGGCCAAATTGATTCCCTTGTTGTTGTTGTGAGTAAGTATCCGCTTTTTATTTCGACAGGATTTGGTCTCCAAGGTGGTCCGTGAACTATGGACACAAGCTTGTTTAATAGTAATTTGCAAAATGTAAAGTGTATACCTCCCAAACAAACCCAAGCATTTTACAATTGTGCTGGAGTGCTCATTGAACACATCTAGTTCAAGGACACTAAATGTGTTCAATGCGAATGTGAATCATATCACATTCACCAGAAAGGATGAAAATATGTCGGTGGCGTTTTAACTCTGAATAACCTTTACACTTGAGTTGTGCTTTAAGTTTGACAAGCTTCTTAAAGGGCAACACTGTTGTCCTTATTAATTCATGAGTAAGCTATTGTAGCCACACATCTTGACGCTACTTTAAAACGGGCATGGTGGGAATAGTTTAGCCCAAGGACATAGCGAGAGTCTGCACCTGCAGGAGCTGGGTTTGAAACTGCTAACCTTCCGATCACAAAGTGTCCCACTCAGGCATCTGAGCCTGACGTGTAAATCTCTTTATCAATTAATGAAGTGTTCTATGCCTCAGGTCTGTAGAAACCAGAGCAAATCAAATTTTGCTTTTTATCCATCCATCTATTTTCTTCCGCTTTATCCGGGGCCGGGTCGCAGAGGCAGCAGTCGTAGCAGAGATGCCTAGACTTCCTGATCCACACACACCTCCTCCAGCTGTTCTGGGGGGACCCCGAGGCAACACCAGGCCAGCCCAGAGACATAGTCCCTCCAGCGTGTCCTGGGTCTTCCACGAGGCCTCCTCCAAATAGGACATGCCTGGAGCACCTCTCAAAGGAGGCGACCAGGAGGCATAACAGATGCCCGAACCACCTCAGCTGGCTCCTTTCGACGTGAAGGAGCAGCGACTCTACTCCGAGCTCCTCCCACGTAAGGGTGCGCCCAGCCCCCCTGTGAAGGAAGCTCATTTCAGCCACTTGTATCCATGATCTTGTCCTTTCGGTCATTACACCGCACCGATCCGTCTGTCGATCTCACACTCCATCCATCCTTCACTCGTGAACAAGACCCCGAGATACTTGAGCTCCTCTACTTGAGGCAAGGACTCCCCACCGACCTGAAGAGGGGAAGCCACCTTTTTGCGGTGGAAAACCATGGCCCTGGATTTGGAGGTGCTGATCCTCATGTTGCTATTTACTTTTTAATAATGAAACTTATGAAGTCTATGCCACGATAGACTGCCGTGTTTCTCAAACTTTTTCAGACCAAGGAAGGACCACATTGTCATTAAAAAAAAATGTGTGGACCACCTAACATACAAACTCGCCCAACTGCACGGCACAGCCAAAAAATACTGACCATAACTGTAATTTAAATTTGCATTTAAATAAAATATCACTATTATGCCCAAACCACAGGGACTGAAAATGTAATTGATCACTAGATGTCGCTGGCGAACCACCAGTGGACCACAGTTTGAGAATCACTGGTCACTGTTCCAGCCCCAGCATTGGAGATGTCCAGCTCTACCCCCTCCATAATAAAGCAGTGGCTGAGCAAGTAACAGAGCGGCAGAAGTTGCTGTAGACTTCACTCAGTGCCTCCAGATCCCACACAGCGTATATGCTAATTTCTTGAAATACAAATCCCAAAGCCTCTCTGATAAATATCCTCAAGTTAACCTCTTTAAAGTGCACAACACTCCTCCCATTTCTCTCCCCCAGAAGTCCCCACTGATTCTCACAAAGGTCTGAAGTAGTGTTTGAAATATTAGTCCATACTTGACTTTACATTATAGCGATACAAAAAGTCATGCTTAGTCATAAATCTTTTTGGTGCAGTGCAATAGATCTTTCCAATTATAATGCATTGAAGCTGTGAATCATGAGGCTTTTTATTAATTTTGATATAAGCATCCACTGAGAGATGAAATAATATATTGCTTTTTTTTTTTTTTTTACTTTACTGCCAGAAAAGTCCCACTGAGATTTCTGAACCCCCAAGCTCAGGTTTGGAGCTGAAGTTTAGGCACTAAAGGAAAAATCAAATATGCACTCACTCCAATGCAAATTTACAAAATAACTTATGTAACATTTGCTTGTGTTAAATAATTCACAGTGCGCCTTACATTGGTTAAGAAGAAGCAAATACCGAAAGCCCAAACGCAATTGAACATGAGCCTTGAGAGGCTGAAAGGAGAATTCTTTGAAATTGGCTCTGGGTGTGAGGAAATGTCTGATTCACAGACAAAGCTTTGCAACAAGTCAGTTTCATAAAAAAGATGATGAAATTATCAAATCATGCCGCAACATCAACAAAGATCAAAGCAAACTTTCATGTATAATAACAAAACTGAGTGTTAATAATGCATTGATCATTAAGTATTGATTAACTTTTTTATTATATTGTTTCATTACAAAGTAAGCAAAGGAAGTGGAGAGTTCAGCTTCCTTGCAGCAAGCTCTTTCTTGAAGCATTACGGTCACATCAACTTTATGCAATACTTCCTTAATATGTTGCCTTGTGTTGGCAAAGACCCCTTCTTTGTCGCCCCACAATGAAGACACTCTATTGACCATACATTTAGGCCTCATCGCATCTTTCCTGGAGCCAAATTGTAGCACTTTCCAGTTCTGTCTATGTGGCAAAAACGATGACAAATCACCCACAGCAGTAGCTGCCTCTCCGGTCCATCCTTGTTGTTTGTATGCTGAGGCTCTCTGCTGTGTCACTGGTGCAGGGTTAGTGATGAATGATTGAAGATTTTTAGCCCCAGATCTTTCACTATATGGGACTCTGTGGTGTTCTGTTCGCTCAGTGCAACAGTGAGGAGGGCATGGATACAGAGTCGGCCGTGAAAAATAAATACAAGACTATGCAACAAGTATAATGTTTAACAAGGACTTTTTGCAGATGTTTGGCAATCATTGCACAATGAGCTTGGGCGCATGGGAGGGAGTAGTTTGAGGTAAATCGGAAGAGTATTGTACAGGGGTGTAACGGTTCAGCTATCTCATGGTTCGGTCCATCACTGTGCAAGTACAATATAAAAAAAAGTTGGTTTTGAAATAAAATAACCAAATGTTCATCCTTTGGCAGTATTTATGGTCTCAGAATTTTAAAAAAAGGCAATGATTTATAATTGTTCAAAGCTGCTTCATAATAAAAACTCACCGAACAAAACAGAAAACAAAACTGTAGTGCACTACAGTAAAAAAAATCCATCCATCCATCCATCCATTTTCTTCCGCTTTATCCGGGGCCGGGTCGCGGGGGCAGCAGTCTCAGCAGAGATGCCCAAACTTCCCGGTCCACACACACTTCCTCCAGCTGTTCTGGAGTAAAAAAAATAATTTAATAAAATAGCAGCGCAGTGCAGGCCATGCGCTTGTTAACTGATAAGTTTCGCTTTCCATACACAGCAGCTAAAACACTCACAGGAAGCATTTGATGTGAGGCTCGTGTGCTGTTCCTGGACAACATTACACTTGGACTTTATTGGAAACAAAGTTTTTGAGGAATTTTATCCGGGATTGGATCTTACACATTTGTCTGGCGCACTGGATATTCACTCATGCAGCCTGGTCGTCTGCACTCTGCAGGACTCGGAGAAACCTTTACAAAGCAATGCATGTGTTTTTGGAGGATGTAACAATACAGATGTGGAGTCTACAGCCTTCAGTTTAGCGGGAAGTGATGATGACACACATGCACTGTGTGTTTAGGTGCGCACATACACACGTGACAGGCACCACCTTGCTTAAATATTAAGAAATATATACTCAAACCTGCACCGTCACTTTCGCACAGTTCATATCGTCAGATTTTTGCACCGTGGTGCGCCGTGGCTTGGTGCATTGTTACACGTATTGTATAAGCATGGCCACTGCAGAAGATTCAAAGATTACTCAAACATGCACATAACACAAGTAAAGTAATTTGTGCATACCCTCCTCTATGGACAGTGTATTAGACAATTAGACAATTATAAAACGCTACAGACACCAAGGAGCACCTGGAGTACTTCGAAGTCCGCGCAGTAATATTGCCGAAGTACTCCAGCATGTACTTTCAACATGTTTTATTGCGTGTAACTAGACTTGGATCGTGTAGTGTTTCATGTAACTGTATTTAAATTGGGAAAAGGTGGAACAGCTTGGTAGTTTCTAACGTCACCGTCAGTTTGGAGCTAACCTTTGCTGTTACGCATCAACTAAGGTAAGAACATATCTCAGTATGTAAAAACGTTGACCTATTCCTTTAAACTTTTGTGTTGTGTATTGTCAATGTAGTTTGTTTGTTTTTTTGTGATTATATTTTATGTATACCCATCTTTAGTTTCACCCTTTTAAATGTTATCAAACCTGCTCAAAGATATCATGTGTCCCTGAGTGCCATGATAATAGATGATTAATAGTTCATTCACCCTGGAAAAGATTATTCATTCAAGTCCAGGGAAGCAAAGCGTCATCAGCTAATAAAGTGTACATTTATGTGTAAGTATAGCCGTGAAATGGGACGTGTATTTCATATTTAAAAGATATAGTTATTGCCTCAGGTCTTAGTGATGACGGTCAGGTTTTACATAGTTATATGTAGAAGAATGCTAATGTTTCGACCTCATGGCAAATAGCACAGCTTTACAATGAACTTATTCTCCCTAGTCTTTCTACAGCCACCACTGAGCCCCCGTTTCTCCTCAATCCGCTCCCAAATCCCACTAAGAACATTAACGGAGATGGGATTCCTGTGGGATCAAGGCACACAGTCTGTCTGGCATGGCACTAAATGAGATCTGAATACGAAGTAGCAGCCAAGATGGATTTAAATATAAATTATGGATAGAGCGCTCTAAAAATTCTTCCCAAGTCTTTATTAATAGATATATGGTCTAATGCTCCATTGATCCGTATTGAGCCACAAGCGCAGAGGCCTTTGGAGTTTTATGTGAAATCAAACCCATGCCAGGGATAGATCATAAAATCTATTTAAGGATCACTAAGATTATTGAAACACATTATTAGCCATATTCAAAGGGATATACTGTGCTGAGATCTTAACAATACATGGATCCACATATTGATCAAGAGTAACAAGTTGTACCTTTACTGAACCCTTGGGAATAGTATGTCATTCAATTCTGTAGCATGAACCCAATGAATAGAATTCGGGGTCAAACGCTAAACATTGGGAAACCTTGAACATTTAAGGGATACCAAGACAACAATCTAAAAACCATAAAGTGTACAGCACATAAAATAGTTTAATTTCTGGATCTCTTTCTGTGACGCACTTTGGTCTCTTTTAGTGCTCTATAAATAACCTTTGATTGGTTGATCAAGGAAACTGTGTCAATGAGAAAAGAGCAGAGAAACTTGTAATACATCAATTCAGTCATATAGTGATGGTTGTGCAGATAGTTTGTTTGTTTATAATGGTGGGGGGGGGGGGGGGGGGGGTTTAATGACTCATTTTTTACACACACACTGACTGTTTAGCAAAAGGGTATCTCAGGCTGACACGTTTCAGCTGCTCTGTATGGTAGCTCATTTATGAAGTCATTTTGCACCGAGTGAGATTTTGATCATTGGGTCGGTTCTGGGATCACAGTGGGATGTCAGAGCACATTTCTCCTCAGTGACAACTTTTAAGCATCGCGCTCGGCAGGAAAAACGGGAAATTACTGTTAAAAAAAGAAACAGGGCTGGAGGGGAGTCCACATCAAACAGCAAATTCAACAGTGACTGTGGCATCCATCTCAGTCAGCACCATAGAAATCACAAGATCAAGCCACAATAATCTACTATTGATGTGCTCCATAAAATCAATGCTGTTAAATGACAATACAATCTCTGGGCAGTATTCAAGGTACAAAGAGTCCCGCTTGTGGAACAGCTTGTTTCTGACTAATGTGATACGCTTTATGGCTATCACATTCGTCATCACCCAGGACAGTCCCATTGTCCCAAGTCCCCACTGACAGGTGTGTTCATATCCTCCCTGACTGGTCAATGTAATCGACATTATAGGTTCACAAACAGTTTATCGTTTTATGATTTGGCTCCCCATCCCCAGCATATTTCTGTAATGACCTTTACTTTTGGAAAATCTGGTCCCTCTTTTAACCTCCAGTTCAGCTTCACCCAAATCTAAAATGTTGCAGCCTATAGGCCAGAGTAACACCTCATTTGAAAACTAAGACCTACAAAACTGATCTAAACGGATCTTTTTCCTCACGTCGTTGCCATGTTGTCTTCACATTTTTTGCCACTTTTTCATCACTTTCTTTTTCATCACTTTTTTGTCACTTTTTCGTCACATTTTTGTCTCTTTTTCGTCACATTTTTGTCAGATTTTTGTCAGATTTTTGTCACTTTTTTGTGGCTTTTCATCCTGGTTTTTGTCTTATTTTTGTTGCTGTTTTATAGGCTTATATAGCACGTTTAATTTTGGCACTTTTTGCAAGAAGGGTTTGGTCAAAGCCAAACAGGACAAACATGCTCTCGGTTCAGGCGGGGGTCACAATAATAATTTATAACAAACTGTTAACAAATGAACAAACTTTCCACTCAAAAGAATTTACAACAACTTTGGATATGAAACCTTTCATTCAGCTTTCCCGAGCAGTGAGCGACCGTTGTGCTGCACCTTGTGAATCATCTTGAGCCAGGACCTTGGTCAGATTAACTTACCTGGAGGTTTTAGTCTTCTGTGCAAGTTTCAGGTTGATGGCGAAAGCTCAAACTCAAACAGAGACCACACCACCATACACATTACTTTTCTTTCTTGAGAAACAGGGATGTGCTTTTTTAATAATCAAATCTAAACATAAAATAATAAGCATGTATTTTTGCAATAACTGGATTATTCACTTTTAATTATGTGGGAGAACTGTAATGAGAAGAAGTAATACCACCAACAGCTACAAGGGCATGGCACTACTTTCATACTTACTTTAAGCGTATTGCATATTACATATACTGCCATACTGACTGTTAAACAAAAACAAATCTGTCTACTTCATGGCTTGGAAAAAAAGGCAGTTGTATACACAGTAGAAAGTCTATAAGTGGCAGCTGATGCAGTTTGTGTTGACTTAAAGGAGCATGAATCCTTGAGAAAACTACAGAGAGCCGACAGCGCCAACAGTGAGATAATGAAGACAGTTTAGACCAATACGGAGGCGCTCAGTGGAGGTAAAGATGATGGCATTTTTTAACTGTGAGCAGCTCTTGGGGGAGAGAAAAGAAAGTGAAAGCATCTGAATACTTTAGATTTAAACAACACTTGGGGAAATGTCAGCAGCAATTAGCAGACACCACGGTCGACTGAGAGAGAGGGCTCACGCTGATCCATGGCCTTTACACGAACATCGGCTTTTGTTTTTGTTGTCTTCTGTACTCGGAGGATCTGACACAAACACACAAGAAAGAAGAAGGCGGTTTCTCGTTTAGAGCGGGTGAATGTTCTTTTGGGAATCGGAGTTTAGAGCTTGGGGAGGGCTTAGAGTAGAGGCGCTGCTCTTTTATATGAAGAAGATAGTCTGTTTTATAGTATTTTCCCAGATTGTTTGCAGGTTACAGTTGTAAAGGTGTTTGCGACATTTACAAAACATGAGACATTATTAAACTAAAAATAGGATACATTTCAGGTTCAAAGGGTGATCACATTGCAACATGAATCTATCATATTTTATACCACAATCTTGGTAATGTGTACATTGTTGAAAGTTAATGGACAGGTACCCCTCAGCCCCAGCTGAGGTGGCTCGGGCATCTGTTTCGGATGCCTTCTGGTCACCTCCTGCGGGAGGTGTTCTGGGCATGTCCTATTGGGCAAGGCCTCGTGGAAGACCCAGGACATGCTGGTGGGACTATGTCTCCGAGCTGGCCTGGTGTCGCCTCGGGGTCCCCCCAGAACAGCTGGAGGAGGTGTGTGTGGATTGGGAAGTCTGGGCATCTCTGCTGAGACTGCTGAGACTGTTGAGACTGCTGCCCCTGCGACCCGGCCCCGGATAAAGCGGAAGAAAATGGATGGATGGATGGATGGATGGATGGATGGATGGATGGATGGATGGATGGATGGATGGATGGATGGATGGATGGATGGATGGATGGATGGAGTTATTCCTATTCTTAGTATAGTTTCAGATCATATTTAGTCAATTGTTAGTTTCTGGCTCTATTTTTGTGTTATCTGTACAAAGCCTTTTTAGATATAGTGATCGAGGTGCTCAGTTATGTGTTTAATCATCAGATATTCTAATGTACTTTCAGATCACCAGACTTTGTAACGATTGAAGCCACAGTAAAACTACTAAGCTGCCCTGTCCAAATTCGAAGTGTTGAGTGGATGAAGATTAATTTCAGAAATAAGTTTATACATTCCTACAATCCCAAATATTGGTCCATCGAGTATGATTTGTGAACTACCTGAATGGTTCTCATGCCTTGTCTCTTGTCTTCAATGTGGTCCAGTGATTCATAATGGCAAAAAGTGATTTGTTCTGTTATCAAAAGACGACACGGTAGGCGATTCATTACCGGGGGGCCACAAGAGTTGTTAGTTTGCCCATCCGCCCAGGTTTTGATCGGCTTAAAAGGCGAACAAGACCTGAATCCCTGAGGACAACAGTGTCTGGCGGGAACATGAGACAAGCCAGGCCCCAGCTGCCAGTTCTGCTGTGCTTAATACACAGGCACACAAATAAATGCTGGTTAATTGGCACAAAGCAGCAAGTGGCCAATCTGAGTCAACAACACTGAGCGAGATGTGATTGTGTTTGATATGAGACTAATTTGACACGGAAAGGATTCAGTGGGCGGTATTTCATTTGAATGAGAAATGAAAACTAAACTAAAACTAAAACCAGCTCAAAGTCTCTAGATAATTCCTCCATAAAAATCGAGGGCTTATATCATGTTCTCTCTTAATTCTCATAATTGTTGTTGTTTCTCATAATTTGAAAGCAATGAAGTGACATGGCACAAGAAAGAGAAAATCCAATTGGAAATGTACTATGTTTTATACTGATTATCAAGCACTTTGATTATAATAAGTGCATAATGACATTCTGTTGTCTCTGGACCTTAAAATGAAAACAGTGATGTTGGTGATGCTGGACCTCACTGCGGCATTCAGTACAGTTGACCACTCCATCCTCCTGACCAACAACAAGTTATCAATGAATTTTCCTCTTCCACAGCCTGTCATCTGGTGTGCCACAGGGTTCCATTTTAGGTCCAGTTTTATTTTCACTTTACATGTTGCCTCTGGGTTCACTCATCTCTAGCCATAAGGTGTGATTTCACATGTATGCAGACGATCCACAGGTGTCTGGATGACATTAAGCTCTGGCTCTCACAGAACTTTTTCTGTTTAAATGAGGGCAAATTTGAACTCATTCTTTTAGGCACTGAACACCCACTCAGCACCACTGTTTCTGGTCTCCAGTCTCTCGTCCCCCACACTGTCATCAGAAACCTAGGTGTAAATTTGGATACAAACCTGAACTTCGGCAAGCAAATTGACTCAGTAGTTAAGGCAAGCTTTTTCCAGCTTCAGCTTCTTGCAGAAGTGAAACCTTTACTCAGCCGCTCCAACCTGGAAAAAACTTCAAGCTTTCATCAGCTCACGATTGGATTACTGCAATGCACTGTATATATATGACTCAATCGGACCTCCATACACAGATTAAAGCTCGTGCAAAATGCTGCTGCCCGGCTCCTCACCAACTCTCGCAAACATGACCATATCACACCTGTCCTTTACTCCCTGCATTGGCTCCCGGTTCTTTTCAGAATCCAGTACAAACTTTTGCTTTTCGTTTTCAGTTTCATCCACGGCCTCGCACCTGCGTATTTATGTGAGACCTCGACCCCTCACCAGTGCAGCAGAGCCCTACATTCTGCCCAACACCTGCTCAAGGTGCCCAGGTCATGTTACAAACAGTGGGGTGATCGTGCGTTTGCTGTGGCAGGTCCAAAACTCTGGAACTCGTTGCCGCTTGAGTTACGTGCCATCACAGACCTGCCCCTGTTCAAAGCAAAATTAACTGTGGCACTTTTTTGTGAATGTGATAACGGTCCATTTTTAATAATATTATGTGCCTTTTTAAATTGTATTTTTATTGTGTACAGCAATTTGGTTCGACTTTACCCAAACCTAAAAGTTTCTCGGAGAGCAACAGTGTAATGCCTCATTTGAAACCTAAGACCGACAAAAGTGAATGTAACTTTTTTGTATCATTTTTGGTGCTTTTTTGTTGAGAATTCATCATGTCTTTTTGTCAGGTTTTTGTGGCTTTTGAAAAAAAATTTCATTGCTTTTTCGTTGCCTTTTTGTTGTTTTCCAGCCCGTTTTGTGTTCTTTTTTTTGTTAATTTTTTGTCAAGTTTTCATTGCATTTCAGTTGTTTTTTTTCTAGAAGTTTTTAGATTTGAGTAAAGCCAAACTGGAGGAAATGTGCGTGGTTAAGGCGGGGGGTAAGGGGTTAAACCTGTAATTTATGGCCCGAAGACTCAGAGATCTCTGCAACTGGATTTAGGCCTACTGTTTGAATAGATTTTTTATTAACTAAATGAAAGAAAAAAAAACTATTTTTGTAACAGATACATTATATTCAACTTACTGAATACTTTGTTTGCCCTTTGTTAATGTTTAGGCCTTCAGGCTAAAACCTCGGTCCACTACACCTAAAATTAAAGGGAGGCATCCGGGAGGTATCCAAACCAGATGCCTGAGCGATCTCAGCTGGCTCCACGCCACCATTTTCCAATCAAGAACCATATCCTCAGATTTGGAGGAGCTGATTTTCATCCCAGTCACTTCACACTTGGCTGCCATGTTCATATCAGTATACCAGCATTGCCTGTGGTCATAATACATTATTTAACACGACGAGGGTCATCCTGGCTGTGTCCTGCTTTGCTCATCATGTACACATACTGTATGTGAATCGGGTCTCATAGTTTTGAAAAGTGTCGAGCACCAGAGGTGCACCAGAGGTCGGTTGCCAGAAAATGTCTTCAGGGGTAACCATGGTGAACTGGAGAGGACGCACAAGCCTGGTCCAAGCCAATTGACAATGGGCAGAAGTTAAAGCTGACATGTCATCAGAAGGTTGCTATATATGGGGCTACATATAAAGCGTTTGCATATGATATTTACCCGCTGAGTTTCAAAACAAATAACACATTTCACACCATAACATTCACACTAATTTTCCATCTGCTGCCGTGCTGTGACATCATCTGCATGCCCTCTGTTAGACAAGTGTTGTAGTATGCCGTAAAACTGCTGTGAGTGCCTATACAGGTAAAGTAGTTTATGTGAAAGGCCACTCTCCGGTCACTTATTTGAATTCCGAAAGAGATTCATGTCTATATCCATTGCTGGATCAGTTTGAGCTCCATGCTCTTGTGTTGGAGGAAGTGGCTGTTTGTTCACAGTCAAAAGGATGTAAGGGCAACAGATGCAGCACTGAACACAACGTGTGATTCACAGCGTGAACATGTCTGTCGATTCCTGTGTGAGCTACTGAAAGAGGCAGACATTCTCACTGCATAAGGAGCTGCCCAGTACATGGAGAATGTTACAGCAGCAGATAAACAATATGTACACTCAAGAACTCCTTTATAACCCGAGAATGTGTCGATATTTCTGCATGGTTACAACAATGCTTTCTAAAGAAGAACAAAACAAAAGAATATTTTTGTATTTTTATTTTGGGAATGTTTGCAGAGACTAAAAGCTCCTTTGACTTCATAAAAGCGTGGAAAATGTAATAAAAGATAAATGATGATGAATGAAATAATTATACATTCCAAATAAATTATAATATCAGTTGAGAATAAATAAAAAATGTGCAACTTTTACTTGTAATACCCATTTAAATGTTACATTAGTTTTCTATCATTTCTCAAAAACAATGCTGTTTTATGCAAAACTAGTGCTGACGCGACCAGCAACAAAATATGTCATTGAGTTCAAAACTCAATGAGTGTCCTTGCATAGTGCCAAATCCAAGTGAGTTTGCTCTGTTAGCTGCTAAGAGCTTTAGAAAGACAGAAGCATGCATTTTTAGTCAAGCCTTGAAATAGTTTGAACCATGCTGTAAACCTCCTGAATTCAGGCCAAAGTACAGAGTGATGGTGGTAAAACCTCCTCTCATATTGTGTTTGCATTTAATTATGTTGTGTCTTAGATACAGGGCCAGCAAATTCATCTTGAAATCTCTGGTGTTTAACATGATTTAATGTTTGTGCAACTGAATGTTACTAAACATACAGTTTCACTATTTTCATGCAGTCTGCATCATTGCGAGCGATGCTTTCAACAGTTCAAGTGCTGACATAGACTAATAGAAATCAAGACATCATGGTGATTTAAAAACCTTAACTTGTCATGACTTCTTTCTTTGAGCACAGATATAGTTTTGCTTTCGGATATAATATTCAGAATACGTTTAAAATGATTGCAGTAAAATTATGATCAACGCGCGCTGCTTAACACCAATGTTTTACGACGTTTTGATGAGGAACTCATTTGACGCACTGTTCGGAGTTTAGACTCCTTGTTCTAACCAGGATTTTTGTTTGCAAGCCGTCTCACAAAATATAATTTCAGGTTTCGTAAGAAAACAGACAGGGTTTATGGGCTATAGTTTTAAACAGACGCGCGTGGAGAAAGGATTTACGCATGAATCGCCTGCTCACTCCGCCAATAAGTGTGACTTGGGCGCCTTTATCATTGGCAGACTGTAGCCAGCGCAGAGCACAGAGGAGAGCGCGCTCCGATGGAACAACATGCAGCACTTTGAACCAATGGAGACATGGCACATAGACTCCTCGCCTCTCCCAACAGATTCAGCGCCCGATTTGCCTTTATCTTCACCATTTCGCTCTCTTGCACGTATTTATGCTACAGTATCATATTTTGCCGGGGAACAATCATGACGAACCAGGCGTACGATGGCAGGCGGTGCGTAACGGGGAAGAACGCGGGAAGCAAGAAACTTCTGGGGAAAGTGGAGAGCTGCGCGACGGCCGCCGTGGATGTGAAGGAAACACAGCGAGACGCGGGAGGAACTACCACCGCCAGGAGCCACTGGAGCGAAGGCAAGCTGAGTAAAAACATAAGCGTGGCTCAGAAGTACGGGAATAAGAAACTGCCAAACGCGCTCATAGTCGGTGTGAAGAAAGGCGGCACGAGAGCGGTGCTGGAGTTTATCCGGATCCATCCAGATGTGCGCGCGTTGGGCACAGAGCCACACTTCTTTGACCGAAACTACGACCGAGGACTGGACTGGTACAGGTGAGGATGTGAACACGATTACAACAATAAAGTGACTCTAGATGGACTAGTTAAGCAGGAGGAAACGTTTTAGCCAAACGCAGCGCACGACTCGCTCTTGATGGAAGTCTTAACTTAAAATCGTCCAGGAAATTCCCATCGTAGAAGAGGTTTTCAAAGATGTCAACTGGGCTGGGTTGTTTTTGGAAACCTGCATTGAGGGCTGGGCACCGCTAACATTTTTTAAACACCAGTACGTTAACGATAGTTGGTTTCTGATTCCGATACCTGGACGATACCTTTTTTGATACCTACTAGCATTATGTGTCATCTAGAACCAGAAAACAGAACAATAATGTTAACCTCTTAACCCCCGCCTGAACTGAGCACATTTTCACAATTTGCTAGTACCTAAATGTTAAACTTTCAAAGAAAAAAACGCATGAAAATAGCAACAAGAACAACGTTGAAAATGAAAAAAGAAAGACGTGGCGAAAACTTGACCATAAAGTGACGAAAACGCAACAAAGAGTGACAAAAAAGTGACACAAACGTGGCAAAAACTAGACAAAAAAGCAATGAAAAATAGTTGTGAAAAAGCATCATGAAAGCCACAAAAAGTGACGCAAAAACACGACAACAGCGCTTTAAAAATGTGACAAAAAAGGTCTTTCAAATGAGGCGTTACTCTTTTGCTCTCCAGTCCAGAAGCTTTTAGATTTGGGTAAAGCCAAACTGGAGAAAATGTGCGGTTGGTCTCTAAATATTGTATTTTTTCAGTACCTGCTTTCGATACCAAGTGTCTTTTTGGTACCAGTAGTACCTTAGCTTTGTTTTCCGATACTATAATGTTTAATGGTACCTGTATTACCTGACTTGTGTACACATAGGTCATGTCGTGTGCTTGGAAATGTAATAACGCGTATCACTTTTGCTGTAATATCTCAAAACACATCATTTATAGTTTCATTCAATAAAAAGTCAAACGAGGCACTGACTCCCATGAATCCCCAAACAGTGTGACAGAATGAAATACAGGGCAAAGTATTTTCAGATTTAAAACTGGGCCCATTCATACTCATTTGATACACCTTGAACCCATTTCAAGGTGTAAAGTACTGTTAACTAAACAAACTGTTGACTAAACATGTATTTCGGAAGTTGAATCGCTCAATGAAGGATGCCATTATCACCATCACACATTCATGTATGCACGGTGTTGCAGATGAAAGCTTTGAGCAGAGCTTTGTGGTGCTGAAAGGACAGCTCCCTGGCTCGTGTACAATTAGATCACTCAAACACATACAGTGCTGTAAGAATCCCTGTTGTGAATAATGGCATCTGTATAAGTATATGACTAAATCAAAACTACTCACTTGCAGTTTCTGGAGGTGTTTGGACATAATTGTGTAAGGCTATGCTGAGTAACTTTTCACTGTATTGAATAAATTAGTAGCATTTATTTCATTAGTAATGTTTTCATTGGGTAAATATGAACTTGATAAACAGAAGCCTTTACTGTGAGTGGGCTGATATTTCCTCAGACCTGACTCTGCTGAGAGCGGGACATCACCTGCCTAGGTTTGATAGGTTTGTTCATTAGGTCCTTGTCCAAATGGTTTGTTTTAATAACCTACTGCAGCATTTGTTATTTTTGGTTATTTATTCATTTGCACATAAATAACTACATACATTTTGATAACATAAAAAAATAAATAAAAAATGATGAGGTCGACAGAAACCCCAAAGGCCTGATACATCACGTCACACCCCAAAACAAGTTTTGCATATCTCATGTTGAGAGAGAGACAGTAAGAGCATTTTCTTCTGGGGAAATACATTGCGAATGAAAATCCAATTGCAACCTCATTAAAGGGACTATAAGGAGTTTAAAAATGTTAAAAATAAGTATTTTCCTCCCCCTACATGTTTCAGCCATGTCCTAATGTGTAGAATGAGCTCAGACCTGTTCACCACAACTGCCTCTAAAATCCTGTACGGTCACTCAAAAATGTGTCACTTCGGCCCGAATTGCCGTCATGCACGAGCTTAATATAGAAGGTGCAGTTACACATATGGCCTGAGGTGGCAGTAGTGAGTATAAATGGATAAATGGATATTGTACATCCAATTACACAATGGAGATTATTTTCTTCACTCAAACTAGGCTGTAAATAGTGTTTAAGTGGTGCTAGTCCACAGTTAGCTTTACCGTTGGCATGTTAGCTTCTTCTTCATGATTCCATTAGTGTGTATTGGGGCCTCCGACCCAGTGCAGGAAAGCTGCAAGGGTGGTTTTCTGGACAGAGACACCGGGGGAGATGAAAGACCTCCTCATCATCCCATCAACACTTGTATTACCCCCCGAGGGACTACGAAAAGGATTTATTAAGGTAAACACGTTACTTAGTACTGCTTTAAGCACTGACAACAATTAAGATAGAGGTGCTCCACAACTGCAAAGAATCTACACAATCAAATCAATTGTTCTTCTAGTGAGTGTTACTTTGGTCCACATCCAAAAACACAGTAACTTTACGTTAAATGCAACCCAAACTTTTCCCCACCTGGTCCATTATTTCTTCTTCAAATCACCCCCCATAACTAGTCACGTATCGCCTAACATTTTGCACTGTGCCACATACCAAAAACCTATTTCTTGATTCATTTTTCTGAGATCCGCTTCCTGTCGCGCCCGGCTGAGTGAGTGGTCTCAAGGCCAGGGGACATTGTGTGCTCCTGGACTGGATTGTTAGAGCTGCCCACTGCTGTCGGCTCCTTCACCGGAGCCTAGAGTTGGCGCTAACGCCGAACGGAGCCGCTAATCAATGCCTCAGAGGAGCAGCGATAAAGTCTGCTCTACCCTGGGGCACATTCAAGTGGACATATTATCTATCAATCTTTCCATATAGTAACGCTGCACGGTTTTGGTGGTGGGGGGGAATCTAAAGTGCAACATTTGAGAAAAGCCTGAAATATGAACAGCAAAAATAACACAATAATCTTATGCATTTCAGAACAAGTTTGTGGAGGTCAAGACTGCAGGGTAAAGACAAGATATTTTATTATTCGGAAGAATGTGCTGAAATAATTAGTTGAATAGACAGTATCCTCTGTATTTGAGAAGAAAATGTCTCTGCACAATGCGCATTTAAAGCACAAAAGGTGGATACAAAACACACTAACACTCAACTCAAGACGTTCTTTTATTTTACAACCTTCATAACATGATATCATGAAAAATCCTTTCTGAAATGATCTATGGATTGTAATTTCTAATCCAAATTCATTCATTTCACTCTTCTTTTCCACCCTCCGCCCTCGACGCTTCTTTGTTGTCGATAGGCGCCAGTGTGGGTTCGTTAATTGAAATGTAGAACATCCAAAGTGGCCTTTTTACGAACAGTTATTCCTTCTTATTGTGCTCCCTTCGCAGATTTAATTAAATGAGATGAACCATATCAACAAACAAGGGCACACTTGTTTTTTAAGCTCACAGCCAAAGCAACTCATTAAGATACTCCGGCAGCTCATAAAGAGACTAGAGAAACGCACCGGGATTTCTTATTTAGAGGTCTGAACAGTGAATACAAGATGTAGATTAGAGAGTGTGATCTAACCACCCGCAGTTGTAGTGCAGTAGCCAGACATAACACTGGTGCTGTGATGCGGAGCGATTAACAGGTTTACAACATTTCGAGATCCATATCAATCCTCAAATTGCCTTTACTGCTTCTAATCAACAACTATAGCAAATAAATAAGAATAGTTCTACTTGGCTCTTAGCATGAAGGAAGGGAAGGGAATAAAAAAAAGTTGACACAGACAATGTTTAAGAGAATCCTTGTGTGGATTATTATATTGTTTTGTGTTTCGTGTTTGCCATTGACCCAATATACTTTCAGACTGTCAGGGAGATGTCCTGATTTCTTCACTTTGCAAACAACAAAAACATTCTTTCACAGCTAAATTGAGGAATTAGCAGAGAGTAGAAGTACATCTTGCTTTAAGAAACTGTAATTTGATGGTACAATAGTTCTATGCACTTCATTGTTGCAAACCCCCCACAAAATAACACAAAGGTGCTAAGTTAGTAATAAGTTAGAAGTAGTTCTGAGGGTAGATATCATGCATAAGTTCCATATTTGTATTTGATTTGACCTATTACAGTAGTGACAGAGAAATTATTGTGTTCAAGTGCTTCCTCACCCAGATAACAACATATTTGACAGTAGCCTGGTGAGACCCGAATGATTCCCCTCTATGTTTTTTATACAGTGGGGATCAGTCTGGAACCATCGCCTCCGTTGGCGGCATCAGAAAAATCAAAACGAGCCTGTGCAATCAGAGTCGTTTATTTGCGTCACATGTTGTTCAAGAGCAGTGTCACTAACGGGACGCGGAAGTCCCTCAATAACAATCTACGATCGGTGCACAAGAGAGAAAGAGCGTGTCTCCATTCGGCGGTAAATGACTGAAACACAGCAACAGTAGGTGAGTTTCGTGACTCATAGTCCTGCACGAATATTAACGCAAAACCGGTAATAACAGCGCATCAACAGCAGACGCCCGCCCTTCGCTGACTGGTTGACTCTGCTTCCTGTTTGCTTGCGTATGAACCGCTGTGGGAAATGGAATTGACTCTGAGGTGCCCAGACTCACTTGCTTCTACAGCGGTGAGTCTGGTTCCCAGGCTAATTTGACAGTGCCCTGTAAACCTGTAAAGTGGAAATCATCGTGGCTGTTCACTATGTTGCAGTTGGTTCCAAAAACATTCAACATGCCTTTATTTTTTGTTTTTCGTGTACCATATATGCTCTACAGACTGTAAAAGGAAAGAGGCTACTGTTAATCAGCAGGTGAAAATGTGGCTGGCCTCCTGTTGAGAGGACTGTATATATGAAAAATGTCAGGCAGCAGTTCAGTTCTACCATAGTGGTTGAATACTGTATTCTGCAAGTGTATACGGTTAGACCCCTAGCTCCCTTTATGTTAGCGCAAGTTAAAAGTGGAGGCAGAGAGAGGCCCATCAATGTCAGAGTCAGCATCACAAACTTCTGCCTCATGAATAATTCATCCACCGAACAACTCAACAGCATGTAATGAGCAGCACAGCCTTGTGTGGTCACTGTGATAAACGACTTAAAACATTAATCGACTTCACATTTTATTTCCTGTTAATTGAGTAATTAATTTCAGCAGCAGCCTTTATTATATTGACCTTGGGGATAAAGTCTTGTGACATAATGGTATCACGTCTATGAAATTGCTTTCTTTTTTTAATCATCAATAAAGTATAGGCTGAATATGGAGAACTTTTTCGCTCTTGAAGTTATAGAGCTAGCCAGTGGCCTGTAGAAGCAATGATGTAGGCCTATCTACTTCTAGTCCTACTGATGGGTAGACCTGACCGTGAACTTGGCACAAGTTGCTATGTGCAGCACTGCAGTCACCCACTGCTCCTGATATCTGGGTTGATGGATCAAATGTAAGGACTATTTTCTGACCAGAACAGTTAACCCAAACCTTAAGGGTTTAGGCTGCACTGGGACTCTGTGTTTGTCGGTTTGCCTCCTGCAGACTCCAACAATTTGCAATTCTTTACCTCCTTCAGCCTGGATCCACATCCGGAGATGAGTCCCCAAGCTCTGCACTGCGGTCACCCACTGCTCACTACAGGTCGCCCCAGCGGCATCAAAGGATGGGTCAAATGCAGAGGACAAAGTTCCCGGCGGGGACAATAAAGTACACCTTAACCTTAATTACCTGCCACCTTAGGATTAGCAATTATGCATATCCAAATCTCAAAGCGTATTGACTGGAGAGCATACAGCCTATGTGCCAATGTGATATGTCATTTGAAAGCTAAGACCTTCTAGTTTCTAAAACTATGAGTGAGATCTGTGTGAGTGAAACACAACTTACATCACATTTGCCGTTCCAAGCCCTAACCCGAGCCCTCAAAAGCACGGTGGGGTTTACCATTGGATCCACCAATTTTTACTTTCTTGCTCAATAGTTGAACAAGTTGTTCGGTTTCCTCCAAGCTCGGGTCCTGGGAGCTTGAGGGTTCTGCACAGTATCTTTGCAGTTCTGCATTGTACTTTTCTGGGCCGAGATATATATATGTATATATATGTATATATATATATCTATCATATCATAAAATCCTATTGTATAATCTGGGAATCAAACCAACCTCAAATGGCACCAAATCAGCCAATTCCTGGAGGTGCCATTGTTCTGCCCTGTCGCATTAAACATTTGACACATCATTTAGACCCTGAAGAATCCGCTCATTACTGCTCCTTCTGGACAGAACACGCACATGGCCTCTCTATTCATCTTCCATGTCAAAGCCAAAACATTCTCCACTCTTTCCGCCAAGTCACACAGATCAGACAAGAGCATGTCGCCGCCACACGCCATCAAGGCTTAAAAGGGCATCGCACCTCAATTGATTTCGCATACGTCAGTAGCGCTTGCAGTTGATGCGCTGCGAGAAGTGTTGAAATTGCATGAGAATATTCCCCTCTTCTGCTCTACATTAATTGGCTTTGGGAGGCAGGGAGCACGGGAACAGTATCATCAGAATAAAAGGTTGATGAGGACAGAAAGTTGGAGAGAAAAGTGCACATTACATCGCCAGACACGGCCGAGCCTAACTCTGAATTATTAATGAGCTGTCTTGCCTCCGCTGCTCCTCCCAGACATGTTAACATTAATTACCAAACAGCACTTTCTTCTTATTCCTTAGCGAATACCATCGGACTTTCATCCAACTTAAATTCCTACGTTCAAAAACTGTTGGTTGATAATCAAGTCCAGACAATTGCAAAAGTTTAATATGATGACTGGAATTATACGCCACCTCTTTTGGTGTGTAGAGATTCTCATTGTCATTCTGGAAATAGCCAGCAGCCAGCGATCCTTAGCGCACATTTAGAGATTGTCAGCTTGTTAACTTCCTTCCCAAGTGAACCCTGGTATCCCCGCTGACCAGAGATCAAACTCTGTCTGAGTTTCTCCTCCCACTCTTTCCCCCATTATAAGAGCTTTTGTAGTTTTTTGTGTCAAGTTTTATTCCTGAAGTGGAACTGCTGGTGTGTGGGCCGGTCTGAGTTTGAATGTCCTTCGCTGTCACTGAACTTAAGGATTTAGAGACAATTTGCGGCTATTGGAAAGGCACACTACTTCTTCAGACCATAGAGAAACATAAAGGGCCCAGCCGTCCGCCTGGCGCACAGCAGGTGGTGAACAAGGCGAGCAGGGTCACTGCATTAAAACAGGGGGGCGGGTTGTCAGTCTCAAGCTGAGGCCTCGTTCAGACTCCGAAGGTATGTTGTTTTGACAGCACTTTTGGACCTTATCTTGAACAGATTAAACCATCATCCATTGTTTGGGAAAAGCCTGTCTGTCTAGGCTCATCTAGGTTGTCTCATCTTTTGAAACAATAATGATCTGGACTGACTTGTGTTGTCTGCTTCCGCACTTGCTAAGAGAACAACAGAAACAGGAAACCAACCATTTTTCTACATAATGCCCAACAATGAAAGCAATGAGAATAAAAAAAATCAGTGACAGTGACTGGTGGTGGTTTAATCTGATCACTCCTCACTGATATTGTGTCCTTGGGCAACACGCTTCACTCAGCTTGTCTGTGCAAATGTTGCTGGTCGAAGAGGCCGTTGGCGTAGATTGACAGTCGTCTCATTTCCAGCAGACAGCCCTAACATTTTAAAAGGAGCGAAATATATATATAAACACACACAAATAACTAATAGCTGAAAAACATTGTTTTGTGGTGAAGTCTGTTCAATTGACTTCATGAGTCAGTCTGTCTGAATAGCAGCTCAGTTAACCTGAGCATTAACAGGCTGCTAAAGGTTTCTATCGACAGGAAAAAAGTGCTTCAGACAAATCTCACCCTAAGCTCACCTTTAAACTTCCGTCATGTTCTCTTGTTTTCACTTCACCAATGCTAAAATGTAGTACTTTGTCTTGCTTTGAGGTTTGATTTTGTTGTAAGTGTTAGGCTAAAGAAGTATTGGATATACAGTAATACAAGTATTTGTTATGACAGATTTGCTAAATATCCATCAAAGGTTATTTCTTGGATTCTTGCATAATCAGTGCTTATTATGCCTTTTTGATAATGATTCAGTTTCCACAAAGGATCCTATAGTTTCCCTCATGAAACTAAAATACCCTCAGTGAAGCAACTGTCTTTTCAAATATAATTTTCACTTCATAAAATTGAATTCATACTATTGTGTTGTTGTATGATTTGGATTAAACACTGTACACTGGAGTGTTCATTATTCCATGACTCCAGAGGTCGTTTGTTTACCTCACTGTGTTCAGCCCGGACTCATTATTATAGTGTTTGTAATGACACGCATTTGTCGTCCTGCGGGAGGTGCAGGCATGAGGCTAAACTTCATGAGCTCAGCACATGTACTCCTCATACTGATTAATGACCAGCAATCAGCCCCCGTGTGTTTCCTGCCTGCTCCCCAATTTACATCCTTTCACAGTCTTTCATTTGGTTTTTGATTCAACGCAGTATATTATGTAAATATGAATTAATACATCAGGCTAGGTTCAGCTGACGGCAGGACAGTATGGGGGCTGATACTGGTTCGTACTTAACAGTATCCATAACAAAGCAAAACAAACAAGTAGTCACATGTGTATAGGAAGTGATGATGTGATTGTGGAAGCTTTCGGTTGTCCAGGCCACACTGCAGCAAAAGTATGCACATGTTTGGTGTCTGTAGCTAAAAGACATACTTGTAAACCGTTGAAATAATTATCGAAACGTCGGGCATTATGTATGACAAATGTCCAGTTGAATTTACTTAGCTTCTGTGTGTTTATCATCAGTCTTTGTTGGAATGTTGAAATCATTGTGAACAATCTGGCTCATGCGGTCTTACCAAGCACAGAAAGCCAGTGAGAGAAAACGTCATTGCGCTGCTTTAAGTTCACTGTCCATCCAAATGACAGTAATACAATACGTGTGCATTGATTGTTCACGAGTTGATGATTCAAAGCTGACCTTTCCTCGGTATGAATCCTTGACGAACAGAAACACACTGCTTAAGAAGAAGCTTTTGTCGGAGGTTGGACACCTTTCAGAGCAGTTTTGTGAAAAGACCAAATAGAAGGAGCGACCTAGAGTTGACCTATAATGACCAAAGCACCTCTCCTCCCATGGGTTTTCATCTAAAAGATGTTTCAGCTTGAAAGGGCTTTACAGATCTTGACCAGAATAAAAAACTCAAAAATCCAACTTTAAAGCCTCGCTCACAGGGTCAAATTATTCCTGTACAAGATGTAGATGTCCTTGGGCTTGTATTAGAAAAGTTGGCAGTACTTTGCACAGTAACAGCAAGGTGATCAGTTACATAATAGCATGGTCAATATAGTAAATACATGGAGAATTATGGATAAATATTAAAACACTTGTCCAGATCTTTCTTCATAAACTCACTACTGTTATGTAAAGACTGTATATTCCAGTTCCAGGTTTTCCATCCTGCCCTTCTTCATAAGTTTGGCTTGGCTCCTCCCTCTTCCTCTCTCCTAAGACAGCAGTGGCTCTCCACCGCATCCCTTTTTTACCCCATTTTTATGTTAATTTATCTCCTAGATTTTTTTTAATTAAGTTACGTTAAACTTATAGTTGGTTTGTTCTCCTTTATGTGCACCTTCCGTAACATATTGGGGGCTCGTCCGGGATTTGAACTCGCAGGTCCCGGGTTCAAAACAGTTGGTCAATGACTGGAAGTGTGTGTCTGATGTGTCTTCATTGACAGGGATCACCACTTTAATCAGCAGACAGCCTAGTACTTGGTCCAACTAAACCAGAGAGACACTGGCCACAGCATAGGTCAATATAGCTTGAACCTCATAATGATAATGCCATGTACGGAGGGGATCAGGGGTGAACTTGAGTGTAGATAAACAGTGAAGCCGGATCAGAGTCAGCACCAAAAGCTGCAGAGCTACGTATCAGCGCAGTGCAGCTCATTAATGAAGCACCTGACTGACATTTTTCCGCGCCGTGACCTTTGCTACCTGCAGATAAGAGGCTCTCAACTTTTTGTTTTGCTGTCTTTAAAAGTTAACAACGGCTGCTGCTTCAAGACACACCTTCCTGCAGCATATAAATCCGCAATTATAAAAGGAGCAGAGCGATAACTTTGACAAACTAACACCGGAGCTAAAGTCAGCTTATGTTTCTGCAGTGGGTATAAAGCTGTGATGCATTGTATCCGAAAACTGTGCACTGAAATTGAGTTGTCCTGCACCGAGTTACACAAAATTGGATACAGATATGAACCGCACTATTAACTGTGTAAATGATCTGTATTATTATTATAGCTATTAATTTATTTTAATCATCTTTATTATTATTACGAGACTCATAAGGGAAAAGACCGACTCATTTGCATTCATTGTTCATAAACACACCCTCATACACAGTTGTACCCAAACACAGGGGGCAATGCAGGTCAAAAGTCTTGCACTTTTATAGATAGACTTTATTAATTAAATACTTGTGTGTATGAAAAAGTTCAGGTATTTTGCTATGATTCATTGGAGGTACTTTTGTGGCCTTTCACATGTCATTTGAATGAGCTCTTCTTGCCAGTGTTCAGCTCAAAGTTAACCACCGTCTTGAACAAATTGTCGCTTGTCCACGCTCTCCGGCGCTAACACGTCTCATCTACAGTAGTGGACGGATCCGTTCACACCTAACTTAATTTTCCCTGTGATTAAAATGTCAGAGTGAAGCCTGTAATGTGATCTGACTTCAACTTTCACTTGGAATCAGGAAGAAGACTGTTCATTTAGCTCCAGTGTATTTAGTGTTGGGAAACCTGCAATAAATCATAGCGCCTTGGTTGGAGCGTCGGCAAATAAGGAGTGTTCTGATTGAATACATTTTAAAACGCCTTACTCAGATGTCTGCATATTGATCATCGCTAAAAGTCATGAATACGTTTAGAATATCTGCAAGCAGCGGCTAGCAAACTTTTCACTAAATGCCTACCTAATATAATTGGCTTTCTGAGGTACACTTCAAAAGAACTACACCAAGGTTATGCAAAGGAAAGGAAAGTATTTTGCGTGTATAAAGAAGTGTTATATAATCAAATAACATATAACAAATAACATAACAAATACAAAAAGAACAATCAAAGTTCTACCACCTGATGAAAATGGCCCGCTTTAAAGGAATAGGCCACCGTTTTTACATACTAAGATATGTTCTTACCTAACCTTAGTCGAGTTAATATATACACGTCTGGTCTTTGTCCGTGCGCTCTGTCACGCAAACGGAGCACATACGCAGCCTCTCCCACATGTCATATAGCTCCAAAAAAGCTAACGATAGAAGCTACCAAGCTCTTCCACGTGTTCCCTATTTAAATAAAGTTACGTGAAGTGTTTTAATGCGAAGTATATTTACACAGAAATGTAACGTCGATTTTATAAGCAGATAAAAAGGGGCACTATATTGTGAGCCGTAATGATATGAGGAGCACAGCGTCCGTGCTGTAACTCCTAAAGACTTCCCCCGCTCACTTCCGTCAATAGAAGCTACGTGACTTGTAGAGAGCCTTTTACAACAAGCAGAAAATATGTTTTGGGAAAGTGCTTGCGCATTCCTACCTCATGGTCGAGGTCCTGAGTCCTGTGTCGTCGTCCGGGGTGAGTTGGAAATCTGTGAAAAATTACTACACTATATGACATGTGGGAGAGGCTGCGTATGTGCTCCGTTTGCGTGACAGAGCGCACGGACAAAGACCAGACGGGTATATATTAACTCGACTAAGGTTAGGTAAGAACATATCTTAGTATGTAAAAACGGTGGCCTATTCCTTTAAGGTATCGACAAACCAGATAAAATCCACCGGGCTTGTGTTGGACTATGCAGGTTCAAACTACAACAGGTGTCAGTGGCTGGAAAACCATTAATTAAATCAAATTCCTCAACAGCATCCATACGACAATCATTGCCGTTTTTATTTTTGGTGACTTATCTCCTTCCTGTATCGTGGGAGTGCCCATAATCATTTCTCAAGGCAAAGTAAATGTCTCTTGATCAAACCATTGAAATCTGACTGACACATGCTCCTCTGGCTCTGTGCCCTCCTTTTCCTCAAATGAACAGGTAAATGAGCCTTTTCGCCGTGGTCTGTGTTTATTAAAATGCACTTCTTAGACCTCACTATTTTGATTGAAAAGATGCATGAGGTCATTATAGCAGAAAACGTGGCCATTACTTGTCACTGACCTGTGGGTGTTCGTTCTGCAACTAATGATGGCGTAACGTACATAGAACATTATGGCACCACATTTTCTCCCTTGACCTGAAGGTAATTATAAAAGACATCTCACAAGAAACCGCTGCCATTTATTCTCAAGGCTCAAGTCAAGTTAATAGTGTTACTTACATGCTTTTCTGCTGTTGACTACTTGCCTCTGGTATGCGGCTACAATAGAAACAAGATTAACTTTTTATGAGCTATTAATCATGCATGTCTTAATGTGATTCCCTCATAAATCTGATCATCTGATGTAGTATACTGTTTTGCTTCATTCACACAGTTTTGAGTAATTTTGTTGCCTTTGGTCATTTCTTCTTCTACTGCTGAAGCGCTCCGGTCTGTACTTCTTTGATTCTACCACTCATCATCATTCTTTTAGCATTCCATGAAAGTGGAAGCCTGTTCCCCAGTTTTATGACATGTCATACTGCCTAGTCTCTCGGTCCTTTCTGTGATGGTTATACATACGCATTTCATATAATGTAAAGCATCAATTCTGCATGATGTGTCCGCTTTGAATGGAGATTACTCTCACAGACCTATGAAGTGGCATAAAGTGAATAAGCGGGTAGAACTTACAGATTCAACTGGTCAGTTCCATTTAACCATCAAGCCCTTTCTTTAAATTATACATACGCTAGTATGTTGGTTGGTTGGTTGGTTGGTTGGTTGGTTGGTTCATGTTGGATGGTTGATTGGTTGGTGTTGGTTGGTTGATTGGTTTGTGTTGGTTGGTTGATTGGTTGGTGTTGGTTGGTTGGTTGGTTTATGTTGGGTTGGTTAATGTTGGTTGGTTGGTTGGTTCGTGTTGCTTGGTTGGTTCGTGTTGCTTGGTTGGTTCATGTTGGTTTGTTGGTTGGTTGGTGTTGGTTAGTTTGTTAAAGTTGGTTGGTTGCTTGGTTGCCTGGTTGCTTGGTTGCTTGGCTGGTTCGTTCATGTTGGTTAATTCGTTAAAGTTAGTTTGTTGATTGGTTGGTTTGTTGGTTGCTTCGTTTGTTGGTTCATTAGGTTGTTGGTTCGTGTTAGTTTGTGCTAGTTCGTTAAATGGTGTTGGTTGGTTGCTTTGTTCGTTATCATCACAGAAAAATATTGTATTACTACATACAATACTGGCTGGCTTGTATCTCTGTATCTGGCTTCATATAGAAGATTGCGCAGACTTTGGGACGGTCTAGTAAACTCCACCATATACGGTGTTTCCGCGGTGCTCACTGCTGTGCAACAATCTCCCTTAAATTGCCAAACTTTATGATACATCACTGCGCAAGTGAAAAGCATTAGTTTTTGATATACGTCTTGCCTGAATTTCTGCTGGCCTCTCCGCAGTCGCCTCATCGCTATTCCACTCCAGTGCTACTTCCTCTTAGAAACGGTCATATAATTTAGCCCTCGCTCAGATTCCCATGGAGTAAACAACCACAACAGCTGAAGAGATCAATTGAGCTGAGGCAGGTTAGCGCATCTAACTTCCTGCTATAGACAGGCCACTAGTGGTGGGATTTCTGCTCTGTTTGGTTGGCTGGAGCATCTGGATCAGCTCACCGAAAATAGCGAGCGCTTCTGGCTCCCAAATGATTCTTTGTTTTATTTCTAATTTCAGATACAGCTTGCAACACGAAAACTCTAGCATAGCGATAAAGAACAGAAGACACATTTTATTTTTTGATTGAACATTTGAAAAAATTGTGTAATGGTCTACACACAAGAGGAGCAACCAGTTTGAATGCAGCCCCGAGAGCTGGCAGAGGCGTGCAGCGACAAATGAGCTTTATTAAGAAGAAAAAAGAGTTGGCGGCTCGTTCTGACTTGTTCATGATCGATCCATCACTGCAGGCCAATGAACAGTCTTCCAATGTGAAAAGATTGGCCTTGTCAGCTTGACCTGTTGAACGCGTTGAACAATGTCATCTCATCTCTCTGCGCCGTGACATGTTTTGTGAGTTTGAGGCACCTATTGAAACCTGTTTATATAGGTACACATCTTCTCCAATCCTTATCCCCACAGCCATGATGAAAATGTATAACTGTGACAAGATTCAGCACACACTGGGAAGAAATATAATTTGTGTGTGTTATAAAGCTGTTCAGTTGAAAAGTGCTGTTCTCATAAAAGATTAATCGTCTTGTTGTGGCCCAAAGGCACCCGCGCAGGCAACTCAGAATTCATAGCTAAATGGATCAATATTACTGGGACTTTAGAAGAAACCTATGGCTACCGCTACCTTGAGAAAGAAAGCTTTGATAAAGGTTAGCTTTTTAATCGAAGTTTTCCCACAGTTGTAATAAAGAAACAGCGGTGCTTAATCATCACAACACTGTGCGCCTGGAAAAAGAGAGCAATTTAGTCCACACCACGGCAGACAGATTTCAGATTTCTTTTGGATTGTTGGAGAGTAAAAAGTGCACGGGTTGTTTCTATTGTTATGGCAGAATGCTGGATGAAATCTTACTTGAATATCCGCCATATCCTTGTGCAACTGGTTTGCCATGGTGACCCCAAGATGATAAATGGAGCGGCCAAAAGGAAACAAATGGCTTAAATTGTTTGTGTAGGCAGAAAATAAAATGTTGATTTTGTTCAAGTGGAGCAGAGACACATGTAACAATATCTGTGTTTCCATCACTTGATTCTAAAGCGCGTTTGGAGGTTTCGCGTGAGTAACGTGTGATGGAAACACTGAATTTCGCAATTAGAACGCTTCATTTGCATAAGAAGTTTATCCGCTCGCTCGACGGGGTTTTTGATTTTTGCAAATGAGCGTTAATGCGCGTTTTGTGAGATGGAAACAGATTTACCGTGCAGGTGTTGAAGATTACTCGCGGTGATTACTTATTTTGAGATTACTTACACATCTGGGGGGTAGATTCTGCCACCAACCTAAATCCTGAGGGGGTGATTTGGTTCATGACAAAACACTGGCTGTTTGAATCGAGAAGAGCTTTATTTATACAGCAGGCTTTCACTGACATGGTCACAAAGCGCTTTACATGAGACAATTTTACATTCACTCCATTCTCGGTGGTGGTAAGGTACCTTTGTAGCTTCTGTTTCCCCTGGGGGAGACTGACAGAAGCGCTGCCGGGACTGCACACGTCTGACCTCCATCATTCATTCACACACACACCATTCATCTTGGCCTATTGTACATGTTTTAGTGGTAGGGGAAACTGGAGGAAACCTGCACAGAGCATGCAGCTGTCTTATTATCAGACTTATTTATCTGGACTTTTTCCAGATCTTTGTCGGTGCCACGGTTCACACATTAGTTTCACAAGGGTCATCTGAGTACAATAACAAATATCAAAAAGATTCTGAAAAAAAAAATGTAAACGGAGATTTTTGCACATGAATTCTTAAGATTTTTTTATTGAACTGTTGACTGTTGTTGAATGATATTTTTGATCTATTATTGTCCCAGGAGTTAGGTTATAAGGGACTGGTTGAAAAACTCTCCACAAAACTCACTCTATAGTGCTGGCAGTTGTATCTAAACTGATCGATAATGCAAGAACTTTTAGAGGTTGACTTTTAAAGGGAGGCGTTTTTGTAAGCTTGTTTTTGGTCACCATGAATTGGAAATACTTAATCACCTCCCGGATGAGAAGCAGAAACACAATTTTAATCCGACTCCTTGAAATTCCAGGGTACAGTGTGATATATATTCAATAGAGAGAGTGGATAATCTGTGGAACACGGCCAAGCACGTGATAGTGAACAGGAACCGCTTATAAATCAAGCCTTATTGAACTTGAGTGCCACAGCAGAATGACACATTACAGCTGGAACAGAAAACGCACATGACAAATCTGATAAATGAAAACATTTGGCAGTGGTTTACAAACCAATTAAAGTGGCAACAGTTCTGTGTTAATGTAGATGCATATGTTGGGTGTAGAAAGTCACATCAACTTGTTCAGAATCAGTTTGTCCTTAGCGTAGAGGTTACTGTGCAGCAATACAGACCACAATTGTGCCGTTGCATTGAAGTTTCAGTGAGTGTAATGTTAAACCAATGAATTAGATATTAGGCAGAATACTCATAGTGTCCACATTAAAGTGTTCTGATGCTATATAGTGTATATAGCCAAGGTGTTTACTTCATTTTAGGATTGTTTTGGCTAATGTGACTCTATGGATGTTATTGCCTTGACCAATAAAATCGTGGATTTGGGCCATAATGCTCAATTTATACAATTCAATCCCAAACTCTGCATTATTGTGCTAACAAAAGCATGAGATAATTGATCAAATGGTAAATGGTGTCTATTTACATGTAGCTCTTTTCCACATATGCATTTGGCACTAAGAGCGCTTCACACTAAGGAACTCATACTCTCATTCATACACCAATGTACAGAGACACCGGAGGAAAGGTGGGTACAGTGTCTCGCCCAAGGGCACAATGATAGTGTGCACCTTCAGTAGCCTGGATACAACTCGCCTCTCGGTCACAGTGCGACCCGCTCTACCATCTGAGCTCATGTCGTCCCACTTTTATAGTCTAGTAAAAGTATGTAAGCATTTTGCTTAAATTTGTCACTGCAGAATAATAAATACTTGATTTATTATTAGGGCTACATGTATTTTCATAAACTGCCTGTTTGTGCCCGACACAGATTACTCGCATTAATCAAAAACATAATTAATCGCGATTAATCACTTCATATGTTTTGACCAAACGTACTTCTGTATGTGAGCACACACATGACCTGAAAGACAAAGCACTTGTATTAACTGCATATTGTAAGCCAGGAGTCTCCAATCTTTTCACACAATGAGGTACTTTTATGAAACAAAATCGACAAAGACCAACTTACGCATCAAAAAGGCTTGTCTCATTATCCTATTTCAACAAAAAGGATTATAATTTTGTCCCTACACTCTACTTTATGAACCTAAAAGTTTGCAGATTCTGTCCAAAATGCACCAAAGAAAATGTATCTAAAATATCAAGCCTCGGCGAGCGACCAAGAAAAGGCTGAAGAGATCCCGGTTATTGGGCTTTTCCCATAATCATGAAACTGTGAATATTTCGTCAATGAAATATACAATCAATAATCTAATTCTTTCAATTTAAGTGTTTTATGTTGGACAAGTATTAAAAATGAATGTAATTATTAGAGAAAAATTCATTGCGATTAATCGAAGAGTGATTAGTCGCTATTAAAAAAATTGATTGAAAGCCTATCCATCCATCCATCCATCCATTTTCTTCCGCTTTATCCGGGGCCGGGGCAGCCTAGTAAAAGGGTATTATTGACCAGTAGTTCTCAAACCATGGCGCATGTACGTGTACCTTCTGGGAGGGTACTCTGGTTACTTGGAAGTCAAAAATGTACCAGAAACATACTCTGAACCATTGCTATTCTACTGTCCCACTGCATTCATTTGCCTCTTTCAAGCCATTCATATGAACGCACGCTCTCCTTTGTCCCGCCATGTCAGCTCACCTCCTCAGCCCCTTCTCCACAGCTGCAGCCGAATCACGAGCCGCCTCAACCTCTCCATCTCAGTCTTCACTACTCTCTAGGCCCCTGTGCTCCTTCCTTCTTATCCCTCCTATCATTGAAATGCAGACTTTTTTTGTACAAAGTTGTGCAATCCTTCTCACTGACTCTTGGTTCTCTCTTTGTTACCCAGGGGCCTTATGCCAAGAACGCTGGACAGCCAGATCACTTTAGAGAAAACTCCCAGCTACTTTGTCACCAGAGAGGCACCGAGAAGGATCTCCGGCATGTCCCACCAGACCAAGCTTATCGTCGTGGTCCGAAACCCGGTCACTAGAGCCATCTCGGACTACACGCAAACTCTTTCGAAAAAACCCAACCTCCCCACCTTCGAAGAGCTGGCCTTCAAGAACAGAAGCTTGGGAACGGTCGACACAGCCTGGAACGCCATTCGGATCGGGATGTACATTATCCATTTGGAAAACTGGCTGCAGTACTTCCGTCCCTCCCAGATGCACTTCGTGAGCGGGGAGCGGCTGATCACCGATCCGGCGGGAGAAATGGGGCGCGTCCAGGACTTTTTGGGACTGAAGAGGATCATTTCGGATAAGCACTTCTACTTTAACCGTACCAAAGGATTCCCATGTCTTAAGAAGCCGGAGAGCAGCAGCCAGCCGCGGTGTCTCGGCAAATCCAAGGGCAGGACTCACGTGCAGATAGACCAGGAAGTGATCGAGCAGCTGCGAGATTTTTATAGACCGTTTAATATTAAGTTTTATGAGACCGTGGGGCAGGACTTCAAGTGGGATTAAAAGGCCATATAAGCAGAATTACCTCCTGGACCTTAGCAAGAGAATATATTGACTTTATTTGAGAGATGTATACAATTATGTAAAGATAAATGAGAAAGAGATTTATGAAGAGATTTACCAGAGAAAAACAGAAAACTGGACTGACTACGCTGAATTTTTAAGTGCCATTTCATTCAAATACTTGTTCGTGTGATGCTCTCAAGACTTTTCCCCAAAACAGTTGCCAAATAGCAATCATGTAAAGTTTGGTCAAATGTAATGGGATTATTGGATTAAGATAGATGCCGCGGCTTGAAAAGTGACTATCTGCACAATTTACAAAGCGGTTGGATATTCCGAAGCATTTCTTTTTTTGTCTTATGCTCTAAAAGTCTCTGTCACTTTTTTTTTTTAATCTTAAATCCCACAAAAAGGCAAAGGATTTTAGTTTTTTTACCCACCACAAAATACAACTACTCCCATTTGGCTGCTTTGTTGTTTTAGCTTCAGACTTCAGACTAACCCCAAAAACTAATATTTCACTCCAATCACATCCGCCGCCTGTCAGTTAACGTCAACAAAGCCTAAATGTTTATAGCAGAGATTGCTTATTTATTCACGATTCCTCCTCAGAATGATCCTCTGGCTTTGCTGTTGAAACGAGCGCTCAACATGAAGCTGCCACAGAATGTAAGATGAATATTAAAATCAACCTGTCAATTACCCAGCGCTGGAATTATCTTATTTGCTCACCGCCAAGAGAGGAGAGTGGATAAATGTACAATGAGTTGTGTCCAGACACACACAAAATAAGAATTGTGAGACCTTTATGAAATAAAGACTTTTGACCGTCTGATTTCTGTCTGTTACTGTTTTTGAAGCACTGCCATGGGACTGAAAATGGAACGGTCTGAACCGCTATAGGGATATTGTGGATAACACTCCTGCCAGAGGTGAGTTTCTGGAATGGTAGGGCAATAAGGAGCTTGCATATGATTCACTACATTTCTACTGACTTTCACACTTTCTACTGACTTTCACACTTTCTACTGACTACTGAAAAACATGCTAAGTTTATCAGCCATTTTACCCAAACACTTTTCAAAAATGATACATATATCGAGAGTTTGAAAGAATGATGGGAGCTCATTGGTTGTAGTAACTCATGACCATTTAACACACCATTTTGGTAACACTTTATAATAAGGTTACATGAAATTATGCATGATTTCGTGATGTATTCATACATGGCGATATCGTGACTCATCATGAGTTCACACGACCTCATGTTCTCTCACAGATGACTTCATGTATGAATTCATTATGAAACTATAATGATGTAATGAGAAAACCTTGTTAATATATCATGATCTTAGAATCAGGATGAATTCACTAAAACATTTAGATATTTTTAAGCAAAACATTAACTAATCATAATTATGTTAAGCTTATGCATGAATTTCATGATTCATCATGATGGACAAATGAATGAACTGAAGGATTAGCTAATAATGAGTTAATTACTGCAGTAAATGTTGTATTATGGTAAAAAATAATTTTCTTAAAAATCATGATGAATCATGATATTCATGCATAAACTTCATACGATTAGTTAATGTTTTTGTTAAAAAATCTAAATGTTTTAGCAAATTCATCATGATATTTTAACAAGATTTCCTCATGAATTCATTACAGTAGTAATTCATGCATGAAGTCATGATATCGTCATGCATGAATACTTCATGAAATCATGCATTATTTCATGTTATTATACGGCTCTTCACAACGTAAGTAGAACACTCCATTGATTTGAATGGGATTTTCTGATAAGGGACCTCTGAAAAAAATAATGACTGCTGCCAATGGCAACAGAGTTTGTGCTTTCATATCACTCCGCGCGTACGTAGTAGCGACACTATCTGTTCCCGTCTCTGCCAGAGAAGTTGGGGAATTTGCTTGTGAAGTTAACGTGAGTCCGATTTTCAACATACCCAGAGATTCACCACCATTCCTCCAACTGCGCCTTCAACTAAGTAGCTAGGCTAGCTACTAGCCTAGCCAAACGTTGCCAAGCAACGCGCAAACTTTTGGGAACTAGTTGCCACGGAAGTCATTAAATAAACCTTTCAGCCTTCATAAAAGTGTATGAAGTTTATGTTGTGTGTGTTCAGAGTTGGCAAATGGCCGTATAATAAGCGGGATAATGTATAAAACGCTGGTCATTATCGGGAAAATAAGTACCTACAGGGCGAAACAAGAGTCCGGTTCGCCCTGTCGGTGCTTTCCCGATAATGACCAGCGTTCTATATATTATCCCTTACTTATTCATGCATGACTTCATGTAACCTCATTATAAAGAATATTTGTTTGAAAGTTCATAAACCATACAATGAAAATTGAGTTCTGTTGGGAGTGATAGACAGGCAGATTAACAATGTACAAAAACAGATGGTTCATTCGACATGGCGGCTTTCCGGAGTATACGAAGACAAGGAAAATATATAAAGAAACTGAGAAACTTCAGTCTTTAAAAAAAAATAAGGGATTTGAGTTTTGATTTGAGAGAGTTTTAAACATTTGCGTGACATGTTGCAAATATGCATCTCTGATTGGATAGATAATATATCGGTTTTGGGAGATCTTCGTTACATAATTCATGTTTTAGGTAATTTGCAATTTGCTCAGCACTGATGAATTTCTTGGACCACATTGGTACAATTACTGCTGACCACACTAGAGCAACATATTTCTTTTTTGTCTTTTCTTTCTTTTCTTTGTGTGTGTGCATATTTAAGACAGTTTCTGAATTACCTGGCTGTGGGAACATTTGAGTACAACCCTGAGCCAGCACAATAACATTTTAGCAGAAAAATACACATTGCTTTTCCCTGAGTAATGAATTATAAAAAGCTATTAAAACGGAATAAAACATCGAATCTCAAAACAAATACCCTGGTTGAATGGTGAAGGGTGAATCTTTTTCTTGCACCTATCTGAGCGCTAATCTCATTATGTTCCGGGAAACACGTCTTTTCATGAATTTGATTACGTTCTTTGGCTGAACGTGTCCCGGCGCTTAGCACCAGATTAACCTCTCCAGTTTGCAGCCTGAGGACGATCCAAAATGTCATTAATAGGCTAATTTTTACATAAAAGAAATGAAGTTGTGAGACTCTCTGACTCGCATGTAAAGATGCACAGAGTCATAAGATTCTTCTCCAATCATGCAGATTATTTTGACCATTGGCACGTCAATTATATAGGCAGCCAGTCAAAAGTAAAAAGTGATGCATAGTGAACATTACATTATTTATTTCCTAATAGCTGTAAACTGAGCTAAATGATGCTGACAACGTTACTGCTCGTCTTGTTGCTATACCTTGACACATGCGCAGTGATCTCAAGTTTGCCTATTTCTTAACTCAGACAGGCACTGCTCCATCGCCCTCTTACTGGTTCTATTGGCGTCAGTCACGCTGCATTCAGGGCCAATTCGAATCTGTATTATTTCAACTTGAACTCGGGGCAAAGCCGTGGAGGATAATGAGCATGTCCCTGTTACCGCTGTGGACAATGAGCAGCAGAATCGCCTTGGAGAGATTTGAAACACGGCAGCTTGGCACCGCTCTGTGAATCACTCATTAAAAACTGAAATGGAAACCCTTTGTATAGAACATAAAAAAGTTGAGGACTGTGTAGGTAACTTCACAGGAGCATGCGACTGATAATGCTTAGAGACGCCGACTACAACTGACTTTTCTTAAGCATTTCCTGCCTCAACGGACATTCCTGAAACAAAAATGAAAGACAAGCAGTAGACTGTGTTCACATGGCATCGTAACAGCCAATAGTTTTACACTGGGGTGGTGGACAAGCACATATATCAGAATTAAGATGAGAAACATTTCAGATTTTGTCTAGTCTGCATGGCAAAAGAAGGCTGTCTGCAAGATGTCTGTGTAGGTTCTCAGTCGTACAGGAGTTGTCCATCTTCAATGAAGGTTCTTCATCTTCTGTACTCTGCACTTGAAGTCTCAAACGTTTTGCCTCTCATCCAAAAGGCTCAATTTTTTTCCGATTTTGAGTCAAATTGGTCTCTTAAAGGAATAGGCCACCGTTTTTACATACTGAGATATGTTCTTACCTGACCTTAGACCAGTTAATATATACCCGTCTGGTCTTTGTCCGTGCGCTCTGTCACGCAAACAGAGCACATACGCAGCCTCTCCCACATGTCATATAGCTCCAAAAAAGCTCACGATAGAAGCTACCAAGCTCTTCCACGTGTTCCCTATTTAAATAAAGTTACGTTAAGTTTTTCATGCGAAGTATATTTACACAAAAATGTAGCATGTCGATTTTACAAGCAGATAAAAAGGGGTAGCAAAACGTCCGCGCAGTAACTCCTAAAGACTTCCCCCGCTCACTTCCGTCAATAGAAGCTGCGTGACTTGTAGAGAGCCAGCAGAGAACAGTTGAAGAAGCGTAGATAACTTGTGAACAATGCCTTTTACGTGCATCGTGCCGGGCTGTGATAACAAGCAGAAAGTATATAGTGTAGTAATGTTTCACAGATTTCCAACTCACCCCGGACGACGACACAGGACTCTGGACCTCGACCATGACCAGGAATGCGAGAGCACTTTCCGAAAATATATTTTCTGCTTGTTGTAAAAGGTTCTCTACAAGTCACGCAGCTTCTATTGACGGAAGTGAGCGGGGGAAGTCTTTAGGAGTTACTGAGCGGACGCTGTGCTCCTCGTATCTTTACGCCTCACAATATAGTACTCCTTTTTATCTGCTTATAAAATCGACGTTACATTTCTGTGTAAATATACTTTGCATGAAAACACTTCACGTGACTTTATTTAAATAGGGAACACGTAAAAGAGCTTGGTAGCTTCTATCGTGAGCTTTTTTGGAGCTATATGACATGTGGGGGAGGCTGCGTATGTGCTCCGTTTGCGTGACAGAGCGCACGGACAAAGACCAGACGGGTATATATTAACTCGGCTACGGTTAGGTAAGAACATATCTCAGTATGTAAAAACTGGAGATATGTTCTAACCTGAGCTAAGACAAGTTGATGCATACCTGTCTGGTCTTTGTGCGTGCCCCTGTGACGCAAAACGACCAAAGATGTTGATAGCATTTAGCCTCTCCCATCATATTCCTATAGCTCCAAACAGGGTGAAGTTAGAAGCTACCATGCTCTTCCACGGGCACGCACAAAGATCAGACAGGTATGTATTAACTCATCTAAGCTCAAGAACATATCATAGACGGTGGCCTGTTCCTTTAACATATAAACATAAACTGTCACCTGGAAACAAAACAATACCTAATCTTCAAAAACATGTCTAATTATGGCACTTATTCAATATTTCATGATAGATTTGTATGGGAAATTGTAATTTTAACAATATTTAGATTTGCTTTAAAAGGGATTTTTTTTAATTATCTAATTCCAATTCAGATTTTTTTTTTTAAAGACGAAATTCCAATATTTTCTTTCATTTTCCAGCTTATTTTAAAACTAAACAAGATTCTCCCCTGAAAAAGTCTTTGTAAATAGTAATATTAATAAGGGTAATGCATCGGCTTTATATAGCGCAGCGGTTAGCGTCTCCGCTTCACAGCTAGAAGGTCCGGGTTCGATTCCCGGGTTTGATTCCCACCAGGACGGAGCCTTTCTGTGTGGAGCATGTTCTCCCCGTGTCTACGTAGGTTTCCTCCAGGTACTCCGGTTTCTCCTACCACTAAAAACATGTGCAATAGGTGAATCCTCCAGCCTGGTGATTCTGACCATCAGCCTTTCCCTACGGGGGCAATAAAGTATAAAACAAAACAAACAAATGGTCTCCTATCGAAGTACCGATCAGGCCCTTCCCTGCTTAGCTTCCAAGGTCTGACCGGATCGGGCAGAGCAAAGGCGGTATGGCCACAAATAAATCAACAAAATGAAACTATAAATTCAAGGTTTATACAGTTATTCAGATTTCTTAGCAGAAAATACATGTTTTCCTCATATCTCTAAATTTAAAAAGCTTCCTTATTCACCTGCAGAGTCTCACCTTAATGTGTGTAGACCCATTACAAAACTGAATAGTAAAAAAATATATACATATACATAATGCAATATAATGCAGCTTTTCTGTTTGGTCATTACTTTCAAAAGAAGCTACACTTTATGATTCCCTCAATAACAGTGAATCACCCAAAAAGCGAATATAGCATTATAAACACAACCTGTGTATTCCAATTCTTGTATGTAATGTAAATGTTTCAGGTGTAACTAAAGCCTCCATTGTGACAACAGTCCTCAGCCTCTTCCCTAGAAATCCAGTGTTGCTCAAATATGTGCCGACCACTGCAGCATTCAAACTGTCTTTTTGTGATATTCCCCATTAATTTTTGATAAAGCTGCCAGCGCAGTCTGCGGCTGCCTTCTACACAGTGACATGCCGGTTTAGCAATAAGTTCGACTTTATCTGCGCTCACTTAATTATAACTTTCCTCGGAGAACGCTTAGGGCTAGATGACACGACGTTGACACTAAATTCGACACCACTGCTATCTCCAGCATTTTCACTTTGCACGATCCTTTGTCAATACACTATTAAAACATGAAGGAAGGCTCATATTCTTTTTTATTCGTTCTGCTCAGAGTGCTCTGTGCATGTACTGTATGTGTAAATCTATCATCTATTCAAAATAAACACTGTTGTTTACAGATTTTAAAAGATTGGAGGTAAGATACAATATTCTTGTCATTTTGTAAAAAAACATCACGTCAGGAGCAAAGAATTCACCCGAGGAAACTTCCGCGCTCTTCAAGGTGAGTGTTTTTGTCTTGAAGCTAACAGCTAATACTAATTAAAAATCAAAATGGCTTTACAGGCTTTAAAGTTGTTTTAACGTGTCCAAAGTCCAATGCTTTCCAATGGGAGGCTAGCGGCTCTATGGAGGTAGGTACTACAGCAATGGCGGAGTGTCGTTGTCAAAAAGCAGAGCAGCCAGCGACCATTGATTTTTGCACATGTTTGAAAACAGCTAATTCATAATCATCAATCAGTCATAACTAAATGTTTTATTGTAGTACAGCACTTATTTTTCATGTACCGTATTTGTTTGGGACAGTGCATGTTAATGAACAGACATGATAAAACACATTAATTTAAACATGCCAGAGTGCAACCAAAGGATAATTTCCGTCTGTAGTCCCACGGGCTGAGGGTCGCACTGGGTCACAATATCTAACAGAATCATTCATTTGATTAATGAATGAACACTAACACAGCCTATCAAGATAAGGACTGAGCCCCAGCCTCTAATGAACACCATGTGCCTCTCTCCTTCCACAATCCCAGCACATGCCCCGAACAAGTCCTATTTTGAGCTAGTGAAGCCTCCAGATCAGCCGACTGCCTGAACATCCTGAATGACCAGGTTACTACAAAAATTGATTTCTTCTTCCCTGATGGCACGGGCATAGCATGGTTTTACCAGACCCTCGTACTTACTTCGTTTCGTACAAGGGTCTGGAACTTCTCAATTAAGCCCCGTTATCTGGTGGGAGGGGTGAACTCCTTTGAAACGATTGGATCTGAATTTTGCTAGCGTTTGGTCGTGACGTTTGTAATCCGGCCGAGTGAGTAAAGCAGCCATCAGCTATGCTCTTGGGGGCATTCCTTGCACATTCCAAGGCTTCCATTTTAATTTCTGGATATTTGGGAGCCGAGCCAGGACGGATTGAAGAGCTTCCATTACTTTCGTATCCGCTGCCATTCCCAAACTACAACCTGCAAATCGGCGCAAATGCTTGATGTCACCTACAACACCCGCCTCCCTCGCTCACTGAAGGTCAACCGATGTAACGCGGCCACTGAGATCAAGCCCAGACGTACATGTAGGGAAATTATAATTGACCGGAGTTTACGGATGGCTAAGGCCAGGCTAGCACGGACATATTCCAAGATGAAAAAGCCAGGGACATCATTTTCACACATGGATTGGCCACTACAGAGTCCAGATCTTAACACAATTGAGAATCTTTGTGATGTGCTGGAGAGGGCTTTGCACAGAGGTCACACTCTCCCATCATCAATACAAGGTCTAAATGCAACACTGAATCTTGCTCTTGCTATGGCTTTTTGAAACAAAGCCACAGCAAAAGCGCACTGTAATCAAAGCGAAAGGCATTCCAACAAAGTATTAGAGCGTGTGACCTTTTCTTTCCAGCGACTTTCTTTCAGGTCAGGCAGAGAAATGTGTCCTCATTCAAACCGCCAAGAGCACATCCTACAAACCACCTTTAATTTTGAGTTACCTTTCTGATACAACCTATACACTTATCCCAATATATGCAGGCTTGTAACCTTTTGTTTCTGCATGTTTCCACCATATTTCGATCAGTGATGTGCTGCGGTGTTTGAACTCTGCCAAACCGGGGCTCAGTGCATTTGTATGCGTTGCCCAGCGAGCAGCCGGTAACACCTGGAATGAAAATACACTGTTTATTTATGTCTGTAATGTAGCAGCGGTTTGTTAGCAAAAGGACACCGCCTTCACCACAAACCCGTCTGGTTGACCATCGTAACCTTCAAAAGCAAATACCAAAGAAGATGCTTGAAAATGTCATGAACTTTTGCCGACCAGAGAGAAATCCACGTCTGTCTCTCATTAGAAGAGGCTACAGTTTCAACGCAAATAAATCATTAAAGAGCGCGCCGCTGTTAATTTGCTGTTTTATTAAAAGGGAATGATCGAGCAGCCGAGAGATGTTTTGCACGTAGCTTTGACTCAAACTTTTTCAAGCAGCACCACAGAGAATTCATTAGCAAATACTTGATGTTTTAAGTAAAGCCTTTAATGAAGTCAAATCAACCACTTCTTGCAGAAACCAGCTCCGAACAAGAAGTAAAATAAATCTAAAGCTGGTGTCGGGTCTAAAGGCAAGCCCGGAGAACATCAGCCATTACACAAGATTAAACAGCAAAATAAATACAGATGCGTATTGACAGCCGGGATAGAACGTATATCATTAAGGCAAGACGATGAACAGGAAATGAATATATAATGTAGAGACATCACTGACAGGAAATGTTTTCAGTTTAAAGGTAAGGCAAATTTATTTGTTGAACACAATTTATACACTAGGCAGTTCCAAGTGCCTCACAGTTACATGAAATTAAAATTAAAAAAATCAATCCATAAAACATCAACATAAGCATTAATTAATTAATTTCAGTTGTCATATGGGTGAACAGGCCCAGAGTTGACATTTTAGTGGCATAAAACTGAAATGCAGCCTCACTGTGTTTAGTCTTGGCTCTGGGCTGTGTTGGGCAACTTACTTTAAAAATGTAATGTGTATGTATTACATATTACGGTTTAAAAATGTAGTTGAGTTACACTACTTTGAGTTACTTTTGAGTTACTTTTGGTAAAATATAAACTGAAAATAGTAATGCCACCGAGCAAAAGTGCAGTCAAAGTCTTTTCTTCGCTATCCCCATTCTCCCAAGTTTTGTTTAGACGACATTAGCTACACCCAATAGGTGGTGTTCACGATTTAGAATATGATGATGTCATAATGTCAGGTGGAGGGCGGGGCCGATACAACTCTTTGTGAGACATTCAGTTTTTTGTAAGAAACGTCCAAAACGAAAACGTCCAAAGGTTTTTCATCATCAGCATTTGGATTCACAAACCCGCTGTTTTATTTTTATGCTGAAAGTCCTTTCTACTGGACAACATCACGCTCATGTTTTTGAATATTGTCACCACTTTCGGACGCCTTTTAAAGAAAATAATTGGACACTGGTTTAAATGTACTAATAGAGGAGAAAATGAACTTTGAAATAGTTTTTGTTTCATGTGGATTCACCCAGTAGTGAGATATTAACCAAAAATAAAGACAAAAAAAATCTGCAGTTCACCAGTTACCAAAGTTACCATAGTTACCGCCATAAAATTTCTGTTGCTTCACCTCAATTTTAAACTATGGGCTCTTTAGAATGATGTCACGTGAACGAAACCTATTGCCGCTCTTATATTCCAGTATTCAACATGATTTGGTGATTCGGGACTAAACAAGCAGGTCAGGAGGGCCAGCGCCGTCCTGGGCTGCCCCCCTGGACCCTGTGGAGGTGGTGAAGGACAGGAGCGTATTAACCAAGCTCACCTCCATCATGGACACCTCCCACCCACTGCACTGGACTGTAGAGGAGCTGAGCAGCTCTTTCAGTGGCAGACTGAGAAACCCTCAGTGCAAGAAGGAGCACTACCACAAGTCCTTCATCCTGCCAGACAGTACAGGGGTCCTCAAACTACGGCCCATTCCTGTGCAGAGTTATGATTTTTTTTTTAACTAAATAACCAGTATACTCATTCCAGCCACCGGGGGGCAACTTAAATCAATAAAAAAGAATTCCTCGTGTGTCATATGAGATCAGGATCTAAACAACACATTATAGCCAGGTGGTAAATTAAGCTTACCACCACAGTATGGAGTGAATGAATAATGACTACAGTCTACTTTGAGAAACTAGTGACACAGGCTTGTAGATTGTCACATTACACAATTATGTTTTATTTGATAATAAAAATACCTGTAGTTTTTCAAATTAAAACAAGACTTGATTACTATATTTGCAAACCACTACAGCTAAACAAATATGTGCCTGGAATCAAGGGGGATGACTGTGCCAGGCTAGTAATCTCTACTTCACAATGAGGCTTGCTGCATTTTGGTCTGGGTCATACAATTCTATGTTATAGTCATACAATTCTATGATTCTATGTTATAGTCATGCAATTCTATGTTGTAGTCATACAATTCTATGTTATAGACTGATCTATTCCCGTATTTTGTTTAAGTAATATGTTATATTTGTTAGTTACTGAAAAAAGTTATATATTTTTGTAACTCCTTACTTTTGCATTTCCCCCAACACTGGCTCTGGGCACCACCAGGAGACCAAGGTGGCTCATCTGCCTAACATGTCTGAGACTCTGCTGCTAGACCGTGAAGAAACGTGTAAACAAGCAGAGTTGTTTAAAGTCTAATCTCTGAGCGACAGGAAGCCAGTGCAGAGACCAGAGCACTGGACTAATATAGTCGTACTTCCTATTTCCTGCAGCTTTATTAGAGAGTCGCGTGAGCACCTTTCTTTTCAAAGGCATTTTGAGGCATGAAATTGAAATTATGGATAGTCAGGTTTCTATTTATTAATTTTGCATTGAATGAATCATTGTTATAAAGTGTTACCGTTTATTCAGTGACATAAAAACACATCATCAAAGCAATAAAAAAGACAGAGCAGGACTCCTTACAATAAGTCCCATCGTACCACAGAGAGTTCATACATTGATATTCCACTAAGGCTCTGTACTTTACAAGCTTCTCTGTGATTTCCGTATTGTGGAGACATCAGAAGAAAAACAGCTATGTCCCGGAAAGCAGAGTAGGTACAGGGCTGTTTAAAATGGAATAAGCTCAACCCATGGAATACATCAGGTCCTGGTCTAAAAAGTGCTCGGAGAAACTTCCTCCAACTCCACACTGACAAGTTGAATTTAGTGACAGTGCTGAAGTATTTATACACCTTCTTGAGCTGTCTAATGAGCTAAAGCCATGCGGGATAATGAGCATGTCTCTGTTACTGCTGCGGACAATGAGAGCAGTGGAAACGCCTTGGAAGGATTTGAAACATGGCAGCTTGGCACCGCTCGAGATGGATCACTCATTAAAAACTAGAATGGTCGCTTCTACCTGCATCAATGTATTTAAAAAGGCGTTATCCAAAACACTAAATATGGATCTGAAGCTATTTCTTTTTTGTCAGTGCTCAATTAATGGTCTGTTCTCTTTTGTGAGCTGTTTTGGAATCTGGCTGTAAATACATATTCATTTGGCACAGAATGAGCTAAACAATGTTATTACTCAATACTACAACAATAAGTAATTGAATACATCGTTGGAGGACTGGTGTGATGTGGTTGATGGCGGGAGTGTGAATAATGATGCGAGCAGCTGATGAACCAGTTGAAGTTCATGGAGAGTTTTTTTTTTTTTTTTTGAGACCAAACAGGAGAGAGTTGCAGTAGTCAAGAAGACGGTAGGTGACAAGGCTGTGTACGGGAACGACAGTGGAGAACGGATTGAGCGAGGGACGGACCAATAAGTTGACACACCCTGGAGGATTTTTTTTTATTTTATTTTTTTTGTCCATTTCTCAAAGAATATGAATGAAAACACTAACACTTTTTGTCACTCATGGTCAGTGATGTTGTGAAGCCATTTATTGTGGGGGAAAAAATGTGTGAACTCATTTCAAATCACCAAAACAAAATGAAATACCAAAATCACAGGTTTTTACACCCCAGTTCACCAATGACAGCTTGGAGTCTTTTGTGGTAGTTGTGGATGAGGTTCTTTACTTCTTCTTGGCAAAAAGCCTCCAGTTCCTATAAGTTCCTGGGCTGTCTTGAATGAACTGCACGTTTGCGCTCTCCACACAGTGGTTCAATGATATTGAGGTCAGGAGACTGTGATGGACACTCCAGAACCTTTACTTTATTCTGCTGGACCCAGAGGCCTATGATAGCCTATGATCAAAGGAATATGATGGCCTTGCCAAACTTATTGGCACAACTGTATCTAAATATGTAGGCACACAGCAGCAGGACAGAGGAACAAGGACAAAATAGTGGACAACCAGAGCTATTGGACACTTTTCAACTTGTTTACCATAGTAAATCCTTTCCTTTCTTTGGGTAATACAAGTGTTAATAGGATGATTGGGGGGTCTTTCAACTCCCCCTGGTGTCTCAGGCCAGAAAACCACAAGTACAACTTTCCTGCCTCTGTGTTGGAGGCACCAATACACACTAATGGAATCACGAAGAAGAAGCTAACAGGCTTATGGGCAATAATTGTGGGCTTGCGCCACTTAAACAGTATTTACAGCCAAGTTTAAGTGAAAAAATCTCCATTGTGTAACTGGATGTAAAATATCCGCCTCTCCCTTTGTCTTTTCTGTCAGTGTAGTATTTACTTTTTTTATTTATATCACGGACAATTAATGAGTAAAAAAACGCAACATGCTACGACACCTGCAGTGGCACTTATGGCCTCTAGGCGCATGGGTTAGACTACTTAGTACTGCTTTAAATTCACACCAAAAATATTAAATCATCTTGCAACATCCCCTGGACTCGAGCTGTAGAAAACAAGTGTGTAAGTTTATGGGTCAAAGTGAGAAATTACAAGCAGAATAAGTTTTATTTTGAGTTACACAGTCATTTCTTCATTTAACCTCCTAACCCTCACCTGAATCGAGCACATTTTCTCCACTGTACTTTAACGTTACATCAAAAGGCTTCTTGAAAAAGCGTCAAAGTAGCAACAAAAACCAGACTAAAATGAGGGTGGGAAAACTGACAAAAAAGCCACAAAAGAATGAAAAAAGTGGAAAAAAAAAACAATGAAAAAAGTTGAGAAAATGTGATGAAAATGCAACAAGAGCAAGAACGCTTACTGTAATGATGTTATGGTATTTGAATCCCAAACCTTTACTTAAAGCTGGGGTACTTGAATCTTGTGTTACCAGGCAGAATTCAAATTGTAACTCCCGCCCCCCCACTCTGCGCAACTGCGCACCTCCCTGATAGTCCCTCCCAGTCTCCACCTCTTTGGGAGTGCACGAAATCGCGCACGAGAGCTGTACGTGCACACGCATACGTTGTTGACAGTCCGAAGTTGCATCCAAGGATCCCCATGTTTATATTTTGTTGCTGTAAATAAATGTCGTCGTCACAGGTACGTGTGTTATTTACTCTAATTATGAAATACTCATTTATGTTGGTAAGCTGTAATATCGCCATGTATTATACAAAGATTTAGCAAAAATCTAAATGCAAAAACAAAAAAGCAGACAAGATCGTATGTGAAAACTGACAGATGTGTGCCCTCTTTGCTAAGCTAATATTTTTCTAACTGAATCAAGCTCGTCTGTAACAATATGAGAATTGTGGAGTTTCTAAAACGATTGTCGTTGGTCTGTCATGCGCTGGACGTGGGGCTAGAGGCCGGGGAGCAGCCACAGGTGCAGCCCGAGGACGAGGCCAGGGACGCGGAGAAGATCGTGGGGGAGAGGATGGAGATCAACTGGGAGACGCTGACATGCAGCTACAAAACCGGAGGAGAGAAGTTGACGAGGTAGCGTCCACATTTTTATCATCTGAATTGGTCATGTAAGAGTAATATTATTTGTAAGAAGACAAAAGTAATGACCCAATTACTATTGCAGCATAAGCAGAGAAATTACTTGAGTAACATATAATGGGTCCATTTTATACAGCGTGTATAAAAAAAAAGCTGAATGTACAGTATTGTTTTACTTCTGTAATCTGCCAAACATAAAATAAGTAGTATTTATATTTACAATGAATACTAGATTAGAGAAAAAATGTTTGATGAAAAAAAATAAAATGTAAAGTTTAAACTGTAATTCAATTCTGCTTTTATGTAGATTTTACAAAATAATTGTCATGTTTGCAGGCCAGAATTCAATCCCTCAATTTGGAGCAATGTCAGGATCTTCTCAGGAGGTGTCTGCGCAGAGAGCCTGGACTCCTGTTTGACATTCTGGCTGACGATAATCATGCACCTCAACTGCCTCACTGGTGTGTCTGTGGAAGATGCAGGGAGATGCCAACAGACATTGAAAATAAGTGCAGCAGTCAAGAGCCCCAGCATTGCATCTCACAGCTACCTCACATGGAAGCCTACATCATTGAAGAAGGCGGCCTTCGGTTAGCTCGGAGGCTTTGGAGTGACATCAGAGCACGTGAAGACCCTCCCGATCCAGGAGAGGATAACAAACAGTACAGATTTGCAGCCTATAGACAGATTTGTGCTTGGCAATTTGGAGCGCTTGGGCAATTGAGCTGTGTTGTGTGGCGCATTAGAGATACATTTCCTGACCCACACCATCAGTATGTGAGTTTCATACCACGTAGACTGTGATTGTTTTATAATGTCTTGATTCTATTTTGCCATCATTCCTAATTTGATTATTTAGCTCAATTGTTCAAACATTTTAAATAAAAAAATACAACCAAGAATGTTTACAGTACTTTATTAGAGTTAAAATATGCATATACTTTAAACACAGGTGCTATCCTTGAGGAAATCCGCCACTTCACTTTTGCATTGCTTGCCCTAAAGAGAAAAGAAAAAGTATTAGCAAACCAGCCGAAGTAGGCAATTCATTACCGTTACATTTACTCTAGATCTTGACCAGCATTTTGAAGTGCCTGTACTTTTGTGAGTAGTTTTATCACAGTACATTTTCACTTGTGCAGTATGTTGGGGGTAATGCATTACCAAAGTAACGAGTTACTAAAATATATTCCTATGGTACTGAAAAAGTAATATAACATTACTTTCACAAAATACTGGAATGTATTACATTTGTAAAGGTGTATTCACTAATGTAGAATATATAACACTGCACTTGTGTGTGTACTATTATTTTGAAGTAACGTTACTCTTACTGAAGTGTGTAGAGTACCCAAGATAATTAAAGAAGTATTGACTACAACTCCAAACAACAAGCTACTCCAACTGACATTATTTTAATTTACTCCCAAATACAGACTTGAGAGCAACATCACTCCGGTTATTTCTAATATATCCTCAGTCAGCATATGCAAACCAAGGCCACGGCTGAGTTGAGTTTGTAACAACTCCTCGTTGGTTGGACGTGGAACTCCGGGGAGAAGTCCTAACCGCCGTGGGTCATCTGGTCTCAGTCTCCTCTTTGCTGACATGCCTTTCCCTGAAGAAAACCGACACAACAGGATGGCCCTCTGTAGATCTGGGATGTACCCATAATCCTTTTCCACTTTCACAGGGTACATACTCCACCGTCGTGACTTCTTGTTAAAAAGAAACTAGTACCTATTTTGATGACAAAGTTACATACAACTTTATTACGGAAGATTAATTGGTAGACATTTTAAAGTAAACAAAGTAAAGTTGAACTTACTCCAATGAGCCGTCAGCATTTCTTTTGAGTGGTCTGTGAACATGATGATTCTAATCCAAACCAGCCAGGTGTGTCCGTGCTCTGTAGACTGGCCAAACAAAGTAGGATCTTTTTCCAGCATACATAAGAATGTGATTGTGAAAAGATTCCAGCTCAGCAGTGGATCTTGAAACAAAAACACAGCATTATTTTTATGTTCACACTTCAGTGTCTGCAATATAATATAAATATATATATTTTTTATTATTATTTGTGATAAGAGAACAGAGCACAAAACCACGATACGTTGACATGGAAACACATACCTCAAACAGAGGAACTTCTCAACCTCTTTCAGCCACCTCACTTTCAGAACGATTTCAATCAGTGCTTCATGTGCCACTGATCCTTTGCTAATCCAAGCTTTGTCTCGTTCTTCTAACAACGGACCATGATGACATGCTCCAAGAAGCCATTCATGTTCTCCAGTGACATGGTGAAGAACACCTGTTCACATTTCCTACAGAAACAGAACCATGTAATACAGTAAAAGTAATACAACATAACAGTCAGTACAAATTTTCAATAATAATCATAACAATGATAATAGAACAGCAGACTTACAAAGAACTCATCATATGTTGCAGCAGTCTTCGTGCAAAACCAGAAGTGGTTACATATGTCCTTAGACCATGCAAAAAGAATTGCACAGCCTTTTCTTTGCGCTGCCTATGCACAGAAAATACAAATTATGGACCATTTGCAATGACAAACATTTCACTTATAAATAAATACAGTAACAGTAGCACAGTAATCTTTATTACCTGGTGGATCTTCTTTCCCAAGTATTTCGATCCATGCCACATGTCGAGCGTATGACGAACTCCAGACTCTTTGTACTTTCCTTTTTCTGCACAAAACAACAACAAAAACTATATACACTGACTGAAAAAAATGGACAAATGACTACAGAGCATGCCCCTAAAGTGGAATATACTAAAAGATTTTTGCAATAATGTATACTTACTAAATAATACTGAAATCTGTGGATGTGCATCAGTACACTCTTTCAGATTCTTTAAATCTTTGAGCAGGGAATCAAGTGAGACAATGAAGGCCTCTTTCTCCATTATTACACTGTTGCGTCCTCTTTTTCTTTTCTCCTCTGTGTGCATGTAGATTATTTCTTTGCTGTCATTCTCCATGACCGTGTATGTGCAGTATGCAGCAGGGCTGTCCATCTGGCCATCTCCTCTCAGAAACACAAAGACAAAGTTGAAATGTAGGCAGTTTTAATGTATTATTTAAAATAAATAAAAAAAATGTAAATCAGAGGTGAAACTTACCAAGCACAACTAAATCTGGTTTGTTTTGTAGACGGGATATAATAACCTTCCGCTTCTCCTCCCAGAAGTCCTCTATGGTGTCCACACAGTATGTGTCTTGGATTTTGAAGAATGTGTTATTCCCCACCATACCAATGTTCATAATCAATTGCACTAGCATTCAAGTCCAGCGATGTCATACTACATACAAAGAGTGTCAGACATGTGCCAGTGATAACAGACATTACATGTGTTCAAAAAGAGTAAAAAGCCTTATACCTTGCATCCAGCTGCTGTATGGATGCCTCATCAACTGGACTCCTTTCAAGGTCTCCAACAGCAGCCATAGCAAAGTCATCCGCACTGAAAAAATTAAGCATGCTTTAAAACACAGAGAATAACGAATATTGTGGAAGATGTGCCCTATTTGACTCACTGGTCTGATTGTGATCCAGATGAAATACTGGATGCTGATGGAAGTGGCAAATCAGCAGTCATGCCATGCTTCATAGGTGTGGATGTCACTTTCATATTCTCATAGCTGCAACAACAACAAAAAACAATGCTGCTTAGATAAGTAAGAATTCACAAACATCTCATAAGCATGACAATGGGCTTTAACCTGTTAAACCCCACCTGAACCGAGGAAATTTTTGCATTACGCAAATCTCAAAGCGAAAATGTGATGAAAAAACACGACAGAAAGGTATTGAAAGAAGTGATGCAAAAGCCACACAAAAAGTGGCAAACAAAACGTGACAGAAGAGGCACAACAGAAGGAACAAAAGCGTGCCCGAAAAGCAACAACAACACAACAAAAAAATAGAGAAACGACAGTCGAGAGCAACAAAAACATGACGAAAACACGTAACAAACAAACGAAAACACGACAAAAAATATGCGCTTGGTTTAGGGGAGGGGTAAGAGGTTTTAATCCTTGGACATGAACCCGTTTTCTGCATATAATGGCGAAGTTCTCAGACGGTGACTAGCTAGCTTCTTTATCAACCACCTAGCTTTACATAGCTACGAACAAAGCTTGTCAACAGTTACGCTAGCGACTCGCACATACACCATCTGGTTGATAAATATTTCATTTCACTTTTACATCACATAAAAATAGCAATTATACAAGTTGCGTGCAGTTTATGTGTATTGGATGACATTACTGGCACTGCTGTAGCCTGACTTTCGTCCTACACCAAATATGTCTCCGCTTTCAATACACGGAACAGCAATCGTGTGACTATCGGTAACACGCGTCTCAACGCTAAAGCAAACACACAAAATATAGGAAAATGGAACATTAGATTACCTGTCTAGAAGGAAAACAGCCACTTGCGCGTCCAAAGTTAGTCCAAGACTCGCCCGCAACGCCCTCCATCTGGAATACGCCGGACTGATGTTTATTCGAGTTTTGGCTCTTCTTTGGTTTTTTAGACGTACAGCGTCTTTCTATTCTTCTTCTGATTTCCTCTTTTGTTTTTTTTTAGCAGTATATGCAGTAGCAGCGAGCGCAGGTATAGCGATCTTCCCAGGTGGATGTTTGGCAGCCATGATGCTTTACTCCGTGCACGCGCTTCACTATGCATCGCGTCAGCCAATGAGGAGGCTCCTTCGTGGGCTCTGCTCACCCCTCCTTTCTCTAAAGCCTCTGGTTGGAGCTGGTGGGGTGGACCGCCAGGAAGAGAAATGATTTTGTCTTCCTGGGTTTTATCAACTAAAACCCAGGAAGGCACCTGGCGGCGCCGGGTGCGTTGGGTGTAGTCGCAGCTCTCTTTACCTGTGTGTTGCTCGCAAATAATTGTTACTACTCCAACACTGATCGAATCTTAAGCAACTTGTACAGCTCAAATGGTAACATCAGATCTCCATCAGTAAATTTAGCGCCGATCAAAGTTACCAAACACTTTGGTTTCGGAAGAAATGCTCTGGCCACCACCTTCATTTATCTGCGCAGCGGAACAACAAAGCATGTAAAATCTATACTAAAGCCACAACAAAGCATTGCGCTTATAATCGCTATCTGCCTACTACTGTCCGGAGATATCCACCAATGTCCAGGTCCTATCAACAATCCAACTCAAGATGGACCCCACATCATCACATCAACAACCAGTGGGAGCACCTCCGGAAACTTTCAGGTATGCTCATCTATTACAGCAAACTACACGTTGGAGCAAATATCTCACCTGAATGCTCTTTCTACCTCCGCCGTGGGGCTACCGGTGACCGACGCGGGTGTGGCGGTCGGCTGGATGGATCCATCTGGGACCGAGAGCGGCGTGTCTACCTGCGGCGCACGGTGTGCGCCCTCGCCGCCAGAGAAGCCTCCCGCGCCGGCGATGCCATCGGATGGGTTCCCCTTCGGCTTCGACTGTACCCGTGGATCAGTGGCTGCTCAAGAATCATCGCGCTCATCAAATAATCCACATAAAGATAGGAGCGAATCCGTGACATCTTCCCATGCGTCTTCCAGGTTGGAGTCTCACAGTGGCGCACCTCCTACACGTCATCAGAGTGCGCGCCCCACAATGTCGAAAAATAGACTACGTCAGAAGGGAAGACGTGGAGTGGATTTTCGCCTACTCCGCTCTCTTCCAAGGCTAAAGACCATCCCCAGCATTAAAATCGAACTTTTTAATGCCCAGTCTCTGACAAATAAAGCCAGTCTTATACACGAACACATTCTTGATAAAAATATTGACATTATGTGTCTGACTGAAACGTGGCATAAACCAGAGTCATATCTTTCCCTGAATGAGGCCTGTCCCCCTGGATACACTTACATGGAAAAGGCTAGGACCACTGGACGCGGAGGAGGCTTGGCAGTGATACACCAAAAAGACCTCCATCTACTATCCCTCCCTGTGCCTGCCTTGTCCACATTTGAATGCCTTCTATTCAAATGTATATCAAAAATAACAACAACAATAGTCCTTATCTACCGTCCACCTAAAATGCATTCAGGTTTCATCACTGAACTACAGGACCTGCTAATATCACTCTGTGCTACATCCTCCAATACAGTCATACTTGGGGATTTTAACTTGCATGTTGACTCCCCCACAAACCCATTGGCTTTTGAGTTTCTCGAACTCCTGGACTGTCTCCATCTTAAACAGCATGTAGAAGGGCCCACACACACCAAGGGACATACCCTCGATCTGGTCATCACCGACACTGCCCCTATATACAACCTTCAAGTCCACGACTTAGGCGTGTCTGACCATAAGGCCATTTCAATGGAGCTGTCCCTGGGATGCCCATGCTCCAGACCAAAGCGTCAAATGCAGTTTAGAAACCTGAAAACGATAGATTCTGCCTCCATGAACCAGGACATTCAAAAACTCTCCTCATTCTCTAGTTTTCCAACAGTTAGTGCATCTGTTCAACATTACAACTCAGGCCTCCATAATATTCTCGACATCCATGCACCATTAAAAACAAGAACAGTTTCTTTTCCCAGATCATCCCCATGGTTCACAGATGAGCTGAGGAAAATGAAAATGACTGGTCGAGCCCTGGAGAGGCAGTACCTGGCTAGCAGGCTGGTAGTACATAAAGAAGCCTACCGAAACCATCAAAAAGCCTATTCCAAAGCTCTAGCTACAGCCCGCTCTCAATTCTATTCACACAAAATCGCCAGTAGTTCAGGAAATTCAAAACAACTATTTTCCACAGTTAGCTCGCTCATCAAACCCCACACACATGCAATCAGTGATACCACTGAGGATCAGTGTAATAGGTTCATGGACTCTTTTACCCACAAGATTGACACTATACGTTCTACCTTTCCTGATCTGACCCCCCTTCATCCAGAAAATATGCTTTTGGAGCCACTGTCCACATTCTCTAGTTTTCACAGTACTACACAGACAGAGGTAGAGGGCATCATGATGAACATGAGGGCCTCTACATGCTCCCTGGATCCACTGCCAACTCCACTTATAAAAGCCAATATCCCCGCCATCAGTCCATTAATTACTGCTGTAATAAATCATTCATTAAAATCTGGTGAAGTCCCGCCTGCTCTTAAAACTGCTGTCATTCATCCCCAACTGAAAAAACCCTCATTAGATCCTGAAAATCTGGCAAACTACCGACCAATATCCAACCTACCGTTTTTATCCAAGGTCCTGGAGAAGGCTGTTGCAGCTCAGCTTCATCATCATCTTCAAACACATAATCTGTACGAAAAATTCCAATCCGGTTTCCGGTCAGCACACAGCACAGAGACTGCCTTGGTGAGAGTAACAAATGATTTGCTGATGGCTGCAGATCAGGGCTCACCCTCCCTCCTGGTCCTCCTGGATCTGTCGGCCGCGTTTGACACCGTGGACCATCACATCCTGCTCCATCGGCTCCAGTCAGTTGTTGGCCTCACTGGTACTACCCTTGACTGGTTCCGCTCATACCTCGGAGGAAGAGAGGAGTATGTTGCCCTGGGGCAGGCCAGATCGTTGCCTCACACAGTCACCTGTGGGGTCCCTCAAGGATCGGTCCTTGGGCCGGTCCTTTTTACTATCTACATGCTCCCCCTTGGCCAGGTCATCAAAAACCACCAAGTCTCTTTTCACTGTTACGCTGATGATACACAGCTATACATGAAAATTGACTCTACATCCTCCTCAGTCCCACCGTCTGCACTCCACCTCTGCCTGGAGGAGATAAAGGCATGGATGACTAACAACTTCCTCCAGTTAAATAGCAGCAAAACTGAAGCCATCCTGATTGGCACCCGGCACCAAATCCAGTCATCCACCATATCCAATATTCATGTCTCAAGCCATAACATTCCCCTTTCCTCCTCCGTTACAAACCTAGGGGTCAGATTTGATCCTCATCTGTCATTTGAGAACCATATCCGCCACCTCTGCAAAGTGTCCTTCCATCACCTACGAAACATCGCCAAACTCCGCCCCTCCCTCTCAAAATCAGACGCTGAGAAACTGGTCCATGCCTTTGTCTCCTCCAGGCTGGATTACTGCAATGCCCTCCTCGTCGGGATCCCTGGTAAGAGCCTCCTGAAGCTCCAGCACATTCAGAACTGTGCAGCCAGGATCCTGACGAGGAGGCGCAAATATGACCACATCACCCCTGTCCTCCGGTCCCTTCATTGGCTGCCCATTCACCACAGAATCCACTACAAAATCTGCCTCCTCACATACCAGTGTGTCCATGGAACAGCCCCGGCATACCTCACTGAGCTCCTTACCCCACACACCACCACAAGGCGCCTACGGTCCACTTTCACCCACACCCTTCACCAGCCCGTGACCAAGCTCTCCACAATGGGCGACAGGGCCTTTAAGGCAGTTGCCCCGAGACTCTGGAATGCCCTGCCAGAGTCCCTGAGGGCTCCCCAGAGTGTTGAGGCCTTTAAAAAAGGCCTAAAAACACATTTATTTTTAAAGGCCTTTTCAGACTAATTTGTTTGTTTGCTGTGTTGTTTTTACTATGTGAATGTTCTTTTTGTTTTTATCAGATTTTACTATTCTGTTGTAGCACTTTGAGGTTTCGCTGAAATGTAAAGTGCAATATAAATACAATTTATTATTATTATTATTAAAATACTTAATTATAAGGCACAGAAAGCACGCAGACGTACGATTTTTTCTGAAATGATTACTTTTACGATATACTGCATGAGGCTAATAGGATTTTTTTTTTTATTAAAGCAAATAACTTAGGTACCCCAGCTTTAAAGAATGTTGCTTGTTAGAAAAAAAACTGCAGCAAACATCTGTACATTGCGTTGGCTCCACCAGCCTCACCTTCTCTCCGGTGCGGATGAGCAAGTGCGCTGTTCCCTTCACAAAGGTCAAGTGTAGAGCAGGTCTCCAGGCTCACTGTGGGGTAATTAGAGGGAGCTGTGGCGGATGCACCGCGGCTCCTGGGATAATGCAGCGGTACTCACCCCAGGGCTCGCGAATGCGGTGCTTCTGTACATCACAAAGCACAGTTAGAACTCATAACATCAAGAAAGACACAATCTCAAGCAAGCAAGAGATGTCCAGGCTTTTGCAGATTCCTATACCACTAATCAGGGTGTTGTGTGTAGCTTATTGGACAAAATCATCATCAAAGGCACCACACTGCTTATGATATTCAATTATATGTTTATATAATTCATCCCTGTTAAGAATTGAGATGTAAGGGAGTTTGAGCAAACTAACTAACTCTTCAAACTTAACTCGCTCCCATTGTTTGTATGAAAAAGAAAGAAAGAAAGAAAAAATAATAAAGAGAGAGAGAGAAGGAAGGAAGGAAAGAAAGAAAAAAGAAAGAAAGAAAAAAGAAAGAAAGAAAGAAAGAAAGAAAGAAAGAAAGAAAGAAAGAAAGAAAGAAAGAGAGAAAGAGAGAAAGAGAAGAAAGAAAGAAAGAAAGAAAGAAAGAAAGAAAGAAAGAAAGAAAGAAAGAAAGAAAGAAAGAAAGAAAGAAAGGAAGGAAGGAAGGAAGGAAGGAAGGAACACAAACACACTCTCATTCATCCTGGCCTATTGTATATGTTTTTAGTGGTAGGGGAAACCTACGCAGACACGGGGAGAACATGCAAACTCCACACAGAAAGGACCCGTCCAGTGGGAATCGAACCCTGGACCTTCTCGCTGTGCCGCACGAGCTCTAACTGCTGTGCTACTGTGCCGCTAGTGAGTGACATGCATAACTCACTCTCACAATCTGCGTGATTAATGAAAACGCTTTAAGACAGCTGCAATCTTACCTACAATACAGAAACTCAGTTAGCAATTGTGCTTGATAATCATGCAAATGAATGTTCAGATTTGTACACTGTTTAATTTTCTTTCAGAATATATTGTTAGAGCTTTACATCAAACAATTTCACGGAAGCATAACCCCCTAAGACATAAAGCAGTGTATTTTCGACTGAAGCGAATAGTCCATCTTCTCAGTTAAGCTGCTAAGGGCTGGTCTTGCTGAGATGAGCAGCAGTTTGGACTTTGCAAAGCACGGATTATATTTGCTGAGACTTGTGGCACTGAGAAATCCATCTGAATCTCAAATCGAAACAATATAATGCAGGTGAATCACTTGCTGAGACCGTTGAGGAAACTCTTACCTGACACACTTGAGGCCAAAGCCAAGGTGTTGCAAGAAAACAAACAATGCACAAAACACAGGGTTGATAGCAATCATTCTAAAATCGACAATCACTAAAATGCTGTGTTCTTGTTTTTTTCGTTTATTTGAGGATTGAGAGGCCCTCACATGATTAAAAACAATGAAAGAGGAAGTGTGTATATTTCTAGTTGCTATGGTCCAAACTCATTTCTGATTTTCCTAGAGCCTTTAAAGCAGCACTAAGTAACTCTTGCCCCTAGAGGCCATAAGTGCAACTGTAGGTGTCGTAGCAAGTTGCGATTTTTTAACATATTAATTGTCTTGGAGATTAACTACTACGCTGACAGAAAAGACAAAGGGAGAGAGGGATGTTATACATCCAATTATACAATGGAGATTATTTTTTTCACTTAAACTTGGCTGTAAATACTGTTTAAGTGGTGCTATCCTGCAGTTAGCTTTGCCCGTTTGCATTTTAGCTTCTTCTTCGTGATTCTATTAGTGTGTATTGGTTGCTCCGGTCCGGTGGCAGTCAAGTTGCAAGCATGGTTTTCTGGCCAGAGACACCGGGGGAGATGAAAGACCCTCCACACTTGTATTACCCCCACAGGGACTACGAAAATGATTTATTAAGGTAAACATGTTACTTACTACTGCTTTAATGTGTAAACTTGGTAAGCTGTGGGATGTGGATGAGTTGTGAAGTGCTGCATGTGCAGGTTGTCAATGCACAGCAACAGCTTCTCCAGTGTGAGCTTAACATAATGATTAATTTCAAATGTCATTAACCAAATAAAGATTTCACTCACCATAATGTTGTTTTGTTACTGAGTTAAGTGTGGACATCTTAATTATGTTATACTGTGATAACTTCCTACCCATAAAATACCCGATCATGCCATATAGAAAGAATCTCAGTGGTCAAAGTGTCCATTGAGTTAATGAGTTACGAACCCAAACACAAATCTACCATCAGTGCTAACATCAAACCCTGCTTATGAGGCTAATTTTGTTTTTTTGTTTCTACTCTTTAAAGAACAGGCCACTGTTTTTCCATACTGAGATATGTTCTTACCTGAGCTTAGGCGAGTTGATGCATAACTGTCTGGTCTTTACGCAAAAACGCCGAACATGTTGTTAGCATTTAGCCTCTCGTCCCCTCCTATGTGGGGCCAAACTGGGGGGAATTTAGGGGTGCTATATTGTTGCCGTAATAATACCTTAGGAGCACTTCGACGTCCGCACAGTAAAGTCGAAGGTGTTATTACGCCTTGCAATAGCACCCCTTTTTATCTGCTTAAAAAGTTTTATTTTGTGTAAATATACCTGGATTGTTTAAAGACTCATGTAACCGTATTTAAATAGGGAAAACGTGGAAGAGCTTGGTCGCTTCTAACTTCACCCCTGTTTGGCCCCATAGAGGAGAAGAGGAGAGGCTAAATGCTAACAACATATTCAGTGTTTTTGCGTGACTGAGCGCAGGCATAAAGACCAGACAGGTACGCATCAACTCGTCTAAGCTCTGGTAAGAACATATCTCAGAATGGAAAAACGGTGGCCTGTTCCTTTAATTAATTTAATTAACTGCCGTGAACAAATGACCAAAACAACAAAACAGCACAACATCAAGGCTTATGGTACAGAAGAATATGTCAAGAATTGGTCTAGAGATATAGATGCTGGACAAAGAATGTAAGAAGTGAAAAGAATGTAAAAATACAACAACAACAGCCTTGGAGCGGGTTATCAACAGTACCAACCATAATTAGAGTTCCCATGTATTGATATATTCTGCACACTGCCTTACATTCATACACACTGCCTTAGCTGCATATAATAACACACAGGTCTTTTTGTAGAAACAATACTTGAACCCATATCACCAGTAAACAAAATACAAACATGTGCTGCAGTGCGGGAGACAAGATAAGCACTGGTTTGCTCTGTAGACTGTGAATAGTGTGGTATATCTTCGGCATTAACCTCACATTGTCAAAAACACACCGCACAGAGTCCCAGTGGAGGAGCAGACAGCGCATACAAAATACCAGCGCATGCATCTGACTCTGGAGCAGGACTGGGGGAGCGGTGACTACAGCCGAACTGGGCCTGAGGGAATCCCGGAGGTAAAGGCACACTCGGCCGTGATAACAGCTCCTTGTCCAGGAACAGAGCTGATAAACTCACTTCGGCCCAAGTCCCTAACTCCAATAATTAAGCTCCCTCTCAAATCGGAAAGTCTGGCCCACAGCGCCGCAATGACCAACACAAAAGTTACTACAGTTTTGTCATTCATCCAAATCCCAGCGCTCGCCAAATGCAGACAGAGGAAGCTGTTTATGAATTTAAATTCCCAAACGGTGGGAAAAAATAAACAGCATGTCATATTGTAGTGTGCAGGGAGCTGAATTTTAATAGGAAGAAGACTCATTTACAGCGTGATTTATGAGCAAAAACTTTAAGTCGCTTGTGGATAGCAAAATGTTTAATAGCGCTATACAAACTGCAATCAGTTTAAATAGGGCGTAATAGCATGACCTAAAACTATATATTTGTATATCTAAGCTACACCGCGTTCCAAATTTTTAGGCTCCCTGAAGGTGTGAAAATGACCTCTGAAAAATATGTGGAGTAAATTCTGACTGACCACTGTCTTCTATGGTACAAAAAGAAGAGCCGTGCTTTCCTGAAATCCTCTTCATGCATGACAACGCACCATGTCCTGCTGTAAAGAATACCTCTGCATCACTGGCTGCTATGGGCATAAAAGGAGAGAAACTCATGATGTGAACCCCCTCCTCCCCTGACCTCAACCCTATTGAGAACCTTTGGAGCCTTAACAAGCAGAGTGTGGGAGGCAGTTTTCATCCAAACAGCAGCTCTGGGAGGCTATTCTAACATCCTGCAAACAAATCTAAGCGAAAACTCTACCAAAAACTCACAAGTTTACTGGATTTAAGCATTTTGAAGTTGCTATCACAGAAGGGCTCCTATGTTGAAATATAACTTGACCTGTTAAGATGTTTTTGACGGAAATAGCTTTTGGATTCAATAAATATCCTCATGCTACAAATTCAACAAACGACATTTGTCAGTTAATTACAAGCTTTAAAATGCATTGAAACGATGAGTTGCATAATAATTTGGAACAGTAGATTTTGAGGGTTTTTTTTTTATCACTGGGAGTTTTTTTCAACCACAGTCAAATGATCCTCTAACAGTTAAAGACTTGAAAATTATGCTGACTCATTTGAGTTGACAGTTTAGAAATCAGAGAAAAAAACATTTGCATAATCATTTGGAACGCTGTGTATAGAAGCCTGTGCTGTGCGTTTGACCCATTAAACCTGTGCCTCAGTGCGCATAGGTCAAGGATTAGCTCTTGTGCATGTTCTGGGGTGATGGAAACACATCCATGCGTTGAAAACCTGCAAACTTGACACAGAATGAACACGACCTTCTTACTGATAGAATATGTTGTCCCCAAACTTTATGAAGGAAGGAAATGGCAATTCCGAGGTGTTGTTTGACAAAGGCTAAATATGCAGAAGGTAGTATCTATCACGAGGATGTCAGACGAGTGTCACATTATAATGTTTCATATCACTGCATCTGAATAATTCAAAGCAAGCACTGTTTGAAGGTCTACAGTATAGGTCTTATAATATGTATTCATTACCACAGTACCAACAACTAATAATCCCCCACTGTGTTGATGCAGAGTCATTGCCAAACAGCGGCTGGGTCCTTGATGTGCAAGTAAAACCGCAAAGAATCAGACAGTGTAATTGTGCCGCTAATGGCCTCCCTTTAGACAGCAGGATAGTAATAAGTGTGAACCCGGAGCTGCTGAGACTGCCTCTGTCTGGGAGGAAATGATCATGGATTGCAAAAAGTGAAGCTCTGCACTTGCTCGGCACGGCTTCATAATATTGTGTAAATCTTTTCCAAGCTTTCCCATTGTGTTGTTACAGCAACACTGACACTGAATATGGGCCCATGCAGTCGGTATCAATGAGGTTTGTTGTGTCGTCCAACAATAGTCTACCAACACACAGACAAAGAGATGACTTTCACATTAATAATCGCAAAACATGCAAAATAAAACAGCTGCTAGACCCTAACTGTATTGCTTCTATAACAGCATAAATATATATCTTTTAAAAGAAACAGTTGATCCTGACCACATATTGGAAATAATCTGACAGTTTGTTGGTTCGATATTGATCTAAACCCGCTTCTTTAAAGTTTCCCCTAAAGAATAACTAAACATCACTTCTGTTTTTTTAATTCTCCTTCTATTTCAACAACAATTACACATTAATTTAATCTTGTAATGTAAAATAAAGGTCCGACATGTAAAGAAGGGGCAATTCTTCCCAGCCAAACATTTGTTCATCTCATAATTATAAAACATAGAATGCATCGACAAAACATAGATTCAAAACAAGAAAATACATCTAAGCGAATTATTAATATCGTCCCAAAAGGGTTAATGGCCTGTCCGGTTCGACATGAGCTGAACATCGCCTCTGTCCCTTTGAGACCCTCCTCCTCAAACATCGCTGCCTCTCCGGCTCCGTGGATGTAGCAACTGTTGGACATCAGCTCCAGTGGATGTTTTCACTCAAACAAATGGCTCAAAACACACTTCTTGATACATTTTTGATGAGGGACAACAGTGCATCATGGTGATGTTGACGCTTCAGATGATCAAAGGAGACAGAGGGCAGCTACAGTTTCTCCATCCTCCAAGGTCATGCGGGTGGAGTGGCTGAAGGACAACGAGATCATCGACCCGGCCGAGGACAGGAACTTCTACATCACCGTGGACACAACCTGATCATCGAGCAGGCGCGTCTGTCCGACACGGCCAACTACACCTGTGTGGCCAAGAACATCGTGGCCAAGCGCAAGAGCTTCACCGCCGTGGTCATCGTCTACGGATTTCCCATCAACCAGTGCTCCTCCTGTGACCAAAACAGTGAAGATGGCGGCCGCGACACAACGATCTTTCACCAAAGAAAAAAAAAAAGAGTGGTGCGCACTGAATGGGTGCTGCTGCCGGATGCTCTCTCATCGAATGCAATTTCTCCATCTGTGAGATAAATAAAGTACCATCTTATCTTCTCTTTAAAAAAGTTGATTTCACATAATCAGAATCAGAACAGTTTTTATAGCCATTGTTTGGAACAAGTTCACAGGTTCACAAACTAGGATTTTTTCTCAGTACAATCATGCAACATAAAGCATATAACACAGATTTTAGATTAAAAAAAATAAGCGATGAAAACTTTAGATTAAAATAAATACAAAATAAAATGTAAAATATGATAAAGACAACAACAACAATCTGACATAGAACAACAACGGGATTGTATTTACAGATGTGTAGGTGCATTAAGTAATAGCAGAGTATCTCAGTGTGGACATACAACATAGTGCAATAGATCATTGCAAATGGCTGGAACAGGCCTCCGTTCCATAGTCATTGAGTCTTGTACTTCCTGCATGTAGTACATTTCTTGGACTGGCATCCCAATGCTGACAGGTATAGTCTAGTGTAGGGGTCTCCAACAGGTATGTAAAAAAAAAAAAAAAAAGGAAGTCTAGCCCATTCCTGTGCAGAGTGATGATTTTAAATAACCAGAACGCTCACTTCAGCCACTAGGGGGGGACCTTAAATTAAAAAAAAAGAATGAATTTCAAACATGTCCATCAGAGGGCACTGACATAACACGTCAGGATATAAACAACACATTATAGCCACGTGGCAAATGGACAGTCTGCCCCAGTGCGGCTCTGGAAAAAAAAAGTTTCCTCAATAGTATTTTCCCAATCAAAACTTGAAATTTACTTGGAGACCCCTTCTCTAGTGTTTGCTTGTGTGCTTTAACACGGTACCACTATAGTGTTACCTTGAGGTAAATAAATAAATGTAAATATGTGAATAAGTTAGCCTGGCTAACGCCAGACTAAAATCACAAATTATATTTAGTCTGGGGACCAAAAATTCATTTTCTCGTAGGAGAGGTGCGGTTTACGAATGTCTATCATGCGTCTGCACGTGGCCACAGCCAATCGTATCATCGTATCCGATGATGTATGACGTACCCGCTGTAAACTTTCGAGTTAAATTATTTAGAACACGGCCTAAAGCTTGATCGAAAAATAGCATCGCGTCTGCTGCTGTCATGTTGGATCCGTAAATAAACTTTTTTTTTTAATCCGTAAATAAACTACAAGCTTCCGTATATCAAATAGCTCGTCATCATCTTGCCGTCCTTCCTCGTCCTGTGATTGGTTCCCAAATCCATGCGAAAATTTCGGCCATGGTCCCCAGGCTGCTGTGCAGTTCGAAATGATTCGAGCGCACACAGCAGCCTGGCATTAGCCAGGTTATGAATAAGTGTAAATAAATTGTAAATATTGTCTGTGTATGTATATATTTTTGTGGTTGTATCTGCCTGCCCCATCTAGATCAACCAAAACACACATATTTATTGTCTTCTTAGTTTAAGCAGACACTGTTAACTCATTCTTGTGATTTTATGTTATGACCAATTTAGGCAGAAATGTATTGTAACATTCCAAAGGTTTCACATACTTTTTCCCACTTTGCTTTTGTTCATTCCCTCAGCCCTGGCATTTTCCATGATGACAATGCCAGGTTTTATCAGGCTAAAAGTGTGGAAAACCTCATGGTATCCGGGAATAAAAACACATTTATGTAACAAGGACACTCAGTCTCCGCACACACTCAGTCTCAGGCGGTTACAGTAGCTGACCTTGTGTAGTAATGATCTGGACAGCATGTCAAATACCAGTGTATTGATACAAAGAGTGCAATGTGTTCCTTTGTGCCAGTCCTATGCCTAAATAAAAAAGCTTGCAAAATCATGAATAAACCTTGAAGTATTTGATGAATCCATTGAAAATACCAGAAAGCCATTTGCTAAGTTCGTTTTCACATTGTTTTGTTTTCCTCAATTGCCAGAGACATATTTTTAGACGTGCACATTTTGGGTAACGTCAACACGTGGATGTTTTCACACCGCACGACTTGTCATCTTTTGGGAAAATTAGAGAAAATAAGCCACAGAAAGTGCAACTCAGACTGAGGCAGATCTCTTTCGCAAGGACTTCGACATTCAAGGAAAATAAAGTTTTGTGTGCAAGAGACAGTAATGGTGAAAAAGTGTCAACCAGATACAAAGATAACAAAAGCAATATTGAAGTGTCTGGCAATTTCTTGTTCAAAAGAAGATTATAAATGTTTGCTGACATAACTGGGACTATTACATCAAGCTCCAATTCAGCTGTCAATGTCTGAAAGTGGTTCAAAGTGCTTTTTTTCTATTTCATCTACTGGAATTTTCAGCTTTTTCTCAAGAGTTGGCTAATGGTATGTTTGGAGGTTACAACATTTTCATCTCTGGAATAAGAAAAATAAACAAGTCTTTGAACTTGTGGAATATAAAAGCAAAAGTTCTCGCAGACAGTGCTGTAGTGTTGCCCCAGATTTCCCGAGTTTTGATGCTTGTGATTTTAAATACATTCCCACATTCAGTGTGAGTGTGATGAAGCGTCAAACGATTCTGTTTGCTGTGCCTCGAACCAAACTCGCTGCTCAAGTTTGAAATCATTTTCCTCTCTATATATTCCACCAAGACAAAACAACTTCTTACAGTGTTTTCTTTAAAAATCATGTGTGTTTTCACACCCCTGATCAAAACCATGTGTCGCGCTAGAGTGAATGGAGAAAGCCTGTTGCAAGTGTAACGTGTAACTCAGTGTCGTTTTCCGTCAATGAACCAGGATTTTGCGCGTTTGTTCTTATACTGATGGTTTACTACCTTTGTCACCACATTAAGCATGCACAATGAAAGTGTCATTTGCAAACGGTGTAGGCCAGGGTTGTCTGTAAGGCGCATCATTAGTATGGATGGAAGGAGAGTCACTATAAATGAATGAGATGATGCGTGATGGATACAGCCCAGGATATGTCAGTCTTTCTGTCTTGTTCAATGTTCTGAACATTTAAAACAACCCAGATCGCAGTCTTGTTTTCTTTTTTTTTGCACTGAGGGAAGTGTGGAATCTTTTTTTTTTTTGCCAAAGATTCCCAAGACAAACGCACATGTCAGGAGAGTGGCTCTGCTCAGTTCATCATGTAAAGGTCACACAGATTGGAGTCGGGAGGAGCAGACTGACTCTATGACTGCTGTATAGATGGTTTCTACACACTCCACTTTCCCAGGAAGAACTATATTTTGTGGCAAACTCAGAGAGGTCAAGTGACATATAGTGAACTATGCTGCAAGTGCAGGTGATGGAGATTACTATGGCTGTGTTGTTCTTGATTTGTGATGGAAATGTCAAGGCAAAGGGATAAGGAGAATTGTAGACGATTCATTTTCATTTGAGTTGTGGATTTTTCAGGCCCGAAACATTAATGAGTAATTTTTCTGTTGCCACTGGCAGTACGCAGGTTCCTTCAAGTCTTCATGTTTGAACTTTCTTAAACTTAGAGACAGGTTTATTTAAGCGTTAAAGCAGTACTAAGTAACTCATGTCCCAGAGGCCATAAGCGCAACTGCAGGTGCCGTAGCATGTTACGTTTTTTTACTCATTAATTGTCCGTGAGAGTAAATACTATGCTGACAGAAAAGACAAAGGGAGAGAGGGATATTTTACATCCAATAACACAATCGAGATAATTTTTTTTCACTCAATCTTGGCTGTGAATACTGTTTAAGTGGTGCTAGCCTGCGTTAGCTTTGCCCGTTAGCCTATTAGCTTCTTCTTCGTGATTCCATTAGTGTGTATTGCGCCTCCGGATCGGTGCAGGGATAGCTGCAAGTGTGGTTTTCTGGCCATAGACACCAATACAATAATGTATTGCCCCCAGAGGGACTACAGAGCGGATTTATTATGGTAAACACATTACTTAGTACAGCTTTAAAGTCCCGTTGTATAACTCTATTCAGTGAGCCTGTGCTTTGTTCTAAGGTGGTATTAAGTGTGAAAAGTCTTTTTTACCACAGAGCTAGCAAAATATTATAAACATCCTGACAATTATATATAGCATTGCTGACTGAAAAACATTATAGTGTCACCCAGCATGTGTCTATGCACAACTTAAACCGGATCAGAGCGTGATAATGCGCGGCTGGGGTTACCAAATGTCACTGAATCAGCAGAGTCTGAAATCAGGAGGCTTCAAACAGAATCCTCTCCGCACTGTAGTATTTGATCATCTCAGACAATTGATCTTTAGTGTTCAAAGAATATTTACGCTCCAGGCTCTGCTTCGCAATATTTCAAACAAGCTGCGGTGAAGTGTGTGATTTTAATATCAAGTCAAATGTAAATAAACAGCCGCCTGCCGGGATTACAGTATGTGCAAGATGTGGTTGTTTTTTTCTACAATTATTGCATGCATTATAGCGACAGTTCAGGCTTTGGCTTGGACAGATGCTGCTGATAACCAAGTCAGCAGGTATGAGGGCTCATTTCAAGACATGAGGCAGGTTCGTTATTGTTCCGTTCATCAATAGTTTTACTGCAAAACAATTTAACAATGCGCATAGCTGTGAGTAGATGCTCTGCACTTTTTAAAATACGTTTACACTTTGCACTGTCACTTTTTTTTTACTTTGTCACATTAACTCTATTGTGTGAAAACATGACTAGTGAGAATGCAATTATATGTGTGATTGCCTTTGTTATTTACAGCATTACAGGAAATATCACTCCAGCTGAAGTGACTTTTTCATGTGTTATCCAAGCGTCATCCGTCATCTGTGTTTCTTTCCTGAACAACTGTTAATCCGTCAACCTCCTGCTGACAGGAAGTTTGTTATGTGAGTTACATCTCAATCAACGTGAGTTCTTGAAAGCAGTGGTGACAATACGGGACAGTCGTAACACCTGGAAAAGAACTACTAAATAGTTGTCCTCTGCGTTGTTGTGTCGAGACCAAATGCAGAAGTGTTGAAACTGTTCATAAAAATACCAAATTACCACAAGAGGAATGTAAAATGATTTACTAAAAAAATATTAATTGACCCAGTTCTTTTGCTCAGTGGTGGGAAGTATTGGACACTTCAACAATGATAAACCTTTAACAAGATTTAAATGAGCTTAAAATGATTTAAAGAAGAAGTCAAGATACTTCACAGATAGCAGATTGAAAATCAGCATCAGAGGTGATCAGTCTCTAAGTTTGATTTCAAGTCTTCTCTCCTGCTGCTCCATCATGAAGTCTCGACCTTCACGAAATCGCAAGGTCTTTTCTTTGCTCCAGCTCTTATCTTGTCCTAAATTATTTCCTAATATGGGCAGTTTCCTGTTGCAAGACCAGACGGTCTGGTTTCTGTTAATTTTTTCTTGTTTAGCCCTATGTATGTGCATGTTTTTGCAAGCCTTGCATGTTTCAGTACGTTCTCCACTCTTACCAAGTTACGTACATTTCTCTATTTAAAGGAATAGGCCACCGTTTTTACATACTGAGATATACATACTGAGGACGTTGTGCTCCTCGTATCATTACGCCTCACAATATAGTACCCCTTTTTATCTGCTTATAAAATCGACATGTTACATTTCTGTATAAATATACTTCGCTTGAAAACACGTCACGTAACTTTATTTAAATAGAGAACACGTGGAAGAGCTTGGTAGCTTCTATTGTGAGCTTTTTTGGAGCTATATATAGCTCCAAAAAAGCTCATGTCACACATGTGATATATGACATGTGGGAGAGGCTGTGTCTGTGCTCCGTTTGCGTGACAGAGCGCGCGGACAAAGACCAGACGGGTATATATTAACTCGGCCAAGGTTAGGTAAGAACATATCTCAGTATTTAAAAACGGTGGCCTATTCCTTTAACTTCTCCATTTACAAACATTTTTGACAAACAACTTTAAAGGTCAGCAAGAGGCCAAAGTACTGAGCATTCATATTAAGAAAAACAAGTTTTTATATGGACACTAAAAGTAAAGAGGTAGTTCTGGTCATATTCCAAGTTTTGTTCTGTTTTGGGTTTTTTTTTCCAATAAATCAATCAATCAATAGGCCTAAATAAATAGATAACAATAAGGCAAAGTGACCCGAATTGGTTTTGGCCTAAATTATACTGAAGTGTTGGTGGCAGATGCAGCGTGACTATAAATGAATATGGATGGGTTTAGGGGAACAATCACAGGCTCAGATATGTCGATGGCAGCTCTCCATCTGAGCAGCCGAGCACACAGGCTGCTCATTTGCACTTGCTTCACACTGATTGCTGAGAGCTGGGGCTGCTGCACATAATGAGCTGGTAGTTGCCCGATACTGGTTTCTTTAAGAGTTGTATCCTCACCCAGCGATTGGCGCCGTTCCCTTTGAGAAGTGTTGATGGTCCTTGTGTGTGTGTGTGTGTGTGTGGGGGGGGGGGGGGGTGCTTCAGGGCTGAGAGGATGTCGAGAGTCGAGTAGACCAAGTACAGACGGATATCACCACAAGAGGAGCTCATATCCACTGAAAGGAACAAGCTCTACCTGAATTTCTTACCTCAAAAGTCATGGCTCCTCTTCTGCTCATGTTCAGTCTCAAAATAGCTCTCTCTAAAACATTAAAACAAGCCAGTATACAATGGATAATTACGTACGTTTTAATGCACTTTAATTCATTTCACAGTCAATACTCGTTTCAACATTATTAGAGCTTTATAAATTGTATTTAAAGGAAGACAGGAAAGCAACCAGTTTTCCTCCCCAAAACCAAACCAATAAAATGAAACAACCTCGAGCCTCAGTGTGTAAAACAGCTCTGTAGAATCCAGGAGACAATCAATATGAATCAGGATGTGATTGAAGGAGTGAAGTAGCTCTGAACCTCGGCAGTGTTTGGACAAATAAAAACAGTATTAGAAAAATCTATGTGCCTTCGTGGTTTTGGAAGAATGAGGATTTGTCATCTTAAAGCTGTGTTTACAGGGGAACAGCTTGATTTTATCATTTGATGAGGTCTTATAAGGTTGGTTTCTTTTATAAATCATAAACTGTCAAGAGAGTAAGAAAAAAACTGCTCACTATACACCGAGGATAAGCGTAACCCCAAGGATTCTGTGGCAGGCAGTCAGTAAAGGTTGTATTAAAGCAGTACTAAGCAACTTGTTTACCTTAATAAAGTATTTTCATCATTCCTCTGGGGGTAATACTAGTGTTATAGAGATGATTGGGGGGTCTTTCATCTTCTCCGTTGTCTCTACCCAGAAAACCACAATTGCAACTTTCCCTGCTCCGACCCGGAGGCGCAATGCACATTCATGGAATCACGAAGAAGAAGCTAACAGGCTAACGGGCAAAGCTAACTGCGGGCTATCGCCACTTAAACAGTGTATACAGCCAAGTGTATACAGCCAAGTTTGAGTGAAAAAATGTATCTCCATGCCTGTATCTATACAGACGGCGTCTCTGGAATCGGCCATATATGGTCATGTTTAAAAACATTTAAGGGGAAAACAATTTGGGGGAAAAATCTAAACTTTCTCTAATTATTCAAAAAATACATTAACAAACGTTCAATTATGAATATAGTTTTCTACTAAATAAAGATACAAAGACATGGGGAGGAGCAAAGTGGTTCAACAGCTCATAAATACATAAATAACGGAGAATGCTAACATGGTGGTTCCTGTTAGCACCGTGCTAATGCTAGCTGCGACTGCCGTCTTTTCGCTTCTACTGAACAATCTGCTGTGAGAAAATATCCATACGGGCCCGATTTACACTTGACTTTATTTATGTGTGATAAATAAGTTCATATTCCACCAGAAAATGGCAAAAACAAGTGGAAAATTGTGTTTCCCAAAAGATTCTATTTTCCCCCTTGGCAAAACCATGCCCCCTCTGTATCTCTTACTGCTTTAACCATTTCATTAGTTTCTAAATGATGATAAAATGATATCATCATTAATGTAGAAACCAAGCTAGCATTTAGCATAGAGAATGCTAACTCAAACCAGAAAGCACAACAGTCTAGGTCCCACTGGGAGCTGTGTAGCATCTTTATTCTCTCTCCGGCACCTCGTGTAAGAATGGATCATTGAAAACATGTGTCCTGTGTTCTCATACACCTTTAAGTAAATAAATTGCCGCAATTAGACACACTACCCATGTCCAGGGCTTGGAGACATATTTTATAGCCCCATCCATTGTGCAAACAGAAAATAGATACTGCATTACCATAAGTGGCCTTCGTGTTCTCAGGGAAGCAATTAGGGCCACCAGTGCATACAAATGTTCACACATGTATGTTTCAAGAACTGTTTTGATGAATGGGAAACAGACACAGATCATATTACCATTGATAGATGTTCAAAACATTGACTCAAATCTGTTCCTGAGGGGGGAAAGGTTTTTTATATTCAGTTATGAGTAAGCAGATGGGCTTGGTTACATGAGTTTGATGCAGGTCAAGTGGCTGGACACTGCTGTGTGTTGGCGGTGTGCCTTGAGGGTTATCAGTTGTGTCAAGAAAAAATAAATAATTGCAAAGTCAAATTATTCAATAGTATCCAGAAGATATAGTTCACATAATGGTATGAGCACTGTACACACAGCACATGCAGTACACGTCCCAAAGAAGATTTATATGACTAGCATACAAAAAAACAAAAGCATACATTGTCATACTTTGTGAGAAATATAGAACATATTATGGAGACAAACAAGTCATCTCTCTGTCACCTTCGTCATCATCATTCATCCTTGTTAAATATGATAATGAAGTCTATAGTGGCCTTTTGTTTTGGTGATAATCGTAAAGGAAACCAAATATGCAGTACTTTTTCCCAACATTATCCCTCTGTTTTTCATCCAGGAACAACATAATAAAAGCAGTGGTGATTTATGACACAATAAGGCTCTGGGAGGCAAGACTAAATGAGGGTTTGTATGAGACAGATAGCTTATGAGACGAGCCGCCAAGTGTAAAATGTGGAAACTTGCTTCCAACTCGTGCGCACACAAAGAATCATTCCCCAAAGCGCCCATTTATAAAACATTTTAGGTGATGACAGCCAATTGTGTAACATTCTTCTTCTTTTTCATTAAAAGGTCTATGTTGGGGTACAGATCTTACAGCAGCAGCGATCTCTAATGCCACATAACACAGTCCCCTGCCACTTCGGCCCCAAAATTAAGATTAATTACACAGTAGGTCAAAACTACGCAGAAATGGGAAATGATAAGCCCCCAAGAACAGTTGCACGGTGTGGTAGTAGCACAGTAATGGTATGACGAGTGGTACATGTTGTGATCAGTTGACATAAATTTACAAATGCCATGTTTTTAAAGGGATATTTTAGGATTTTTGACATAGGGCCTCATTTTCTAGTTATTTATTTTTTTACGCAGTCCTTATATTTGAAGAGTTTTGTGGTGCTAGGCTAGTGCTATCACTGTTACCGGCGCCAGCCCCAGGGGAAGCTGGGCGGTTACAAGTGGCACATAGCCCAGCGTGTTGCCTATGGTCATGCTGTGGGCAGACGTAGAGGAGACGTTGTTAGTCAGGCCACAGCTCGTTTACTTCTCAATTCAATATTTACATACATGAAGACATACAATTATTGACAGTTGACAAAATAAATACATAGCCATCTCAAAAATATGTCTCTCACACACGCACACTCATCCTCCTTCACTTTACAACTCCATGTGACTGCGGTAGTGTATAAAAAAGTCCACTAAATGTCCAACAGTTCATCTCCCTTCAACGCCTTGCTCCGTCTCATCGCTCCCACATGCACGCACGCGCACATACATACACACACGCAGCGCTGCAACATGAAAAGAAAGCGCCTAGCAACCGGCGACAACGGACTTCATAACTCTGAAACTAAACTTGAATTTGGATACCATTTAACGAATTAGATATGAAAATGTTTTACAAAGGACTTTAGCACAAAACACTGCTTGGATCATTGACAGTTTGCTTTGATTTTTTGCTAGATACAGACGGCATCTCGTCATAGAAGGGGGCGTGGCTTTGCCGAGGGGGAAAATAGAATCTTTAGAGAAACACAATTTTCCACTCTTCTTTGACATTTTCTGGTGGAATATCAACTTATTTATCACACAAATATAAAGTCAAGTGTAAATCGGGCCCATATGGATATTTTCTCACAGCAGATTGTTCAGTAGAAGTGAAAAAAAAGGCAGTTGTAGCAAGCGCTAGCTAACCGTTAGCATTAGCCCGATGCTAACATATAGCATCAAGTTAGCATTCTCCATTATTCATGTATTTATGGGCTGTTGAACCACTTTGCTCCTCCCCATGTCTTTGTATCATTATTTAGTAGAAAACTATATTCATAATTCAGCGTTTGTTACAGTAGTTTTTGAATAATTAGAGAAAATTTAAATTTTTTCAAAACTGTTTTCCCCCTTAACTGTTTTCAAAAATGACCATATATGGGCGATTCCAGAGATGCCGTCTGTATCTATACATTCATTCTACAACTACATTTTTAACTAACGTTTTTTTGTTTAACCGTTGAACAACGTTCGCAACGAAAAATACATCTTCTAATTAAACCAAATGATCTTGCACTTTCGCAATTCGTTCAGATCATACATTCAACACTTCAAATTGGATTAAAACTATTTTGGACCAAGATTGAGCTACAAAAACAACTTTTTTACCGTACCTGTGGACAGACGTAGAGGAGACGTTGCTAGTCAGGCCCATTGACAGCAATCCACTGTCAATGGTCAGGCCACAGCTCGGTTACTTCTGAAGCTGCGCCTGCGCGAGCCTCTCTAGTCCCCACAGTAGCGCTACAGCACCATCTACTGGTAAGATGTATAACTCAAAACAAAACAGACAATAGCGAATATTCAAAAAAATAGAGGGGGTGTTTGTTAAAATATAAAACTTTAGTTGTAGCGTTTTTTTCAACCTACTACACTAGTGCATGTCTATGGTAACTAGTAGCCTGCATTAAAAACAGTCTGACCCAAACATGGTGCACCTGAGGCAAATCACTTATAACACCAGACTACTGATGTAAATGTCTGTGTCGACTGAATAATTTTTGAAATATAACCATTTTGCATTTAAAAGAACTTATATTTGAGCAGCATCAGCTTCCTGGTTGTAAGCTACGCAGTTGCGGAGTGATCTGCGAGGTTACCGGATCTGCAGTAGTTTGTTTACCTGCGGCCGGCATTACTACACGTGGAATTCACAAAGGAGCAGATATGGCAACGTTTGGAGGACTACCCCATGATTTTGAAGAGGTTTTTAATGCAGGCTAATAGCTACCATAGACATGCGCTAGCCTAGCACTAGCCTAGCACCACCAAACTCTTCAAATATAAGGACTGCATGAAATGGAAAAAAAGCAACAACAAAAAAACATCAGGGTAACTAGGAAGTGAGGCCCTATGTCAAAAACCCTGAAATATCCCTTTAAGAAAGCTGCTCGGATTTGTCATGAAGAGGTATGAGGAGTAATAACCACAACAAGAGACCGAAGTACAGGACATCAGAGGTCAAGTGATACAAGGAAGGTGCTAGCTGAGTAACGGCCAATCACGAACAGATATAAAAGGGACAGAGCCCGCCTGCAGGCCTGTTGTCACAATAGTAAAAGCCAGTGTTTGAGTATTGTCTTTAAGAAACAGATGTATTATCTTTGAATATTGTGATATAATATGCACATTGCACAGGTTTCTAATGATGACACTGATAAAGACACTCTGAATGTTTGAGCTGCAACTCGTGTGATCCAAAAGGCACTTTGTCACTGAGCAACATCTGGCAAATGATTTTTAGTTTAGTTTAGTTTAGATTGTTTATTTGAGCAATAGGTGCATACAGGTATAGTATACATATAATATACAGAAAGTATTCACAACATAAGAAGTATTAGTGCTGCTCAAAGGGAGTAGGGAGAAGTCAGTTATAACTTACAAGGCCCTACCCCTCCTTTCAGTATACTAACACACCACTACTGCTTACGGCAAAATCATTATCTAATGTATATTTAGGCTTTAACCATGAGATTTATGCGGCAATTCCAGTCTGTGGAATTGCCTTAGTAGCAAATTAAATCAACAAACGGCTCCTCTTAGCAATCCCAAAACAGCAAAGTAATTTTTTCATAAGTGTGCACTTGCATAAGGTTGAAGGTGCACATGCTGCACATCACATAATAAATCCAGATTCATTACATACTTCTCATTATCGAATCAAAATAACAAAGACAATTCATAGTTCAGGAACAGATTATTAATTTACAAGAGTTCTACATACTTTTCCAGTATTTGCTTTCTGTACATTGTTTTAAATCAGTGCCCATGTCTAGTCAAGTATAGTACAGGACAACAGAACGTAAATTACAATCTTTTAGAAACTTTTCTTTCTGTGAGTCTTCAGTTTGATTTCAGGAAAATCTAGAAACATTAGCATACCTAAATGTGTAATGATGGTGCAGATGGAAAGTAGACTAATTCTGGCATATTTACATTTTTACGTTAATTAAATACATCTAAAATATAATTGTGGTATTGGAATAATATAGCAAAATGTATTACCCCGTTATCCCTGATATTATAATAAAGAAGTGCGACCATGAAACACTTTGGAGGAAACACTTCACAAGCGAGCCTATACAGAACAATGAAATTGTGACTTTTCATATTTGATAAGGGCAGGAAGTTGGCCTACAAAAAAAAAATACTTACAACATGAAGGCTGAAAAATTATTTCACTCTGGCCCCCCACATATTGCCAACCAATTTGCAGACGCTTGCAGACAAAACAAAAACAGACTGGAGCCTTGCTTTGGTGAACAGCGTGACCTTGAGTGGAGCTGCCCTCTCTGTGCTGAGAGTCTATGGCTGAAGGCTGGAATATAATCATTCAGTCCTTTTTGTCTTGGAAACAGGTTTTTTTTTGTCTGACATTATGGTGAAGGACGAGCGCTGTTTGGGGGAAATTATCAGGTCCAATGCAGAAGCAGAACCCTCTCAGTTTCCCACAGACGTAACATTCATCACCACGAGATTGATGCCTAGATCAGCTGTCGACACAGGCCATTCCTCTTAATTCTGAGGCCTCTGGCAGCCTGTTGATTAGTGGCTGCCATCACTGAGATTTGTGACAATAGGGCCTGTTGAATGCTGGAGAAATGACTGTCAACACAGTGGCCAAAAGTGGGACCTAAACTTGAATTAGATAGATAGATAGATAGATAGATAGATAGATAGATAGATAGATAGATAGATAGATAGATAGATAGATATATAGATAGATAGATAGATAGATAGATAGATAGATAGATAGATAGATAGATAGATAGATAGATAGATAGATAGATAGATAGATAGATAGATAGATAGATAGAAGATGGATGGATGGATGGATGGATGGATGGATGGATGGATGGATGGATGGATGGATGGATGGATGGATGGATGGATGGATGGATGGATGGATGGATGGATGGGAGTCTCATCAAATGGCTGAGAGGTGAAACGTTCTACACTTCAACCACAGAGTACAGAAGATGACTCAAGAACCTTCATTGAAGATGGACAACTCCTGTACAACTGACGGCCTACACAGACATAGATAGATAGTATTCACAATCAATCCAGTCAGTCAGTGTGAAGTAGAGTAATCTATTGCAATGACATGTCTTAAGATCAAAAGCAATGAGCTGCCGACTGTTTAATAAAGTGGAAGCTTACGCTGCACTTCGGCTTTAACTATGATTCATTACCGTCACCGAGTCTGCTATGGAAATAAAGAAGGTGCCAGAGGACTTGTCTTACAACAGTAAATGGCCGTAAATTACCTCTGCATTGTATGTGAAGGTCTTTTTATTCATCATTGTATCTTGCTACCATTTTAAATATGCATGAAAATAAGTCTTAGAGATCCCTATAAGTTTGCATACTCAGGGCACAATGTGATATTTAATTCATTAATGCATTTCCTTGCATCATAATTACCGCGGTGCCTCCGAGTCATGAGTGACATTTTCGCCTGAGCAGGAGAGAGCGCCTGTTTCTTTAGGGCTCCATCAAAATGAACATTTGTGAATGAGAAAAGGCAAAGTTAAAATAATGAATACAGTTTTGAAGAGAAATAGGTTAATTTTACATTCCATCTCGACATATTTCATTTCTGCCTCTAGAGACAGCATTATATTCAAGCTATAACCAGTATTGCAGGAAACTCTTGAATTATGAACAATCTGACCAAAATAAAGTCTTTTTGAATTGCTGTAATCATGGATGACCATTTTTAGATGATAATATCAGGTGGAGGGCAGGGGCCAATACAACTCTATGGGAGAAATACAGTTTTTGAAAGAAATCTCTACAATGAAAATTAAAGGAACAGGCCACCATTTTTCCATACTGTGATATGTTCTTACCTGAGCTTAGACGAGTTGATAAGCACCTGTCTGGTCTATGTGCGTGCCCGTGGAAGAGCGTGGTAGCTTCCAACTTCACCCCCGTTTGGAGCTATAGGAATACATTGGGAGAGGCCCAATGCTAACAACATCTTTGGTCTTTTTGCGTGACTGAGGGCACGCACAAAGACCAGACAGGTACGTATCAACTCGTCTAACCTCAGGTACAAACATATCTCAGTATGGAAAAATGGTGGCCTGTTCCTTTAACAAATGATTTTCCTCATCAGTATTTAACAGTGATTGGATTCACATCCTGACATATTATTTTTATGCCTGAAAGTCCTTTCTATTGGCGAAAAATCACGCTCATGTTTTCAAATACTGTCACCACTTTTGGACACCTTTCAGAGAAAATAATTGGACATTAGTTCATATGTGCTGATAGGAGACAATGAACTTTGAAACAGTTTTTGTTTCACATGGATTCTTCCAGTAATGATTGAAATGTTAGTTACCACAGTTACCATAGTTACCGTCAAATTTTCTGTTGTCCTCCGTCTCAATTTTAAACTATGGGCTAAAATGTGATGTCACGTGAACATTAACCTATTGCTGGGTTGCAGGTGACATCACAGCCTTCTAAAAGCCAATACTATTGTATGGAGGAAAGATGATTTTGTTTTTGAGGACATTTTTGGTCTTGTACAGAGAGATCATGGACCCAGCGAATGATAATATTGATCATTTTTGTAATTCGTACATTTTCTTATGAGCTATGACTTGTGAAAGTGTAGTGCTGTTAATAATAGGAAAAACTGCCTCCTGCCCCCCGCTGGGCCCGATTACATCATCACTTTCTAGAACCTACAACCCAGCAATTGTTATAGTCTGACAAAACAAACCTAAAAAGTGATAATTGTCTATAGTATTTCAACCAGATACATAAGGTTTTGGCAGGCTCAGCTCACCGATCCTTACATTTTTACAAAATGGGCACACCTTTAGGAATAAAATATACCACCGAACATTTAATTATTGCATGTATTGTTAAGTTGCATAATTCTGTATGGGAAATTAAAGCTTTTCAAACTTGTCAGACCTTGCCAATCCCTTCACTTTGCATGCTCTTGTCGACTGTATCTGAGCTCCCATAAAAACAACAGAAAAGTGCCCTAAATTGCCATGATAATTTTGTAAAACATTCTCATAATATTATTCAAGCCACACACTGATGTACTTTTCATTCTGCCTGCTTCCCGTTATTCCCATTGGTAAACAGCTGGAGTCTTGGGACCTTGATAGAACACCCTCTTGCTTATAATTTGTGCATGGTGGAAGCTTTTTCAAAACATGTCATGAGACGGCAGAAAGTTGGCCCTCAGACACTATTCGTCACTGTAGAATTTGGAAACATCTCACCCAAAGGTAAGGAATATGAAGTAGTCTTTTAGATTCGGGTTGCACATTAACAAAGATGTTTCAAGGATGCAGCCAAACTCCACAACAGAATACAAAAGCAGCTTATCCTCACTCGGGAGGCAATTTGCTCGTGTTTTTGTCCGTGAAAAAATATACAAAGAGGCTTTTAGCTACCCCTTTAGACACTGAATATTGCAGCAGTATGTCTGAAGAAAAAAGGCCATGGAACATACAGTATACAAGAGCTTTTATATCCACATGAATGTTTATAAGCACAAGCAGGTTGCATTGACATTCCTGAATTGGATGACTCACTTCGCTCCTGTGGTTTGTCTCCTCTCCATTGGTGCATGAGACTTACCACTGCTGTGTCGCCCACAAACTTGATGAAGAGAGTGAGTGAGCTATGCATTGGTGCGCAATCCGGAGGGAGCAGAGTGAACAGGAGGGGGCTTTGTACATGTCCTTGGGGGACCCCGTGTTTTGTGGGATGGCTCTTGAGGTGGTGCTGCTCACCTGTGCTTTTTATGTCTCCCAGTGTTTTTAAGTGTCTCAATAAGTTTAGGTTTAGGCAATACAATTGATCAACCGTATGAGCTATTAACAAATGACAACATATTCAACATATGGAGGTCACTCAGCTTGAAGTGTCTTGCCAGTATGTACAGTAGTTGTCTGTGGTGAGATACAACTGCTAATTGGTGAGGTAATAATGTACGCTGATGATACAGTGAACTTCACTTTTGGGGAAAACAAGTTGGGGGTTGCTGACAAATTGTCAAGATTTATGCAGAATGGTTACAGACATCCTGCCTGACCTTAAAGGGCCTATACAGAGTTTAAAAATGTCAAAATGATGTATTTTCCTCCCCCTACATTTTCCAACAATGTCCTAAGGTGTAGAATAAGCCCAGACCTGTTCACCACAACTGCCTCTAAAATCCTGCACTGTGACTCAAAAAGTTGTTAATTCGGGTCCGAAGTGAAGTCATACACGAGCTTAATATAGAAGGTGCAGTTATACGTATGGCCTGAGGTGGCAGTAGTGAGTATAAAATGGCTAACTTGCATCTAGCCCCCTTAAAGGGACTATACAGAGTTTAAAACATTTTAAATTATATATTTTCCTCCCCCTACCTGTTCCAGCAATGTCCTAATTTGTAGAATGAGCTCAGACCTGTTCACCACAACTGCCTCTAAACTCCTGCACTGTTGCTTGCCGTCATGCACAGGCTTAATATAGAACCTGCAGTTACGCGCAAGACCTGAGTTGGCAGTAGTGAGTATAAAAATGACCAACTTGCATCTAGTCCCTTTAAACGCTGATAAAACTGTCTCAATTATTTTTTTTTTTAAATAAACGGAAGGTTTCAACAAACTTAAGAAATTCAAGTAAATGGACAAATGTAAATTAAACTAAATATTTAGGTCTAATACTTGATTGACCTTGTTTTTAAAAGTCACATAAAAAACCTGAAATTGAAATTTAACTTGATGAACTATAAACATATCAGAAATGTATTGACTAGCCTCAAATACTTTCCTAAATACTAGGATTGTTCCCCATCTTCTGTATTACAAGTCTAGTTGGTCTCAGGTGTGTAAAAAAGCGTCGCCAGTACCGTCACTGTATGGTACAAAGTACATATAACTTTTTGAGTTTCAAAAACCTCATTAAGTATACTCAAATGTATGCTCTATTTAAAATAATCCATAATATTGCTGCTCCCCTGAGTAAACATGCCACACTGAATTCGGAGAGAATTTTTAGGGCTACGCTGTCGACAGTGGAGGGTGCAGCGTTCCAAGACAGAGCTGCATATGGTCAATAATCCTTATCTTATAAACTTTGGACACTCCTCCAAATGAAATTATTTTATGCACAAACTATAGTACATTTACACGCCTGACCAAACAGTGGTTATTATCAAAGCAAACCTGTCCCCACTGAATGACAGTGATATGAACGGTATGATGTGAGTGAAGTAATGCTTCAATGTATTATTCTGTATATATTTTATGAACTTCTGTAAGTATAACATTAACCTGTCCGGGTACTGCGGGTGGAAATTAGCATTCTCTTCTTTTTTAGACCAATGTTTTTTGTTCTCCAACAAGTCCTCCAAATCCATACGACGCAAGTGGTCGTTTGTGTTTTCCCTGAATTACGACCATATAAGACGTTTGCTAAAACAGCGCCCCCAAGCTCCCATTGACGGTATGTACATTACATTTAACCCAATTCAGAAACTACTTTATTTTATGTAGTATATCTGACCAACTTTGATGACAATTCCAAAAGTCACACGCAAAGAAATGAATCACAAACTTGCAAAATTAGCCCCAATTGTAATATATGTTCGGGCAAATAGCAGTCCCAGGTCTTCAGCCCTGCCGCACCTGTGGAGGAACTGAACGTCCAGCGGTGCCAAAGGCTCTCCAAGCGCGCACTGCGCCATTGCCCATCAGATCCCCAACTGCAGCAGCAGCCACAATTCACCGCTATATATGTGTGGGCTATAGGTTATCACCATTTTACTCACGACAACAGCAATACCAAAGCACAACTCACCATTGATGTCTTCGTGAGGCCTTCTTCTCCTCCATATGTGTCACTGCCAACTCCATATCTCTCCTGTCCACTTCCATCTCTGTCCTCAAACGTCCTCGTGTCTCAGACTCCGTGTCTCAAGTACGTCCGGTTGTTCGGTGACCGCGGCGAGCCTCGGATCCTGCGCCGGGTTCCAGAGTGTATGATGCGGGGAAACACCTCTCGTCATCCCGGCAAAGTCGGGCCTCGGCTCGCTGCTGTTCTCCACAAAGTCCTGCGTCTCTTTCAGAGTTCCTCTTGAGAACGCGGTGCCAAATGTCAGAGATTTCTATATTTTATTAAAACACACTTGACAGTATACAGTATATGATTTACATGATGGACGGCACATGTGACTGAGTGGTTAGTGCTCTGGCCTCACAGCAAGAGGGTCCAGGGTTTAATTCCCACCCCAACATAAGATAAGATAAACGCTATTTGCCCCAGAGGGGATTATTCTTGTGTTACAGTGCCGCTCATCTACACACACAGTACACACAATCAGACATGACAAAACATTCACACTGAACACAAAGTGCCACATCTGCAGTGTCTCTATTACATTTGTGTAAAACATAAAACATGTCCTCCTGCTGAATCCTCCAGCAGGTGATTCTGACCATCAGCCTGGCTCCACATCTGGAGATGGGTCCCCTACTACACGCTCCTGCCCACTGCTCTTGACGGGTCGCCCCATCGAAGGAGGGGCCAAATGCAGAGGACACATCTTGTAATGACACATAAATGATCTTAACCTTTAATCTGCACTTATGTGTTTAGCCCATTATGTCATGTATAAAAACACATATCGGTAGAATGATTATTATGACCAAGATATTTATTTTTAATAGAAAAATTATAAAATGTGTAACATTGTCCATATAAATCACAGGCATCAGAGGAAATGCTTTACAGCAGTTTATTTCAGTTTATTTATGATATAATGATGATAAGAAATACTACTGGATATGACATTATGACGTAGCTGACCCTTCAGCCAATCAGAGGCGCAGGCTCACCTGCCCAAACGCCCTCGAGCTGATTCACGTGTTTTCATTGGACGGAGCGAGTTTCCTAGTTAAAAAAAAAAAACGCGAGCTAAACACAGCTGTAATGTTTGATATGTTTTATCCTTAAATGACGAAACTGCGGAGAAATGAAATGAATGACATCAGTTTCATCAGGACATTTGGCACCATGTTCTCCAGAGGAACTCTGAAAGAGACGCAGGACTTTGTGGAGAACAGCAGCGGAGCTGAAGCCCGACTTTGCCGGGGTGACGAGAGGAGTTTACCCGCATCATACGCAATGGAACCCGGCGCGGATCCGAGACTCGCCGCGGTCACCGGACACCCGGACGTACGGGTGACACGGAGTCTGACAACACGAGGACGTTTGAGGACAGAGATGGAAGTGGACAGGAGAGATATGGAGTTGGCAGTGACGCATATGGAGGAGAAGAAGGCCTCACGAAGACATCAATGGTGAGTTGTGCTTTGGTATCGCTGTTGTTGTGAGTAAAATGGTGATAACCTATAGCCTACACATATAATACAACATAACATGAGAGCGGTAAATTGTGGCCGCTGCTGCGGTTGGGGAGGTGTGATGTGCAATGGCGCAGTGCGCGCTTGGAGAGCCTTTGGCACCGCTGGACGTTCAGTTCCTCCACAGGTGAGGCAGGGCTGAAGACCTGGGCCTGCTATTTGCCCGAACATATATAGCAATTGGGGCTAATTTTGCAAGTTTGTGATTCATTTCTTTGCGTTTCACTTTTGGAATTGTGTCAAAGTTGGTCAGATACGCTACGTAAAATAAAGTCGTTTCTGAATTGGGTTAAATGTAATGTAAATACCCTCAATGGGAGCTTGGGGGCGCTGTTTTGGTAGACGTCTTATATGGTCGTAATTCAGGGATAAGACAAACGACCACTTGTGTCGTTTTCTATTGGAGGACAGTCTCTTTTTTTTGCATTGTCCCTGATCAAATAAATTCAAAATTCATATTGAAGGGTATATTTGAGCCACTACTGCTTTGTGCTGTTTATTTATGAAAACAAGTGCAACAATCTCGAAACTACATAGATTCAGTTCTGGGTTGTTTTAATAGAATAAATGAACCAATGAAGAGCTGCTGTGCAGCTTTTCCCCATAACTTCTGCCAATCATAGTAGACACTCATGATTAGACAAAGTTTTACTCCTTTTAAATTTTGCTGAAGCGAAGCCCTTTCGGCTGGAGCCCTGAGGGACGCTTTATTATAGCATCAACTTTACATAAAACAGGCTTTTTGTCATTTTTCCTCTCCAACATCAATTAGAACAACAGCTTAATTTCCACCACAAGAAAACCTACGATGTCGAATTTAAACCTGAATATATTGTGTTTGTTGCAGTTATAAGGAAAAGTAATGTGCCACTGACATGCAGACTAATATGTTTAGACATATTTTATCTCCTTGATTTGACAGGTGACAGTAAAGTAAATGGACGCGCTGTAAATGTGTTGGGACAATAATGAGCAAAATGTCATTATACCCCAGGCATCGTTTTATACCTCAACAACCGGGGAAATTTACATTTAAATGCCTTTGGGCTGCAGCTATGACAGGAGAGTGAGTTAGTGATAGGCGGTTGTATGGACTGCTACTTGCATACTGATCGATATAGGCTTTGTTATTTTGGCCTATAGGGGGCACTAAATAATATTCAATGTAGCCGTCACATACAAAAGTATGTTTTTCCAGAGACATGATTGAGGTCTTTTTTTGAGGTACATTTTTCGACTCATTCAATATCCAATACACTGATCCAATGGCTGATACCATGGTAACAGATAGAAGTGACCTCTGTGAGAAATCACTCCGGTAGAACAACTTAGACACGAGCATTATGGAAACTTTTCTCATAACTCATAAAAATCCAACCTCAAAAGAACCACTTTAGAACTTCGATCACCAAGAAAGCACTCCACTGATATGAGCTTTTTAAGACATTGTCAAATATCGTTTTACACAGTGTGCCGGGTGAACGGGTGTGTGCAATGGATCTCTGTGAGCTGCCATCCATGTATGTTGGAATCTATATTAAAATCGACTCACCGCTCGGATAGCTTTGATCGGAATCTGGGAGAATGACAATTGTCTGGTGTGTTAATCTTGGTGTGTTTGCTTTGTCTGACGGCCTTAGATAAAAACGGGGGAAATGGCGAAGTAGAATCATGAAAGGAATTATGAAGTTAATAAGACCAGAATCTGAGAAAATACTTTGGTTGAATGATCATGAAGAGGAATAAGTGTGTTATTCTGCATTTGAACCATATCCTTCAACATCGGGACAGGGCAGGAGCTGTCGACAACCACAGTGCAGCAGTCGAGGATATGTTTTGTTTAAAAAGAAACAGGCCACCGTTTTTCCATACTGAGATATGTTCTTACCTGAGCTTAGACGAGTTGATGCAAATCTGTCTGGTCTTTGTGCGTGTGCTCAGTCACGCACAAAGACCAAAGATGGTGTTAGAATTTAGCCTCTAGACGCATTGAGTTGCCTTGTGTACGAAATGTGCGGTATAAATAAAGTTGCCTTGCCTTGCCTCTCATATTCCTATGGACCCAAAGCGACCAAGCTCTTCCACATTTTCCCTATTTAAATACAGAATAATTACACGATCCAAGTTACACAATTACAGAATTCTTTATGAGTGAAGATATTACTGCACAGATGTCGAAGTGCTCCTAAAGTGTTATTACGCCTGACAATAGTACCCCTTTTTATCCGCTTAGAAAATCGACATGTTGATTGGAGGGTCTTTCATTTCCCCCTGGTGTCTCTGGCCAGAAAACCATGTTTGCAACTTGACTGCCACCGGACCGGAGCAACTAATACACACTAATGGAATCACGAAGAAGAAGCTAACATGCTAAGGGGCAAAGCTAACTGCGGGCTAACGTCACTTTAAACAGTATTTACAGCTAAGTTTGAGTGAAAAAACTTATTTCCATTGTATAATTGGATGTACAATATCCCTCTCTCCATTCGCCTTTCCTGTCAGCGTAGTATTTACTCTCCAAGACAATTAAACAGTTAAGGGGCAAGAGAAACCTTGGAAGAGCTTTGTCGCTTTGGGTCCATAGGAATATGCTGAGAGAGGCTAAATGCTAACAACATCTTTGGTCTTTTTGCGTGACTGAGTGCAAGCACAAAGACCGGACAGGTAAGCGTCAACTCGTCTAAGCTCAGGTAAGAACATATCTCAGTATGGAAAAACGGGAATGGGGGAAACAAACACCCGGTCACAGAGAGATCATGCAAACACAGTCAGGGAATGTAACCAGCCTAACCAGCCACCATGATGTCACATATTGCTGTAAAAATTTTACATCACTTAAAGGTGCATTATGCTACTTTTATTTAAAAAAAAAAAAGTTGATATTAGTGCATTTTTGACCTTTAAGCCACCCATTGTCTGCTTGGATAGCATAGCGCCTTTACTTACTATCTCAGTGGTCCCTAAGACGCTCTAATCTAGGATCAATTGTTTTTTTAGGGTTCCACTGCTGATTGAACCGTCTCCATGGTTACGCATCATTATATCCAGGAAACCTACCAGAAACCCAAAAAAAAACTTAAATAAAATTGATCCGGAAGCGTCAAAGAGGCCACCGAGATGGAAAGGAAAGGCGCCAAGCTAACCACCCATATAAATAAACACACTTATATCAACTGCAGTAAAATGTTATATACGGCTTTCTTTTGATTTCGATACTAAGTCACATAGGTTTGGTTTGGTGTGAAAAGTTCCAGGCTCATATCACTTGGGAATATCTGCTCTTCCACTCGCCTTGGATCACTGGTCTTGTTGTTCGACACGGTTCAGCCCGGGAACCATCCCTTGCTCAGACTGTGAGCTGTCAGCCGCACTGACCCCAGCCGGACCCCGGACAATCCTGCTGTAGAAATCAAACGCCTCTTTCTGCTCTCTGTGGGGATCTGCCACTGCAGGCTTGCCCCGTCGCTTTGAACATTAGTCTGTGAAGCTTGACTGAGGGAGCGTTCTCGGGCCAAAAAAAAAAAGAAAAAAAGAGAAGCAGCAACAAACAGGCAAGCGCAAAAGTGAATGTGAGAGTACAGTGTGAGGAAAGCAGGAGCATTCAAAAATAGTGCACAACATTTCACATCATAAATATAATCAAATACATTTTATAGGTGTTTTCATTGGAGTGGCTCGTCTCTCCTCTGACCTGATTTGACTTTGCTGGGAGCGGGACAACACCAGCTTGTTTCCATGGAGATGTATCTGCTTTGCTTTGACTTCGCAGCCAGAAATGAGGTTAAGATACCATCCAAACCCTTTATTTTGATAAAAAAAAATAATAATAATAATAATAATGGTTGGTGTAGCAAAGCATTAGTAGCAGGTTTATGTTTCACAGTTTTATTTAGTTGCTCTTGTGACCAAGCAACATGTAACCTGGGATGTCCAGCAGTCTGGCTTTAAATATAATTTGTAAGCTTCCTTGTTACTGCAGCTTTCATCGCAAATTCAATCACATATCAAATCCAAATTGGCAATGACAGTGTGCTACAGTGAAGGATGAAACGTGCACCTCATGGACAATCATTCATTTCAACCAACGGAGCTGATTTAGTGTGTAGCCAGTTACAAATGACTTAAACTTTACTTTAAAGGGACTATACAGAGTTTAAAAAATGTTTAAAATCATGTATTTCCCTCCCCCTACATGTTCCAACCATGCCCAAATGTGTAGAATGAGCCCAGACCTGGTCTCTAAAATCCGGCACTGTCACTAAAAAAGTTGTTGCTTCTGGTATGAATTGCCGTCACTGCACGAGCTTTATATAGAAGGTGCAGTTACACGTATGACCTGAGGTGGCAGTAGTGAGTATGAAATGGCCAACTTGCATCTAGTCCCTTTAATCGAATAGGCCACCATTTGTAAATACTGAGATATGTTCTTCTTACCTTAGCTTGGACGAGTTGATGCGCCTATACTACTATATTGCAAGGTGTAGTAATATTACTACGCCTTGCAATATAGTTCCCCTTTTTATCCGCTTAGAAATTCAACATGTTTAATTTTGCATAACAGTACTTGGATCGTTTAAAGGCTCATATGACCATATTTAAATAGGGAAAACGTGGAAGAGCTTGGTCGCTTCTAACTTCACCTCCGTTTGGATCCATAGATAAGAAGAGGAGAGGCTAAATGCTAACACCATGTTAGCATTTAGCCTCTGTTTACGTGACTGAGCGCACACATAAAGACCAGACAGCTACGCATCAACTTGTCTAAGCTCAGGTAAAAACATTTCTCAGTTTTTAAAAACGGTGGCCTATTCCTTTAAGTGTATTCACATCTCGCTGCTACAGACCAGTTCATGTTGTTGACCTTTCGCAGCGGAGCACATACATATTCACTCTTTAGGCCTATCCAGATGCTCTAGCTCTTTGTCTCTGTCTTCGCTTCGCTCTTTTCCTTGAATCCTGACCCCCTTTCCTGCCTCCAAAATCAATGCGTATCGATTTGTCAGCTCAGTCTGGGGTGGATTCAAAAGGCCTTGAGTAACTGTACAGCATCACCAGAAACGGATACTTCTGCCACACAAGTAAAATCAATGAAGAGGAGAGACTGACACTTACAGTAAAGGAGAGCAGTGTTTCTCATGCTACGGTTCGTGGACGTATTGGTGGTACATCTGCTGTTCTCCTCAGTTCTAGAGCATTTCAAATTTCTATTCTGACAATTCAATGCAAAAACATACGTAGTCATTTAGTTTTGTTTTGAGTTCTACATCAGTTTACTTGCTGTTATATTACACATCATAACACATACATGGAGTGTTTCTCAGTGCGGATTTAATTAGTATAAATTTACATGCAGTCAAACCCCGAAAGCTTTCTTAGGTGGAAGCCAAGTTGGGGTGAGAATATTATAACCAAATATAGCCTATAGACTTTCATAAATTGAAATGGACATGAATTTGATGGAACCTATGCTATGATGAGAGGATAAAGACATTCATCTCACAAATGAAAGCCAGAATCAGCGGTAGGCCCACTTTTATACTGACATGCCTCCCATGTCTGGTTTTTTTTTACTGAACACTTGTGCATCACAGCAAGAAGGTCCCGAGTTCGATTCCCATCTGGACGGGGCCTTTCTGTGTGGAGTTTGTATGTTCCCCCCATGCCTGTTTCCTCCAGGTACTCTGGTTTCCCCTTGAAAAGAGATTCCTAATCTCAGAGGTACTTTCCTGGTTAAATAAAGGCCAAATAAACCATTTAAGATGAGCAGATCCGGGGGTGGCAGTGGCACAGATAGTAGAGCGGGTCGTCTAGTGCCTAGAGCCGGCGGTTTTAGATCCTATATGTGCATATTGTCAGTGTGTTCTTGGACAAGTCACTTCACCCACATTGGTGTATGAATGAGTGTGAATGGGTGAGTGGTTCTTTGATGTAAAGTGATTTAAGTGCCTAATTAAGGTGGAAAAGCTCTAAATAAATTGAGACCATTTTCCAAATCTCAATCAAATGTTAATATGTTAATATTCTTAAATCAAAGAATACAAATCCCATAAGGCTGCTATATAATACGGTGCCTATTAGATAAAAGCCTGTTTTTACATTAAATGAATTTGCTAATCTAAATTATGTGCATAGTTAAATGCTAGAATTTTATCCGATGGTCAAATAATGACACTATACATTCTGAAACCATTCCTATAATCTGTGATCTTAGAATTAAGGTACTATTTAAAAATAGTTTGAAGCGCCATGTATGTGTGTAGACTCAGATAAATGAGTTTGTAAGCTTCTAGAAGTGTTTTGAATTTGTACCATGACAATTAATAATGTACATTTTAAGACAAATATATACTTTTTTTTTAAGTCACATATATTCTGTATGAATTTGTAACTGGCTGTGTAGTTTTCAGCTTATTGGATCCATATACATAACCAAATATCGTATTATATTGTATTGTGTTACATTGTCTCATGAAGCTCGCTCATTTCAACGCAAAGACAAAGTAGAACGTATGTTGTACTACAGCTCCCTCTAGTGTTTATGAATGTTAACAACACACGCTGTATTTTCAACATTTTTAATAATGCTTTTCAATTTGCCTGGGTATTCCAACAAAGTACATTGTACACATTTGTTCTTTAGGAAACAAAAACTTTAAAAGTGCGTACATGACAAAGACAAAAAAAATAAATTAACATAAAAGCCCAGCGGTCTGATGTGTCCAAGCACAAATCAATAATTAAAAAAGAAATATAAAAAAGGCATGAAATTACACGATATAAAACTTTTAACAAACTTATAAACATAATGATTGCAAAACGAGTCCAAATAGGATCGGTGGCATTTGCAGTAAACGGTTTCAGCGTAAATGTCGCTCAAACGGCTGGAATGACATTCAAAGTAACAAAAAAAACAAACTGAAAGTGGTCCAGCTTTGAACATTATCATCATTGGAACTTGTTTTAACTTTATTCGATGCAACAACAGCAGTATCGTGTTCTTTCAGTGGTTCATTCTCACACAACGGTAACGCCGCCAATGATTAATAAACAAACAGGGTCAGCGAATAACCTCCTCCTAATCTTAATTAACTTTTGTCCTGGATTTGCACAACTTGTTTGGACATCAACGCTAATCCTCTGATAAACAGCATAAAATGAAGTTAATTATGAAGCAATGTCAAAGTTGTACAGTCATTTTCCCCACAGAGAATTAAAAAATATCTCGTTATTGCCATCGTTAAAACATTGAACTGCGGAGTAAACTAGAGACACGTATTTAAAACAGATGCAACATTGTTTGATTTGCTGTTTTTTTGTTTTTTTTTGTTTCACAGTACACACAAGAATGAGTAATGACACAGGATTATTGAGAGGAAGTTGACTTTGCTGGTGGACATAACTGTGGAAATAGCCTACCAGTTTGGCAGGAGCACCCAGAATGCACACTGAACGGCAATACAGGAAGAAAAGTCATTTAATATAGATTTCTGATAAAGGAGCTAGGAATAGTAGAAAGTTCAGTTTTTCGCTGTACAATTTCTTTTGCAATGGTGTGCAAATTAGGCATATAAGACTACACCTGTCATGCGGGCGTTAACTCTGTACATAGCTACGGGCTCTTGCATAGTTAATGAAAGACATGCATTAGCGTTTACATGCAACACTGCATCCCTCCAACGTTCTCCTCTGTACAATGGACACGTCGTCACAGAAACTAAGGGGTTTTATCTCACGTTTCTCTTTGCCCGTTTGACCTGGAACTTAAACCGATGTGGAAGATTTCATTCAGTGACATGAAAACATAAACTTTGAGATGAGAATGAAATTATTGCTAAATGCATTTTTACATTTTGTGGTTAAAGGCTCTGTACCTGATTTTTTTTTTTTTTTTTTTTTACTAGCACTAGACAGTCTTATAGAAGTTTCCCATCACAGTACTTGAAGAGAATTACCTTGTCCTAGATAAGTATATTGCAAAAGTCTGTACATCAGAATTTAGGCAGTTTTATCGATCATTAACTAACAGTTATTACGGTAAGTTATTGTTAGCATTGCTGTTGCTCAATGACAGTTAAAACTACGGGTGGGAACCTCTCGGTATCACACGATTCGACACGATACACGGCTTACGATAACCATTATCTCAAGAAACGGCGATACTGCGATTATCGATATATTGCACAAAAAAACCCTACATTACGATTTAAAAAAAACATGTAACTTTTAACCTTTATGTTAACTTACTACATAATATTCATCATTTACATTTCTTTTCATGAGCTTTGTACCCTTATTTTTTGTGTCTATAAATGATCTCTGACTTACAGACTGAAAATGGGTCATTGATCTGTCAGTGACTTCAGTTACATTTAAATAAACAAGAAACCAGTGTCCTATTTAGAAAGGAATAAATCAACCCCAATCTTATTTATAATTATTAAAACTATCACTAAAAGTAAGTTATTTGCGTGACAGTGTTTGGACCAATGGGCGAGGAACGCTCTTCTCTGCGGTCCTTATGTCGGGGAGCTGACATTGCTGTAATACCACCCTCTTGTGGCCAGGGGCGACTCCAAAAGACGCTTGGGAGCATTGATTCTAATGAGACTTCAAACGTCCCAAAAAAACGGCTTAAAAGCCTGGCTCCAAAGAGTTTTTCTTTCCCTAAAAATTTCTATGACCCATTTGACCACGCTAGGATGGGTGACATATTTTTAACCACGTTTTTGTTAATTAGCCTGAAATTCAGAAGCATTTTTAGCGTAGGTGGAGATAGAGCAGCCATTAAGGTTCACACACGACTCAGGACCCTATACAATGAATAGGGCTGAATGAAACCCTCTCATCTTTATTATATCTATACGAGCGACCGTTGTTATTGTTTACTTCCGCAATTTTCGCCGGATGTTTTGGTGAATGGTAGGCAACAGCTGATGCATCCAGGTCTCTAACTCAGTTTTATAAAATGATAGATCTGTTACAGCGCAAGAGAAGCAATGCCCTGTTTATGGACATTGTTTTTGCTGAACATAGGATTTTAATACATTTTTTATCAAATATGAAAACGTAAAGTGCCTACCACGGCCAACGGAAGTGACGACATTGCTATCGCTCGTATGGTTTGGACAAAGTACTTAAAACTGTAGTGCTGCCCCCTACTGTTATGGCTGACTTCTTGATCATTATTGGCCTCTATTGGCTGCGAAAACAGTGCAGCACTGCTGCCTCATTAATATGCATGACGTCGTCGAAAGTATCGATATCGAATTCAAAATATCAGTATCGTCTCGCAAAATATCGCGATATATCAGAAAATCAATATAGTGTCACACTCTTAGTTAAAACGTGCTTTTAAACATCTCTGTGAAGAATTTGAGTATGCGTTTGGAAAGTTAGGAATGAGCTTGGATCGCAACCAACACTTTAAACTTTACTCACTCCCTTTCATTATACTTATATATATATATTAAAAAAAGAATAAATCAGGTTCAGGGCCTTTAACTACAGAGAGGTAACGCTGTTCAGTTACAGCTCCTGGAGTGTAAACTGCAGCAGCGAGAAGCTATGATTGAGCACCATTATGACTGCTCTTTACAATACTAGGACAAAGAATACTGGTTCTATAGGCAATGTGGTGAATACCAACTTTTGGAAGTCCACTACAGGAAGTCTAACAAACTTTCACAGAAAAAGCCTGAATATATTTAGTCTGCTACATTTCATGACATGGGGACTATAATCTATTTCCTGGGCAGGGATAACAATCACTTGTGAGGGGCGGGGGAAGTGCATCATCATAAGATAAAGCACCGAATATGGCTAAAAGTCTGGATTAACAACCAAATATTATGTTTAATAGGTGGTGCATCAGAGGTCAATCACAAATGAGGTACCGGCAAAATGGCTGAAAGAAAGCAGGAATGCAGAATAGTGTTTTTTTTTTCCAAAGTGCCATGCTCTGATAAAGTCTGAAAACAGCAGCTACGGGACCTCGCCACACGCGTCATTCTGAGAAACTGCCACACTACGCCGACGACGTAAAGAGTGCGAGGTCCAAACCATCTGAGAGGAACGTAAACCTGGGAGCTACAATGATTCATAGATTGCAAAGACACTGCAATTGAAACATTCACTTGATGCTGGCATGTGATATACATGTATGGGTATTGCGTTCCATATACCGTATTTTCCAGACTATAAGTTGCGCCGGTTGTATAGTTGCACCAGCCAAAAAATGCATAATGAAGAAAAAAAATACATATATAAGTCGCTCCAGCCTTGTCAACTACCTGGGCCTGAAGGCGTAACTGCGCCGTTGACAAACAGTACGTTGTTCAAGCTCAGCCCGCGATTATCTTTTTTGTTTTCTTCATTCATTTCCTCTTTTAGTGGTACAGTAAGTACGTTTATTTGTCATTATACTACTGTACAGGAGTAGCAGATACTGGTACACAAGCCTAGAGTGCCCTCTAGCGGCCATCAATGTGAAAATAAAACTTTTGATATATAAGTCGCACCTGAGTACAAGTCTGCCAAACTATGAAAAAAAGTGTGACTTATAGTCTGGAAAATACGGTACTGTAATGAAAAAGCTAAGTTTTCTCAATGCATTGTCGAGCTGTGACAATGCATTCATGGTATAAAACGGCCTGTACATTAAATTACAAGCTTGATACAGGTCGGTAATGGAGATTGCATTGACTCGTGTGCAGCTGATGGGAAACAGAAGATAACATTAGGTCAAACTGTGAGATCTCTGTACTGGAATACATCTTTAGGCTCGACACTCTACTCCAAAGTGCAGAGAAAACCCTCTTAATACCGTAACATTACATCTGTATATCATTTTACCTGCTTGGTGAAAAACTACTATCACTACGAAAGTGCAAATAACATTTCTACTCATGATGCATACAGTCGTACTACTCTGTTTCCATGTTCGTACTTAAAGGCGCTTCGATAAGACGTGTATTTGACAGGAATTGATTATGTTACGTATATACTTTATATGTACACTTAAATATAGAATCACTGTCTGACATTTCAAAAGTGTCTCGTTCCAAAACCCAGCATCTTTTTGAGGAAAAAAGCTCATCCTTTAACAGGAGTTTAAGAAAAATACATTTCTATTGAAAATCTACATCTTAAAACAAAAAATAAAATAGTAAAATATCTTTCAAACCCTCAAATAGCAATCCTTTTCAGTTTTGTTTTGCTTGTTCTTGAACAGTTAGTGTATTGCTCCTCAGATATGAATAATCTATACTCTGATAAAATCCTCAGGCCACAGTGCACGACAAAGCTTTACAACACCTCTGTTATTGGACCATTTCACTAAACTGTAAAACTATTAGGTGTATGGATAAACGTTTGAAAACACCACTGTAAAACTATACTCAAAAGAACGTATCACTTTCAGAATAAAAGTCTTTGTGATTCTCAGAAAGCAACAGGGATTTGTTTGAGACATGTTTTGGAAAATACATTTGAAATTATTGAGGATATAGCACCATTATTTGCTCATACTTATTTTAGGAATTAACATTGGCACAAATATACTCCAAGGCTAATTTGCACTATGCATCAACGATATTAAGCTTTAAGTGTCCTGTCTGTTTTCTCCAGGAGTAAATTACAAATGGGGTAAAGCTGTGATTATCACCCGACACTGTGAAAGTACTTTGTCAATATCAAAGTCAGAGTTGACAAGGATTAAAGTTCAAAACATGTTTTAAATCCCTGTTGCTCTCGGTGAAACTTAGGCACAAAGAAAATAGCTGCTTTATGTTATTACCATGGGCTCATGTCGCGTCATTGAGGCTTTTGTGTTGTGCGAGCAGGAGATTGTACAGTTGATGCCAGCTTTCTGGAAGACGCCCTTTTCTCCAAAGGCTTCTTTCCGTTTGTGGGAGACTTGAGGCTGATTTCAGAAGTGGAAGACTTGGAGCGGCCCACATGCAGCAGGCTGCGGCTGAGGGAGCTCGTGGCTTTGGAAGACTCCTTTGTGTCAGATTTAGTGTCGGACTTCGTCTCTGCTGAGTGACTCTCAACAGATGTCTGTGAGGACAGCGTCTCTGCACTCTTCACATCCGAGCTCACTTCTTTGACTTGTCCGTTCTGCTTGCACGTCCTCTCAGAGGCCTTTTTAGCAAGAACGCTGCTTTTGCCCAAATCTGCCGACCGGCGGCTTTCCCTTTGCCTCAGGGCACTCTTAAAGAAGGACAGGCCCTTCTCCTCAGACTTGCTGCTGCGCGGCAGGTCCCTGGTGGACACACAGGGCGAGCGCAGGCTGGTGACGGAGGAGCTGCTGCTGGAGCTCCTCACAAACCTCCTCTCAGGACGACCGTCTGCCGTCTTCGAAGGGGATGCTCGCGCTGATGGGCTGTTGCGCACATTGTCCACCAAGGGGCTGGTGTGCATGGAGTCCCTGCTGTAGCTCCTCTCCACTAGCCTGTTGCGTGCGCTGGTGGTGGTCTTGTCATTGATGTTGGTGCTCTTCTTCGCAGTGGGAGATGGAGAGGCTGAGGACTGGAGTGGGGAGCGCAGGCAGGTCCTGTGCTGGGGTGTCAGCTCTGTGTTCTTAGCCACAGACTCTTTAGTCTTCACAGGGGTCCCGCTAGGGGTCGAGGTGCTTTTTTTAGAAGTGACACTCTTCTCTTTCGTACTGTTCACCTTCTTACCTTTGACTGGAGTGGCAGGAGGAGTCTCGGTAACACTTTTGTAAGTGGCACACAAGCGTTTTTTGGAAGTTTTCTCTGGTTCAGTCTTGGCATCTTTATTGCCTTTCGAGGAGCCTGAGCCTTCGGCCTTTGAGATGAAGCCTCCGAGGCTGCTCTTGCGTTTCTGCTCTTTAGCAGGAGGCGGCGGGGCAGGGAGGTGGTTTTGGTCTACAGCTGAAATCTGGTTGTTGTTTTCCACAGACTCATTTTTGGGCCCTTTCTTGTCCACGGGGGTTGGAGCTCTGCAATGCTTCAGGTCAAGAAACCGTTTGTTGTCCTGCTCACTGAAGTTGCTCTCTATCATAGACAGAGGACTCCTGTTGCCAAAGTAACGCTCGTGTCGACTGTAGCTGCCAAAACAGGAAGTGGACACTTTGTCGTCATAGGCCTCGCCGATCCTCTCCAGAGGAGGAGAGCAGCGCGAGTCGAGTGAGAAGCGCGAAGGGGAGTTAGACCTCATGTGGAGTTTGGCAGAAAGGGACCACGATGGTTTCACCCCACTGTCACTGAAGGCCAACGGGCTGGCAATGGACGAGCGCGACGACAGGCTCTGACGCTGGATACTCCGCACAAACGGCCGCACAGAGAAGCCCCCTGGACAAAGGAAATATCAATGTAAAATATGCCTCCAATATAGGAATAGTCTTGCTATAATTCTGTTTTACATCTAGTGGTACTAAAAAACTTCATATCTGGTGCTGGTGCTGTGAAAGCTAATCTGAGTACTGCGGTGTTTGTTTTACTGTGTGGCTGTGGGTCTCACCATCATCTTCATTCCTCTCTGCTGGAAACTCGACCGACTCCGCGAGCGAGGCCAGAGAGGTGCGTCTGGACGAGGCCCCGGAGGCGAGGCTGGCTGGTCGGCTCCCGGGCAGTCTGTTGATCCAGTGATCACACAGAGAGGAGCTGGTGGAGCCTTAACATAATCCATGAAAAAACAGGTCAGCATTCATCACTAAATTAAGTGCATTATAAGCTTAAACTGACGGACAGCATGAGGTCAATAATCAAGGCTGTCTAGATGATGTAAAAAATATTGTTCATGGCTCAAAGCACAAGCTAATAAAAAAAAAAAAAAAAAGGGGGAAGTGAGGCCCCTCCTGGAACCGCCACCTTAACGTGGTGGAGGGGTTTGAGTGCCCGAATGATCCTGGGAGCTCTGTTGTCGGGGGCTTTGTGCCCGTGGTAGGGTCTCCCATGGCAAACTAGTCCTCGGTGACGGGTCAGACACAGAGCGGTTCAGAAGCCCCTCATGAGAGACCAACAGGCCTGGCTAGACCCATGAGGCCATCCTTCTGTGGACCCACCACCTGCAGGAGGAGCCATAAGGGGCTGGTGCAATGTGATTTGGGCAACTCGATCGGTTGCCCCCATGACCCGGCAACGGACAAGTGGAAGAAAATGGATGGATGGATGGATGGAAGGGAAGGGGAGGGTGGGCAAGGCTTAACAGCAAGTACTGCCTCTACGCTCACACTTTTCCTTCTCCCATTAATATCATACAAAAAAGCCCCATTGACCGACCTGCCACAGAGCTGTTGGCCGACCAGGACGGGATGGCGGTCCGGCGCTGGTAAAACAGTATGTAGGCCGTCTGCTGACACACGTCATCGTCCGCCACAGGGGAAACCTCACTGTCATCAAAGCAGTACCACTGGCCGTCCACAGAGTTCTTACAATAAGCTGGAAAACAACACAAAACGAGGAAAAATCTCAGTCAGAAATCAGTCATTTTGAGATGCATTAAGTAGCTTCTCGCGATATAGATATTGCGTTGATGCGAATTGGGAAATATCCTGTGTAGCTTTAACAGGAAATGTATTTGGTTTCCTCACCAAACTGTGTCAAATAAACTTTAAGATCAAAACAATGTAAAATATGGATTAAATTAAAAAACAGACTGGATTCGGTCATTCATTTAAGACACTATGCAGCTTTGTTTAACCTCTTAACCCCCGCCTTCACCAAGTGCGCTTTCTCCAGTGCAGCTTTACCCAAATCCATAAGGTCACAGCCTGTTGGCCAGAGTAATGCCTTTTTCGAAAGCTAAGACCTACAAAAGTCATCTAAAACTGATCTTTTTCCTTGTGTTGTCACGTTTTTGACATTTTTTCTGTTACACTTTAGTGGCTTTTGTGGTCACTTTTTGGGCACATTTTTTCAGTTGTTTGGTCACGCTTTTGACATTCTTTTGTTGCTATTTTAAAGGAATAGGCCACCGTTTTTACATACTGAGATATGTTCTTACCTCACTTTAGCCGAGTTAATATATCCCTGTCTGGTCTTTGTCCGTGCGCTCTGCCAGGCAAACGGAGCACATACGCAGCCTCTCCCACATGTCACATAGCTCCAAAAAAGCTCACGATAGAAGCTACCAAGCTCTTCCACGTGTTCCCTATTTGAATAAAGTTACGTGAAGTGTTTCATGCAAAGTATATTTACACAGAAATGTAGCATGTCGATTTTATAAGCAGATAAAAAGGGGGACTATATTTTGAGGCGTAATGATACGAGGAGCAAAACGTCCGCGCAGTAACTCCTAAAGGTTATTGACGGAAGTGAGCGGGGGAAGTCTTTAGGAGTTACTGAGCTTCTATCGTGAGCTTTTTTGGAGCTATATGACATGTGGGAGAGGCTGCGTATGTGCTCCGTTTGCGTGACAGAGCGCACGGACAAAGACCAGACGGGGATATATTAACTCGGCTAAAGTGAGGTAAGAACATATCTCGGTATGTAAAAACGGTGGCCTATTCCTTTAATACTTTTTAGGTTTTAGATTTGGGTAATGACGAACTGGAGAAAATGTGCTTGGTTCAGGTGGGGGTAAAGAGGTTAAGACTCAAATCAAATGAAAGACGTGAGTGATACTGCAGTATTTTCTGGCCACTTGTGACATGACCAGTACTGTGCTGACCATAATTTAATAATAATACATCTCTGTGATTACCAGTGTAGTGGCCTCCGTGCATGCTCCCATGGTGATTGCACACAGCGTACAGGTCGTACAGGTAGTCGTCAGGGTTCCTCCCTAGGCCGTAGGGTCGTCTCCATGGTGACCAGTGAGACGGTAAACTCCAGCTGCTCTGACTCCTCTTCACCACATGGGGCGCCATGTCCATGCCGATGAGTGGGAACCGAACCATGTTCTGCATCTTCACCCTCCGGTCACCCTCCTGCATGAAATAACACATCTTAGATGAAATAGAGATTAATGTAAGAGGAAGTTAATGCACTGACACATCACATTACAGTATAAACGTCATTATTGTTTTAAGAGTTAAATTTAATGCTTTTTAATGCTTACATAGAAAAAAAGGATTTGAAAACATTAAATCTAACAAAGGGAAGAATTTTAGCAAAAGAAATTCAGCCAAAACTACAACTTTATATGTTTTAGACCAGGGGTCACCAACGTGGTGCCCGCGGGCACCCAGGGGCCCTTTGGGGCATGTCCAGTAGCCCTTGGGACTTTTTCTAAAGTGTAAAACACTTCATTTTCTTGAATCTAATTCTTAAAATTACAGTTATTTCGGTTCTTGTGACTCAGTATGAGTTTAATATAAAGCTATTTTAATATAATATGGGGTCAATATCCTATAAGTGAACAGTGTACGTTTAAGTCTTTGGGATTTGTTTTTAACTGGTAGCCCTCGAACAACTTAATGCTCTTAAAGTAGCCCTCAGCTGAAATAAGGTTGGTGACCCCTGTTTTAGACCATGATCTTGATATTGTAGATGAACATGTAGAGTAAAAATTGTTCGGAAACATAATTTTTCAATAAATTTCGATTTAATGGCAGTTTGAATCTAACTGAATGTTTTAACATGACATTTAAGGCCTGCATTTTGGCGCAGTTAATTTAATGACTTTTAATGCCCCACGGAAACCCCGTTCTAATACCAAAACATAACCCCATACCTGTCTGAACCTCTTGAGATGCAGGATGAGCACATCAGGTAGAGTCCAGAGACTGAGCTTGATGCGTCCCTGCTGCAGCTGTTTACAGTGGGGACAGCGCCAGGCGTCATCCGGGGCCAACTGAAACAGAGCAGGCCTCACTCAAACCGACCACACTCATTATGAAACCTCACGGGGAAAGTTCCTCCCATCCCACTCCACAGTAACGCAGAGCCAGGCCAACACAACCACACCATACTCGCCTGGCTTTTCTCAGAATTTATACGATTTCCAAACACAGAACCAGGAGAAAAATATACTCTAAAGCCACACAGATTGAGACGCACTTTTAATTAAACAGAATAATAAAACAACGGGCCCAAGTGAAAAGTGAAAATAAACATGTGTGGTCTGATTTACAAGAACACCTGCAGACAGATCTATAGATAAACATGTTGTCTATAAAACACGCTGATGGCGCCACAACAAAGTAATGAAGTGAAGTTTGCAGTAGAATCTCTCTGGTGTCACATTGCAGAGAAGATGCAGTGCTCAAGTCGCAAACTTGTGACTCGACTTCCCAAGTCATATCTGTGAGTGACTGAACTCAAACATGAGGATCCCAGACTTGCACGTGTCTGTGGGAAACTTGTCAGATTTCAGGACTTGGACTTGAATGAAATTTCAGAAAGATCTCAAGTCCTTGTCACTGAAAATCTATGTCGGCTTATATAAAAAGGGGTCTTAAATTATGGTTTTAATTTCAAATGTACTTTAAAGCAGTGAATGTTCACAGGAGGTTCTCCTGAGAGGACAAAGTTAGGAATGAATAAGAAAACTCTTCTTACATCTTGTGTGATTTGATTTTGGTACTTGCACATTGAGGACTTGAAGTGGACATATGATGCATATGGTGCTTAAAAATACACATGCAAACATTGCTTTGAGGGCCTCAGCATTGATGTTATTATGTTTTATAATTTGAAATTAAGTCTATGTAAGAATTAAATAGCAAAAATGAAATGCAGATGCTGGAACTGGTGAAGACTTTGACTGGGGCTCCTCCTGCTGCAGGATTACAAAAACAAAACTAAGTGTCTATTTAAATGTTGCAGCCTCATCTCACTCTTGCAGCGCAGAGCGGCTCCGAAACGAAACATTGTTGGATTACGGGCTTTAATCTTATGGAGGACAGTTTTCGATTTTAAAAATGATGCAATTGTATCCAGGAAGAACAGAACGAAGCGCTGACACCGTAGAAGAAACTGAAGAGCTTTGCCCCAGGATTACTCAAAGCTGCGTAAATGCAGTAAAATATAACAACAGATAACTCTTTGACGAGGGAACGTCATGACATGGTTTAAAGCAAAAAAAAAGATCAACTTTGCATGATACGTTTCACAGCCAAAAAAAAAACATTTAGCTATTTCAGGTATTGCAATCAGCTAAAGTATTAATTTCTTTGCTTTACTGAATTAACATGTCTGGGGGAAGTAGGTGTGGATTTCAAATGACTAACCACCACTTCATAGTAAATCTTTGGTCAGACTGTGATTACCTGCTCCTCTTTGGTGTAAAGCTGGAAGCACTGAGCGAGGCTGCAGGCCTGTGGCTGGTGGTGCTGCTCGCGGTGCAGATACACGCTCTCTGCATCGGGGATATACTCCTCCTCTGTGTGGCCAAACAAACTGTGGGAACATCAAGCACAAGCCTTCATTCAGAGCGAGTCATGTGACCGCCACAAGACCTGCCTGAACGTCTGTGCTGTGTCAGTGCAAGTCCAAGGGCATCTCTGTCTCAGTGATTACTTCTGCATGACGAGAAAAAACCCATCAGGAAAGAACATTTAGGCATGCTTCCCAAATGAAGGAAAAACAAACTCAGAAACCACAGCTTTTGTGTACAAGCATTCAGAGGCAACAGTAAAACACAAGTGTGGCTTGTGGCTTTTAAAATCTGCACAATCTCAGTTGATTTAAAGCAGTACAAAGTAACTCTTCCCCCTAGAGGCCATAAGCGCAACTGCAGGTGTAGTAGCAAGTTACGATTTTTTAATTTATTAATTGTCTTGGAGAGTAAATACTACGCTGACAGGAAAGGCGAAGGGAGAGAGGGTTACTGTGCATCCAATTATAAAATGGAAACATTTTTTTTCACTCAAACTTGGCTGTAAATACTGTTTAAAGTGACGTTAGCCCGCAGTTAGCTTTGCCCGTTAGCATGTTAGCTTCTTCTTCGTGATTACATTAGTGTGTATTGCTTTCTCCGCACCAGGGGCAGTCAAGTTGCAAACATGGTTTTCTGGCCAGAGACACCAGGGGGAGATGAAAGACCCTCCAATCATCCCATAAACACTTGTATTACCCCCACAGGGACTACGGAAAGGATTTATTAAGGTAAATAAGTTACTTAGTACTGCTTTAATTAATAGGAACTAACTTAAAAACCAAAATCCTCACCCCATCATCTCTATTCTCTTTCATTGAAACTCAGGATTTATTTGCCAGATTTAGTAGGTCCAGATTTGAGTTCAAGGGGCCGTGAAGTGAGTTTGGCTTGTCCCAATAAATATTTTATGTGCAATCATGTTACGACTTTTTGTCGTGTCTCTGCTCTTTGTTGTATATTTTATAAAAAAAAATTGGTACAAGCCTTTTTGTTAAGACTTTTTTTCTCTGGGCTCCCCAATGTTAACAAAGTCAAATCGGATGACAGAACAAGCATTTCTGAACATCTGATCTAGTTTCTCTTCATGCAAACTGACACAATAAGAGACTTGATAACAATAATCCCCACTCACTAGTCCTTGGTTTCTTTGTCCCACTCCACGACAATCTTCACATGTGGCGGTCCACCGTGCCCACAAGATTTATACGCTCTGCAAATCGAAGACAACAACAACAACATGAATTCACAGGACGTCACCATAAACAGATCTGTGGTTGGCTTTTTTATTGTTTTGGAAAGTAAAAGCCACAGCAGAAGTGTCGAGACTCGTTTTGGAGAACCAGAGTTGAGCCAGAGCATGTTAAACTGGCATTTCAACCAACAGCTCTGGTCACGTTTGGACACGTTTCCTTTTGACTGAGTAAAGAACAAAAGTGCGGCTGTTTAAAGGGAAGATTAAAGACGATGGTGATGTCATGAAGACCTCTCCTATGATGACGCAACAGACCTGCCTTTTACTGTATCCGACTTTACCTGCTCAACTTTCACTGTCGGACAACTGTCTACAGATATAACAAAAATACCCATAAGGCCACTGTAAATCCTACTCACACACTTACAATTTGACTATCTAATTTCAGCCTCAAGGATCAAATGCAACAAAAGAACTGCCTAGTGAGATATAAGATAGATCTACACCCAGTGTGTGCTCTTGTAACATAAAAAGGACGATTGTACAGAACAAATACTCGCAATTAGCAAAGTAAAGGTTGCAATTATATAGAAAATACAGCATAATGTATAATAGGGGTAATAGGGGTTTTACATGTATAAAACTTAACATCCTTGTAGTTACAGCACTGCAAACGTGTTCTGAAACACTGGTGATTCTTGCATTGGTTTAGCTATTCATATTTCTGTCTTTTCTTAAGTGTTAATGCTTCTGAACTAAAATGTGCACATAAGAGAAACTTGATTTGAATCGAATCGCTATGAGGAAGATGTAATTTAGGGTTAGGCTTTCTTAATCAGACAGCCCAAAAATTGGATAACCGTATTTTCCAGACTATAAGTCTCTTTTTTTCAGTTTGGCTGGGGGTGCGACGCATACTCAGGTGCGACTTATATATCAAAATATATAATTTCACATTTTTGTTGTTTTCACACTGGCAGCTGCTAGAGGGCGCTCTAGGCTTGTGTATCAGTATCTGCTACTCCTGTACCACTGAGAAAGTAGAGAACGGTAATGGAGCAGCTGGAAAAAAGTGTGGAGTGTGCGAGAAACTTTTAGTTCTAGTTTATTTTACTGCAATGAAGAAAACAAAAAAAAGCTAGAAGCTAAAAGCTAGATGACCAACGTACTGCCGGGAGAGGCTTGTCAATGGTGCAGGCCCTTCATGCTCTGCTAAAAAGGCTGTTTTTTTCCTTCTTCATTTTGCATTTTTTGGCTGGTGCGACTTATAGTCCAGAGTGACTTATAGTTTGGAAAATACGGTAAGTAAAATGATGTCACGTGTGAGTTCATATTATAATGTGCATTTTTAAGCAATACACATTTAGCGCTTGAACTTGCAAATCTTCTACATTTTGTGTATTTTGTTGTTGTTGCTACTGCCACCATGCAGCCGACATGGTTGATCATTATTTGTATATTTTTCAGAACTTTCTGGCAGAGACAGTGGAAACTTTTCAAACAGACCTATCCACAGTGGGGTGACACAGTGGCCGCTCGTCCTGAGGAAGGAGGTAGGTGATTCCGACAACGCCGACTACCCTGAGACTGAAAGGTCCCACCTGCAGCAGAAACACGTGCGATTTTAGGCCTGAAACCAGATCTTTTTTTTTTTTTTCACAGCCACAGATGAAGTGTTCCTCTTTCTACCTGAACATAAACCCCGGGTCTCAGAAGGTGTCGCATTTTCTCCAAGATCTCCTTCTGCAGAGTGTCCCAGGTCACAGTGCGCTCCAAGTACAGCACAAATGGCAAACCAAATCTGAAAGAAAATTAGACTTGTTTATATTACAGCCCGTACAAGTAAGCTGTTCTCCTAAATATGATAAAAAGCTGAATTTTTACAACAATAAAGCCATGCAATACCTTTTTCCTTGATGTCCACTGCAAGCTCGGTTACACACCAACAGGATCATTTTTTCTGGTGCCATGTTTTTGTTGGGCGATGCTGTCAGAGGGGTCAAGGTCCCCTGCATGAAAGATGGTGTCCTGGTCATTTCCGTCCCATACTTAAAGTTATTATGATTCAAGTTTGCCAGAAGACTTCCTGACAAAAAAAGTTCAGAAAAGAAGTTATTTGCAGATAAATTAAAGCACTTTTGCATTTCGGTGGGGACATGTTATTACCTCTTTTGTGACGTATATTTTCCAATTTGAATGTCTCTGGCGTTTCGAAAGCGAAGATGGAGTCACTTTCTTGAATGATGTTGAGGTCGTGTTCGTCGTCACAAAACGAGCGGTGGAAGCCATCATAGTACATCTCGGTTAAAACGAACTGGAAAACAGATTTAGGCAACGGGACAAGGACAAGTCAGCATTTCTAGGCAGCAGAGTGGCATCTACAAATAGTATTCATAGTCCTCCATTTAACCTCATGTCATTATGTTGATATCTGATACTAAAAGGAATTATTCCTAAACCTAGTAGTTGGAATAAAGGACAAATGAGGACTGCAGCTGGCCTGACCCGAGTGTGGGACAAAATCTACAGTAATGAGAGACGGGAATAGCACCTGGTCCAGGGGGATCTTGGTCTCACGTGACACGGCCTCTCGGAGCCGATAGACAGTGCTGTTGAGAGGAACGGCCACTCCGATCCTCATGCAGTGGGAGTACTTCCCCTGGTACACCACAGTCACATAGAGGGGGCTGAGAGAGAGGGGGGGAAAGGCATTTTAACATTCACCTTTATCTGAACAAAATCAATTAATTAATGTAAAAAGGTCATTTGAGATGGAAAGAATTTGTGCCATAATATAATTCAGTTCTCACATATGACAGTGCAGTAAAACTATGCAAAAAAACACAGAAGTGTGAATTAAAAGCGAGCAGTTAATAAATAAATAGGTGTTCATGCTATGGATAATAACATCTTCAGGAATTTGTTTACCAACACCTCGCACTACTGGTAATGGTTAAGTCTTGGGCATGTTCCAACCCGTGGGGAACTCATTGCGATCTCACGCCTGTAGAGCTGAGCAGAGCACTCACCGTGTGTGTGGCAGCGGGATGGGTAATGAGATGCACAGGAATGGGTCAAAGGTGTTGCTCTGCTTTTGACAGTGTGGGCACGTGAGAGAAGACCTGGTGGGAAAACAAATCCAAATCCAGGAATCAGATGTTGTTTTGCTAATGACAAGGCACAGAAGTCATAAAACGGGAGTCGTCTTACTTGTACTGGGCCTGAAACAGCTCCTGCACAAACGAGCCGGCAGAAAGGGGAGGGGACGGCCCCTCGACACTCGGGTCGTCCTCTTCTATGGGCGGCTGAAGAGGCAGAGGAAGAGTTTGAAAAATGCAAAAACAACCAGTTAGTCAGGCTTTAAAGACACCGTGCAACTAGTCACTTGTCTATCATTCTACCAAGGAAAGGAGAATCTCAAATGGAGGGTACAGAGGGCAAGGACTGTATATAGTGTAAATGGGATGTAAAAGAAAGAAATGTTTAACTGATCATTATTGTTAGTTAGATCCACAAAGTTGCCAAGTTAATTTCATGAGTCAAACATTGCCGGTATAAGATTCAACAGAAAACACCGCTTAACCTCTTAATATCCACCTGAACCGAGCACATTTTCTCCAGTTTGGCTTTTGAAAAGAGCGACAAAACAGTGACCAAACCAAGAAGAAAAGCAACAAAAATGTGGCAGAAAAGCAACACAAAAAAAAAGCAATGAAAAAGTAAGAAAAGCCACAAAAAAGCAACAAAAGTGACAATAAACAAAAGAGTTACAAACCGGTGACAAACGTGACAAAAGCAAAGGAGAAAAAAAAGCAATGGAAAAAAATATCAAAAACAGACAGAAAAACTATGAAATCACAACAAAAATGTGGCGACTAAAAAGCTACGATCAGTTCTGTAGGTCTTAGCTTTCAAATTAGGCTGTTGCTCTCCAGTCAAGAAGCTTTTAGATTTGGGTAAAGCCGAACTTGAGAAAATGCACTCGGTTAAGGCGGGGGATAAGAGGTTAATACTATTGTGAGAAAACAATTAAATCTCAGTTCCTTTATGCTGACAGAGAAGACAATAAGCTTTGTGTCAGTTTTCGACCACCATGAACGAGGTCTAAACCATCTATAATGTAACTGATAAAATACATAGACGTTTGAGGCGCTCTTTGCCTAAATATATCTCTATTGGCCTTTAACGTTGTTAGGATGTCCCAGCTTTTTTAGATCATTTCATTGCTCAAGTTGCTAGAATTTTTTTCTTCATATGATTTTTTTTTTTTTAAAGTGGCTAGATGCAATTTTATACTCATTACTGCCACCTCGGGTCATACATGTAACTGCACCTTCTATATTAAGCTCGTGCATGAAATTCGGACCGAAGTAATACCATTTGGATTTTAGCAGCAGTTGTGGTGAATAGATCTGGGCTCTACTATTCTACACATTAGGACATTGTTGGAACATGTAGGAGGAGGAAAATACATAATTTTAACATTTTTAAACTCCGTATAGTCCCTTTAAGTAGCTTTTGTTCCTAGCTTGTACCAAAAGTGTTCTTATAGTATTAACCAAGTCCAAACTTCAGCACGACTTTTTGTTAGTTTAAATGCTTTCCATCCTAAATCTAATCTAACCGGCCTGGGCTCTTCAGAAACTATGCTATCTGAGCAAAACCCATGTCACAAAGAGAAACAGGTTACCTTTATGGGCGGCCTGCATGTTGGGTTGGCAGGGTTGTTGAGGTCTTCGTGCACTCGGTCCAGCAGCCACAACAGAAACTCCTGGGCATCATGCTGTGCGTTACCTTTGAACTGAGTGGCGTTTTTTGACACCACGCTCTACAAAACACACAAAGTCACAGATTACGACAAATACACTAAAGACAAGCCGCACAATTTGTTGCAAAAATAAAAGAAATGTAAAATAATGGCATTGCACAACTTGAGCTACAGTTTCCTGATCATAATAGAGATTACTTATACAGGCTATGTACTAAATGGTAAAATGATGTAGATTCTCAGTCATCCAGGTTGATAATTGAAATAGCTAACATCAAAACTACACATTTGATTCAATTGTAAACAGGGCGGATATGATAATTACTATATCGACTCATCTAGGGCTGAAACAACTAATCGATTAATCGACAACTAATCGATTACTAAAATAGTTGTCAACTTTTCCAGTAGTCGATTAATCGTTTTCTAGTAAACACAGACTAAAATTGAGCAAAAAAGACATGACAATTATGTATTTTGGATGAAAACCTACTTTGTTTTTTAAAGTTAGGGTCTGCAGTGTTTTGTACATCGTAAATTTCATAAATATCTGTCTTTGTCTCATCCAATCAAAGCAGAATTAGCACAAAGAGCCTCCTACAAACGTTTACTTTAAGTTTACTCCATCCACGTGTCCTCAAGCGGCGCCAATTTAGCTTTATGTGATGTAAAAATTTAAAATAATACAATTTCCATGCACCTTTCACAGCCTAGCGATTAATCTATTAATCGTAAAAATAATCGGTCGATTAATCGATTACCAAAATAATCGTTAGTTGCAGCCCTAGACTCATCATTCAATAAACAACAGATAAACGATAAATTTTTGGGCTTGATATTCATCGTCGATATTTACTAGCCTTTCCCCCCCACAAAGAAAGTTTTTTTTCCTTTGTAAAACTTTGATTTCTAACTGAAGCAAATGTGATGATGCACTTTTTCTGCAATGCCTGAGAGTTGACAGTATCGTTAAGAGTCAATAACATCGTTTATCGCGATACTTTCCTGCCTCGATATATCGGACTTCAAATTTGTTAGGCCTGATTGTAAATATCACATTGCTCTCATTAAATGCAGCCTTGTTATTTGCCCGCGTCTACACAAAGTCCCCGGTGATGTAGAAAAGCACTGTGTAGACCATTCTGTGTATCTGCTAAATCAAATGACAGATCCGCCTGAATAATTAATGCCTCCACTTACCTTGAAGTCCCTGCTGTGCTGCGGGGTGTACTCAAACGTCCACAACGCCCTCACGAGCCCGGACAGCTGCTCGGTCACCTCCCCTTTAGCCAGCGGCCCCTTCCTCTGCAGAAGAACCCCGTTCGTCTTCGGTCTCTCCTCGCTTTGCCCCTCTTCTCCTTCTTCTTCTTCTTTGTAGTGCTCCAAAACCAAATACTCGGCGAAGAGATCCGTGTTGCTCAGGCACTGTAGTATTGCGTTCATGAAGCAGGTATTCCCGTGGTTTTTCAGCCCCGACACTCCCGGGATCTTGTCACCCGAAAAGAAAAGTTCCCCGTCCTCCATGGGGACATCCTTACTCCCAGGTTTGAAGGTGGAAAAGCCCCCATCGTCCTTGTCGTCCTCTGGTTGTAGCTCGGATCCGAAGTGTGATAACGCCGTGAGTGTCCGGAGAAATCGACTCATAAAACTGCCCACGGACCTCACCGAGCCTCGCCTGAACAGCTTCTTACTGAAGCTGGTCTTCTTGTCCTTGGTCGCGGCTTTGCAAGACATGTTGTTGACTTTTTTTGCAGACAGATGACACTTTTAGTCCACTTCACGTTTCTCCATGTCTAAAACAACACCCACCCTTTGCAGAAGTTGCTCTTGCTCCATCGCTTACATGTTTAGGTGAAGCGTCAAAGCCGAACGTGACTTTTCGATAACAGAGACTCGCGCGTACCTGTCAACTAACGTTAACGCACCCATCTTACTTAGCAACCTGGGCAAAAATGACCAAACGAGGCCCAAAATAGCACCAGAAAGTGAGCACTGAGGTCGTATCGTAACAACATCAACTTTCTCTGAAGTTACCTTGCTTTGTGGCTTCCCCCTACCCGCAGGAATGAATCAACACAGGCTGGTTTTGCCCCCAGGCGCAGACAGACAGACAGCGGCAGGGCGAGCTAATTTCACGCTAACGCTAGCTACAATAACAACCCGAACCGCAGACACGCAGACAGCAGTCCTTTGCCCGCGACGAGCCCGCCTCCCACAGACGATCAGAGTCCGCCATGGTTTTATTTCGTCTCAGTGCGTCGGGGCGGTCATATCAAGCTCGGATCCGTGCACCCGTACGCCTCCTGACATGTTTGGAGGCACATTTCAGGGCTAAAGCTACAGAAAAACCAACAGGAACAGGATCGGGGACGCATTCCTTCTTGTTTTGACGGGCTGAGTTGGCGGTCGGTCGTTTAGGCGCATTGCTGCCGCCTACCGGACTGGGGCGGGATCGCTTCACTGTGCGCACAAGAAGTGAAGGGAAACATTGCAAAGCAGCCATTCCCTAAATCGAGTCGAGGTCCCCTTATTAATCTGAAGAACCCCACAAGAAGCCCTAATAATGATTTGCTCTATTTCAAATAATTTGTATAGTATTAAATAACATATTAAATAACACATGGGAAGTCGACATAGTGATTTAAAGTAGTACATTCTAATGAATATACATGTTCTATTTTATTTCCTCTATTTGTTTTGTAAACAAGTTTGGGGGGCCCTGCAGTGCCCTGAGACCCACCAGGGGGAATTTGGGAACCACTGGTCTAAAGAAGTGTTCTCAATCTATTTCTATAATACAGCCTTTAATAGCAAATATAACCTAATAACCCATAGCTTACAAGAAATATGGCCTATTATACTATTAACTGTGCTTGAAATGTTGTAAAAGTTGTCTGCCCTATAATATGTGCTGCTCAATAGCTTGCCCCACTGAAAAGAAAGGGGGGGGGGGGGGTATAGCCTGTCTTTTTGTGTTATGAACGGGCTAGGCCTAATTAAGAATATTGCTCCCTTTAGGAATAACATAACTCTATCATTTTCCTCTCCTGCCAGAAGGAGGCACAGCCAGGCAGTTAGATCAAAACACAGTGCCCACTTTATGCATTGCTCTGCACAGTTCAATGCATGAGATTCTAGTGTATTTTTGTGAATGTTGGTATGAGGAGACTGTGGGAGCGCATCATAAAGCTGTTAACATTAATCAGCCTACGTCCTGAATGAGGAAGCTGAGCTATCCCCTCCCTGGCTTCCCTCCCTCTGCTTCCACCTGCACATACTCTGATCATCAAGGACACAAAACTATGGGTCAGTTCAGTCTCTTAACCAAATATAGCCTATTAGAACGAAAGTCAATCTGAATAAGAATATAATTTGGACCAAAAAACACAATTTAGTCAAAGTCCCAGGAGGGTTCCAGAAAATATTTTCAAATGTTTTGTGAAACATAATCAGCAAACAATTGTTCATTCTTATTTTGACTCTTTTAAAGGCAGTCCTTGCATGGTTTAAGTTGTAAATATTACCACTCCCTACGTTCCACAGCCAATTACTGTTCAGATTGATAAAATTACCTTTTCTGATTATGAATGTATTACATTATATGAATAACCAGGTGAAAACGTAATTCTATTGCTATTTCTTACTGCCTCAAATTACCTAAAATATGCTGTCCCAAATTCCAAAACATGGTTTGGTCATTTTTGGTAGTTAAAAAAGTGTCACAAGGAAAAACAAATATATACAGAATTTTGAAACAACATATCATTTGTTGCTCCATCCTTTTAATCAGTTAAATGTCATACCTCTAAGATTAAATCAGGCAGATGTCATTTCTCAGTCCCCATGTTTTTTGGGGTAAACTTCCTTTTCGATGCAGGCCACGCCTCTTACTTCATGTCACAGGCTAAACAAAAAATGAGCAAGAATTCAAGGCTATTGATTTTGGCTTACATTTTTTAGAACAGAAGTAATATGCCATTTGCTTATGTTGCCCCAAATTGCCTGATGTTCCAAATGACCTGAATTCACTCTATATTGTTTGAGAGTAATTTAATTTCATCTCTCATGTGGTGGAATTGAGTAAAGCAGACTTTGATCGCTCAACTCGTACAACTCCCTTAATGAGAGATGTTAATATTATAGTGAGACAATATCCTTTATATGACATGTTATCCAAGCTACTTCCTGTTCTGTGTCATGTCTTACATTGTAAAATAATAGGATGTGATCTCTGAGTGACAGCTGATAAGTGGTGCTCAGAGCACAGTGTTCCCTCTGATCAAGGGGACTGAACTGAATGCTACCGCTGCTGATGGCAAGCCACTTCAGCCTATAAATATGTTCGCAAGCCGCAAATATGTACCAAATGAAACAAATGCTACAGGCTTTAAAGACTTCATGGGCAAATTCTTAGTTCAAACTTGAAAAGATGATTTTAAGGATGCAATATAATGTAAAAGTATTGTTGCTTTGATGCAGTATTAACAAACAACCTGTCACAAAATTGTCGCACTCCCATCGGGAAGATTTGAAACAATGAGTTTCACTTCAATATATTCTGCTCTTGTGAAATTATGTGGGTTGTCATTGTTTCAATATTGATTAAGTTGGACCAATAATAAGATATAAAATTCAACCAGTAACCAAATGAACTTCTTTGTGAAAGTCCACATCCAGTGACACTACAGGCGTTTGCAACATTATCGAACTGTTCCTAACGCATGATGCTAATGTGTTGCAGCATCTGTGCCATGCCCAAGACTTGACTGTGTTTGATATGAGAGATAAAAGTGTGTTTTGTTTCGCAGCGGGGCTAAATGCTTCTCTTGTTATTCTCTGCAGACGCTCTAAGCAGTCGGAGCCAGATGGGGAAGTTCTCTAATGATGTGTCCATGGAAACAAGGCGAAGGGTCACATGTGTCTCCGCACTGTGCAGGAAAAGCCTCATGCTCTCCTTCTATCGCTCCAGATTTTAGGGACAGTGTCACAACTCATCACATCGATCTCACACCGCGGACAAATAGACTCTCCTGTACTCAATGAAGGAGGAAGCAGCATTCTTTTGAGGTGAATGTTTTTCTCTTTTTTGGCCTGCGAACCATGGAAGGTTTTACCTCTGTTGCCAATACCAAAAATGTATCATCACATAAAAATACTATGGAGACCAATAGTTGGAGTGAGATCAAGTTAGTTATTTTAATAATATTATTTTGCATCTACTCTATGGGAAAGTAATATCAGAATAATGCAGGACAACATCCTTAAACTATATGTATTACTATGTATAATGTATAGTCATATAAGATACATTGGGAAAACTGCTAAGATTTCTGAGATTCCTGGCATTCCGTAATAAACCACTGAGTGCAGTGACTCATCCACTGATGGAGCTTTTCATGACAATGTTCTCTTCTTTTCTAAGCTAATACAATATTAATCTGTGGACAATGCTCGCACTCCCCAACAAGGTTGACAAGCAGTAGTTTTTAGTGTCTCGGTGGCTCTTAAAATTATCAATTTTTCAATTATTCATTCATTATTCATGATTTACCAGTACATTGTAAACTCAGATAATTGTGGAATAAAACACTGTGTGTGCATTATAAAGTAATATTAATACTGCTTTTTTATCATGCCTGAATAATGCTCTATAACATGACTATTTTATTGCTTACACTGATTGTAGATTTGTACTTATCCTTTATTGTGTCTTACCTTATTATATTGCACTGACTTTGTGTTTTCTTTTTTCGGGAGACTCTTTACACCTGTCCACCTGAACAATTGCATTTACAATGTTTATTAATGTCCAGTGTTTAATAAATTAATAAAGCATTTGTATCAATTTCATGAACTTGCAGGCAAGTTTTGTAGCATTCCTGTAGCAGAGACCCTGAAAAGTGACTCTGTAAGCTGTGAATCATGCCTAAAAACTCATCCACTCATCTAGAAATGTGTTGGGAATAAGTTTGGGCCACGACTAATCATCTCATTTACTCGCTCCCTCTTCCATTGTTTGGAAATCAGATATAGAGCCTTTATTATAAGCCTTGGGTGAGTCTCCTGTGACCCTCCTCTGTTTCACAATTATGTATGTTTTGGTGCTTTGATGAAGACGCAAAGTTCAAAGACCAAAAGGCAATGAAAAATGCATTACCGCTTGGTCTTTGTACATGTCCCTCTTTGTTGCAACCTATAGTGGCTCCTTCCCCTCATTTCTGAAGTTTGATGTATGTAAATGTATTCGAGGCGAACACTAATGAAGCCTGTAATAATAGCCGGATGCTGAGGTGTTGCTGTGATGGAGGGTTTCTCTTGTAAATAAGTGACACAGACGTATCGGAGGAGGAGCGCGCGTGGCTGTGCTGCTGTAGAGATGTGTGAAATCATTTCTGAGCTTACGCGCACCTCTCCTCGACAGCCATATAATTAATGTCCCTGAGCCTATTTAAAGCCTGTGCACTGGTCTTCCTTCCACACGTGGCTTATTGTGCAAACCAGTGAGAAAATATCTGGTGAGCTGCATCACTGAGTCCCTGTGGTCGTAGTATGTTTACATTTGGAATGATTTTGTTCAACAGGTGCTTGCAAGAGTATCAGCACAATACAAAACTATATCTCACATTACTGTAACACATATACATCTGTAATATTGTGCACAGCAAGAAACAGCTGCTGATGTTTCCGTAGCCCACAGCAGATGGCAGTCTATAGCCAACATGATGTAGTAAAAGACCTCTTCTTTCATTTCAGCACAATACAAGTCTGCTCTGTCTTCCAGAGTATATTTGCATAAAGTCCAGATGCCCAAAGAGAAGCAAATCTCCTGAATCGCGGCTGGTTTCTGGCACAGTTATTGCACTGCATAGCTGTATGAATGTTACTCTGCATTGAGAAACTTGTCTGTCTGATATACATTCACAACAATCTTGGGTATCGCTTTAGATTAAGGTGTGCTCATTAAGTATTAATAAGCATTAGTAACCATTTTAGGGTTAGGGTAAGGGTTAATCACTTAACTGCCACCTTAGGGTTACGATTAGGGTAAACAATTATTTACATCCAAATCTCAAAGCATATTGACTGGAGCTCAGGTAAGAACATATCTCAGTATGGAAAAACGGTGGCCTGTTCCTTCAAGCAGTGTGTTAATACTTTACAACCATATTATTAATGCTTATTAATACCTTAGTAATACTTAATGAGCTCGCCTTAATATAAAGCGTTACTGGTATAAAAGTTACATTTCATGTGTTATTGTCTAAAGTTGGTCATGTAGGCTATAGGCCACACATACCCATTTTGGCCCGTGATGCTTCAACAGGTAGTTTGTTGTACAGTGCTCCAAAAAGTCATTGGAGACCGACTGTGAATTGGAGAAAGCCCAGAAAGTCCAAAGCGCGCGAGTGAAGGCTCGAATCAGCGCTGTGTAAAGTGCGTTAATGACAAAGTGATTGACAGCTCGGTCAGCTCTCCTGCGACGCACAGGATTTTTCTCCGCGACATCCCTCAGCAACAGCCAGGAGATATGTTCAGGTACAGTACGTAAATTACAAGTTTATTCCAGACACGTTACATGGCCATATTAACTGAATAAAAAGTTGTTTATTTTATCAGGCTGTGCACAGATGGTCACAGATCACTCTTGATGTTCCCATATGTGTTAAATCTGTACATATATAGTAAGTGGGCTTGATAAAATAAAAAAAATAAAATAAAACCTTTGCTGTTGCACCATAAAGTTTGTTTTTGCAACACAAACATTTTTTTTGTTTGTTTTTTTATTCGTTTATTACGGACATCACACGTACATTGGGCAAACCAGATGCAATGATTTTAGTGCGTGTGCAAAAGTGCTAATTTACAGCACCTGTCCATTAAAGCAGAAACAGTACATATTGAAACATGACATGCATGACACACAAGTCATGGCACAGAAGAAATCATACATGTTAACCATTTTTGTTATTTATGAGAACAATGTTGAGTGGGTTTTAAGTAGTGTTTTAATTTCATCTTAAATGTGGTATCGTTTGTTTTTAGTTTTATGTCTTTTGGTGAATTATTTCATCAACGCTGTATCTCCCTCATCACGCAAGTTTGGCAAATATCTTTCCATTTTTAAAAGACACAGCAGGCCTACCACAGTGCTGCCTTCCCCCACCCCGTGCCGGCACCCTGAAGCATCCGCGCACTTCCTATGTCCATATTTGGCGGAGCATCGGCGGCGGCGCGCGTGAGCAAGGGGGGGGGGAAGGCATTTTCGACAAGGGGCTAAAAATGATCTTAAGTCCGTCGCGCATCCTAAGAAAATCACAGGAAGCTTGTTTTGGCGCAAGTTCAGTCAGTGACGGGGAACCGCGCGCTTTGAGCCACAGCCGCGCTGACCACTGTTTCTGATCCGCTCCAACTCTGACCAGGCGCGCAAGCGATCACCGTCTACACTGGCAAACTGTGAGGGGCGCAGGTAAGTTGTTCTCTCGACACCAGGCAGCACCTTTACACATCACACTCGAGAATATGTGTGTTTGCCGATTACTGACCGGCTATTTCTTTTGGCAAATAGACACCTGTTGATTGGAATGTGCGTAAAAGTTAAGGTTGGCTGATTGTTATAGGCTACAATACAACGCAATCGATTTGTTTTATTCTTAGGCTGTTTTTTATTTACATTACATAATGCTAGTTATGTTCTCGATTCTTTCTTTTTTTTCTACACAGTTATAGGCTCTTAGTTAGATTGGCATAAGACAGGAGGATACAGACCTTTCCCCCTGTACAATCGGTCACATCCAGCCTATAGTTAGGTAGTCTTGTTACACTAATACATAAAAATGATGAGGCATATAGAGTGCATTCGTGGATAGTGGCTCCAAATGGGTCTCCAAATGCTTAATTGTGTCAGACATTTCATAAGCACGTCTGTAAACTGCTTATTGAGGTTGTTTTGTGGTGCTTTGGGGAGCTGTTTTCCTGCCTCTTGCTTCCTTTGATACAAATGAGCTGAAACAACAATTGCTCTTCAAGTCACTAATGAAAAGCACTTTTTTATCATAAAACAGTGCTTTCCTCTTTCTCTCTGTCCTCGACTGTTTGGCACAATGTCTCCACTCTTTGGCTTGAACTCATTAACAGTGCTGGTTAATTTGATGTTTTTGCTCATAATATACAATAGTAATTACCCCCAACGATTCGTCATAATCTGGGGCAAGCGTGTCTGGTTTATTTTCCACTGTAATTATGTCGGTGCTGTACAAAAAAAAGAGCACAAAGTTGTTGCGGTAATTACAGCGTGTACAGCCTCAGTAGTATTGTAAAGTATGGAGGAGGTGTTATTGTCTGCATCCGATTTCGATGGCCGCAATGTCTCATGGCAGGATCACAATGGACGTAATGTGGGCGATAAAAAGTCACTTCCCGGTGTTATTCTGTGTCATTGTTTCTGCACAATATGATTTCTCTGCTGTCGTCACACGCACAGTTTTTGGCTCGTTCAAAAATGATTCCCAAAAGTCAAGTACATCTGTCTGCATCTTGTGGGCAATTTGGGCTGTGAAGTTTTAGCATCTTAAAGACTCGGATCAGCATTGCCTTTGCAATTTAAATCGAACACGCGAGATTTATGTGCAGCTGATGGTCTAGTGGTTAGAGCTGCTGCACCTATGCTGGAACACCTGTCTGTCCTCAGCACTGTGGATTCCAGTCCTGGCTCTGACAATTTGTCGAATATCTCTCCCCACTCTGCACCCCATTTCGCCCTTTGCTCTAATGTCAGATAAAGCCTGTGGGAGGGGAACTCAAGAGTCACATTTTAAGCTAATTCTGAAGATTGAAGAGAAAGGTGTTAAACTACTCCAGCAACACATGCATTTCTCCACAGAGCACATTTTATATGTGTTAAATCCTAATGAACTAGGACAGGAATCTCCAGCCAGGAGCTACCAGTAGCTCTCCAACCCTTTGTTGATCACTCGCCAAAAGCTTCCTACATTTCTTCATGCGCTTGATAAGTCACATTTTAGAAATATTTCCTTTTTTTCTGTACTTGTGAACAGAATCACATAGGGCTGAAACAACTAATTTATTATTCGACAACTAATCGATTACTTAAATAGTTGATAACTATTTCAGTAAGCGATTTATCGTTTTCTAGTAAACATACAACAAAAATGACTTGAAAACTTTGTATTTTTAATGGAAACCTACTTTGTTTTTAAAGTTTTTAAAGCAAAAGAGCCTCCAAAAACACTCACTTTAAGTTTATTCCATCAACATGTCCTCAAGCGGCACCCCTTTAGCTTTATGTGGTTAAAAAAATGAAAAACCTTTCACAGCCAAGCGATTGATCGTAAAATTAATTGCTAGATTAATTGATTACCAAAATAATTGTTAGTTGCAGCCCTAGAATCAAACCAATTAGGTAAATAAGGTAAAGTATATAATTCCAGTCATTTTCTTAAAACATTTTTTTATCATTTTTTTTTTACAATTTTGCTGAAATATCTTGGCTACTAGCTCTCCAGGGTTTACTCTTCAAAGTCAAATGTTACACAAGCATCTCTGTAGTAGCTGTAGTTAAAAAAAAAAATCATATATATATATACCTGCATATCTATTTTAAAGAAACTCACTGTATAAAAAGGTTTGGAGACCCCTGAACTATAGGCGCATTATAGTGCCTGTGCAACCTTTGCAGTTTGCCTAATGCGACCACTAACAATGTAATTTTACGGCACAGCCCTTAAAGGGGCTAGATGCAAGTTCCTCATTTTATACTCACTACTGCCACCTCAGGTCTTATGTGTAACTGCAGCTTCTATATTAAGCTTGTGCATGACGGCACTTCGGACCCGAATTAACACCTTTTTGAGTGAGGATTTTAGAGGCAGTTGTGGTGAACAGGTCTGAGCTCATTCTACACATTAGGACATTGCTGGAACATGTAGGGGGAGGAAAATACATAATTTTATCATTTTTAAATGTATAGTATAGTCCCTTTAATAATGGCTAAAATCCATTGGGAATGGTGATGTGCTTTTCCTAGTAGGGCTGTCGAAGTAAACGCACTAAACCACGATTAATCAAACGACAATTACCAAATTAATCATGGATTCATTGCAAATTAATCGCTCGCATCATATGTTTTGACCTAACACTCCTGTATCGTGAAAGACAGAGCACCTGCATTGCCAAGTACAAATTGCAATCATGATTAATCAAATTTCAAAAGTGTGAGCTGAATAAAGAAATAAATTGATCGACTGCACCAGGGAACATTTTTAAATGACGTGTGCCGTAAAATCGATATGTACAACTCATTTTCATATAGCTTTCAGTCGTGCAGCCATTCAATAGAAAGTCATGTTTGTAGATTTGATTCTTTTGTAGATTTGAGTGACACACATGAAAGCGTTTACTTTGTATAAGCTTGTATCAGCCAAATAAATGCACCTCTTTAGTTTTGAGCCGAGAAAATACAGTAAGTAGGTGGTATTAACCAG